>NC_071087.1:127647247-127988497 GCF_027358695.1 Spea bombifrons | reverse complement strand
TTAACTTTAAATACTGGATTACATTAATAGGATACGGTATGAATTATGCATAGTGCATTTCTCACCCTATTGAGAGGAGTTTTTTTTTTTGGTATCTAGCCATATGTTTGTATAACCATAATTTTCATTTTTAGAGTAGCCACAAAAAATATTATATATATTTTGCCATATTACATAAGATTTATTTTATAGACTACTACTTCCTGCCACTACTGAAAACAAAAATGTATGCAATTTTCCCAAGGACAGAAATACCCTTCCTTTTGTATGCCCTCAAGGGTCAAAATATTCTGTCAAATGTTGCACTGCTTTATTATTAAAAAAAAAAAAAAAACATTTATTCACAAATGTTAAATCTTGAAATTTCTAAAAACATGTTATTGTATTTTAAATCTCTAGAGGGATGGGTATGACATTGTACAGGCAACTTTATTTATTTATTTATTTTTACTGGGGATCCCATTAGGGTCTTTATAGATCTTACGGATCTCACTTGTCGCCAGTTCGGACCAATTATGATGGACCATAGGGTTGACCAGGACATCTCTGCCTGACAGGCACGTAACTTGGTTCTTGCCAACGATCTGAGACAGCGATATACTGAACATCTTCCTATGGTCTGCTTGCAGCTCCTGCAAGTAAAACATTCTGCGCTGTTGTGTTTGTTTTGTGCAGCCTCCATATCTCCTCGCTCATTTATGTGTGTTGATATATTACAGGCTGTGCAACCTCTCTAATTAGAGGTGTAAGAAACAAGTGTAGCTGTTGGCAGTGAGAAGTGGAAAGGTCTCTCTAGTTTATTGTTGGTTGATAACTGGTCTGCTATGTATCAGATTTCTGTAATGAGGACATCTGTAGTTCCAGGAGTAAGTTTTCAGCTGAAAACGTTTCTCAGATGTTCTGCCAAGACTAACTATTTCTCTGTCACTTTGAATGAGTTAATGAGCGCAGTGAATGGAAGGAAATCGACTAGGCTTGCTGTGGAAGGACAGTGGGATTTTATAATGTAGCGTGCCGTTTACCTGAAACTTGAAAGGTTGATTTATTTTAAAGCTCTCTGTTGCAGTCCTGCAGATCATATATTAAAGCAGCAGTCCCTGTGAATAGAGGTAGCTCTAGTTTTCTAAGTGAAATGATGTAGGGGGCAGCAAATTAAGATAATACTTGAAATCACAGGTTTGTTATTGAACAACATACATAGTAGTAATGCATATGTAGAGTAATCTGTGCCTTACCAACCCTCCCATGCCCGCATCCTCAGAAGTATACAGTCTGTGTGAATACAGGAGCGCATATTACATAGTTACGTAGTTACATAGTTATATAGGCTGAAAAAAGACATGCGTCCATCAAGTTCAGCCTTTCCTATATCTGTTAATTTGTTGCTGTTGATCAACTCAACTCACAGGTTTACAAGTTGAACTCCCATTTGAACATTTGATTTCTTCTACTCAATTGTGCCTTAATAAACATTATAAAACTTTCCTGTATACTTCATAGCTGTATATAATAGTGAAAGTTATTGTCTTTTTATCTTAATGCTAGCTAATATCTTTAATCAATACATATACATCTTATTGCTTGTGCTGAAAAAAGGTAAGTGATATATGCCAGGATTAAAAACTCTTACATACTAGGTTTCCAGGCAAATTTGAAATCATTTTTAAATAAAGTAGCGATTGTCAGAAGGAGGGGGTTAAGCTAAGCCAAGTGCCCCCCCAGTCATTACTTGGGGCACAAAAACTACAGAAGTAACACTTACTATACTATAGGACTTACTATAGGACTCATATTAACTTTAGAATGTGCAATTTCTTTAAAAAAACAATACAGTAAATACATGTTATGGGGATTTGACAAGTATTTTTTATTTGTATTCTAGCCTGTGCAAGGGAAGGACACTATATTCTGTAGTCCGAGATGCAAAAACAGTCTTAGATGTCAACAAAACCAGACAGATAGCCCAAGAGATTGTGAAGGTAAGTGAACACGGAATAATTGCAAAATTGTTTCACAAGCCCATCTGTATGAACAGGATGTTATAAGTTGCACATTAAAGACAATATACACTATAGGGTTCGGTATTTACTAATAAAATGCCATTGGGCCTTTAAAATGTATCATGAATGTATTTACTTACCAAAACAGGTATGTGCTGTGGCAGGCGGCATATACCGTATTTGCTCGATTATAAGACGACTCTGATTATAAGACGGCCCCCCAAATCTGAATATTAATTAAGGAAAAAAGAAAAATCCTGAATATAAGACGACCCTATAGGAAAAAAGGTTTACCAGTAAATGTTAATTCATATAAACTATTTTTTTAATAAAAGCTATGATTGAGAAAAATATTTTGGTTTTATTTCCTTCTGCCCCAGAAATGCCTTATACCCCCTATATGCGACTGTGCCCCATGATATGCCTTTTAACCCTCTAAATGCCACAGTGCCTCATGATATGCCTTTTAACCCTATATGCCACTGTGCCCCATGATATGCCTTTTGACCCCCTATGTGCCACTCTGCCTCCAGAAATGACTTATACCCCTATATGCCACTGGAATTTAGAGGGTTAAAAGGCATATTATGGGGTAGAGTGGCATATAGGGAGGTTTAAGGCATTTCAGGAGGCAGAGTGGCGTATAGAGGGTTAAAAAGGCATTTCTGGAGGCAGAGCAGCATTAAGGGGGGTTAAAAGGCATTTCTCAGAGCACCATTTAACACTCCCTTCCCCCGCCCCAAACTTACCGGAACTTCTGAGTCCCCTGTCATGTAGCCGGGGCAGCATGTAGAGCAGCCGGAAGGAGGTGCGGCTAGCAGCGGGGGTTGTCTGCGTCCATCACGCAGACCTTCCCCGACTGTCAGAGAGAATTCACCGCACCGGTCCGGGGAACTCTGATCTCTGACAGCCAGGGAAGGTCTGCGCGATGGACGCAGGCACCCCCCGCTGCTAGCCGCACCTCCTCCTGGCTGCAGCGGAAGTTGTGTACGCAAATCGCGTAGAGCTCTACACGCTGCCCGGTGGTTAGTCAGGGCAGCGTGTAGAGCTCTACGCGAATAACGTAGATACACCGGGGACTGAGAAGCACCGGTAAGTGGGGCGGAGGGGGGGAGACAGGAGGATCCAGCAGCTCTGTGGAGGATCTGGATCTTAGTCGTCTCATAGTCATACCTATTTGAGGTCTGATTATAAGATGACACCGATTATAAGACGAGGGGTATTTTTCAGAGCATTTGCTCTGAAAAAATCCTTGTCTTATAATCGAGGAAATACGGTAGTTATAATACCAGGAGATATTTGAAAGCAAAAAAAAGGATGGTCTTCTCAAACGGTTACAATGAAAGCCCTGACACTGATGGATCTAGGTTGTTTTGCGGCAAAATACTATTCAATATGCATCAGAAACAGAGCAAATTACAGCACCTACAGTAATGATCCGCTTCTCTGAGTTTACGGAGTTCAAAGGTCACAGTATGTTCCTGTTGTGGACACTATATACGTAATTAATGTCAAAATTTGGTTTTCTCTAATGTACGATCATTCATAATTTCTGGCCAAAGTGTCAAATAAAACTACCTCCATCAAATAAACAGTTAGGCTTCTAAAGATTTTTTTAAATAATGCTTTTTCAGCCAACTATAAAAATCTAGCATTTAATATGAAACTGATTCACTACTCCTTCATTCTGTTTGTATTGTGCACATCTCTAAATAATGTCATTGGCCTAATTGGTCCAACTCCCTTGCTGTACATCTGTTTACATTGCCAGTCCATTCTGTATCCTGTGGCTTGCAGCACCTCTGTTTTCCCCCAGTTATCTGCTCACTGATCTATAAACTCATCCTATTCTGTATGGTCTGGTAAAAATACAAGATGTCAGGCAAGATGTTTGAGTTATGATCGTCTGTGCTCACAAACAAGAAAATGAGACAGCAAACTCCAAGTTTATCACTTGAGTCAAAGAAAGCTGCAAAGGGATCGTAATGTGTTTCAATGACTGCACCCTTGAAATAAATGAAATAAATAGAGTGATGAAGTATTCCATCTCTTTCTCATTAAAAAACACTTATAGATGAAAACATGGTGTTCAAAGTCTGACATCTTTACAACAACTATCCAGACCAATATCTCATTGTATTGACATTTGGGAACTTTGTAAGCGATCTGGTCAAGACACATGAAAATATTTATTAAACAGACACTCCCCAAGGAAAATCTAACATGCCTTAAATATACACACCATAGAGCTATCTGCAATTACTAGGGGTATTCTTTATGATATCATAACTTAAGGAGAGCATCAGTAGGTGGCAGGGGGTAAGCAGTGATGGTTCTGCAGCTCCTGCGATGCTTCAATATGCATATTGCACATACTGTATACAACCTTGAAGGTGAACTTGCCTACCCCTGAGGAATCAAGTTGATTTTGGCAATTTAAAAAAAAACCCTAATCACCAACTTGACTCAAATTTCAGTGAATAGAGAAGTTATTACGCTTTTGATAGCAACTTCCTACAAGCTGGCAATTCCGTCAACTAGAGTTAAATTGTCAAGATGACGTTAGTGAATGGCGTGATGAGTTATTTATTTTCAGTAATCTCAGGTTTGTCCTGAAAGTTCTAACCTTATGTTCAACTTTATAGAAAACCTATTTTATATCACACAATGTTGATTGTTTCATATATCTTTCTGTTGCCTTACAGGGAATGGGGTACCTGCATGCCAAGGGGATTCTACACAAAGACCTCAAATCAAAAAATGTTTTCTATGACAATGGGAAGGTGGTGATCACAGACTTTGGCCTCTTCAGTATATCCGGTGTGTTGCAGGCAGGCAGGTACTGTGTCAAAAACTGATCTTTAATATCAATGTGTACATAGTATTGGATTTCTGTGAAAATCATTACATATTAAGATGAGACTGGATTTATAAGCCAGGCGTCACTAAACACAAATACTACAGCTGGTCCTCCACGCCCAAAGTACACACAGGGGAAATATATATTGTCTTTATGTATCTGTTATGTGGGATTATTTGCACTCTGATCACTGCTTTGATAATAATTATATATATTTAATAAAAATAATACCGTGTTCTAGAATAAAAATCAAGATATACTATTTGCACACTTTGAATTTGCACAACTTTTGTGTGCCCATGAAATGTTATTTTTTTTTTTACTGAAACTTGCAAATGATTATTACAGTTGTTTATCATGGTCAGTGTGTATCAACTGTTGGAAGCAATGACGCTCCAAATTTTGCACTTTGCCACAATGTGTTTTGAATGTTGAATTATAAATATATAGAGATACTATTTAATAATGTTCACCTGGAAAAAAAGATTTTAGTTTTATTTCTTTACATTCAAGTCCGTTGTTAAATAGAAATGTATGGTGGGTCGAAGAGTATTCAAGCAAATACAGTATAAATATTTTCCATGTTATACCAGTATAATTAAACATACAGTTCCAAAGAGAAAATAAGATTTCTCTTTTTTGTTTTAAGGACATATAAATGCCTCATTACCTACCTTTACAATTTATGCCATGCAAACCTGTGGCCATCCAACTAGGAGGGAAATAATAACAATCTGACAATATACTACTTATTATTTTACTATCTCTGGGTGTCATAGAGATAGTTGCTTAGCAACAATTCCAAGCCAATTTAATTTCTCCACCTCAGTAAATTTTTTGTACTGTATTCTGATCTAGGCATAATTTGTATATTGTCAAGGGGTTACAAGGGGTTGTCATTGGGGCATCTGCTTCCATATGTAAAAATAACACGACATACTTATATATTTAAAGACAGGGAAAGGCATGGTTCATGGCAGACATTTTGACAGTTGCTGGACTCGTAGGACAATATATATTTTTTTTTATTTAAAACAATACTAAATAGCGCCCCCCCCCCAGTTAAAGTGTATTAGAGTGAATCATTCTATAGCTTTTAGGTCCAAAACAGAAATGGAAACATTGTCAAAATATATATATATATATATATATATATATATATATATATATACACAATTCCCTTACAAATGCCTGCTCATACACACACACCTGCCCATACACACTTACATACACTTAAGGGGTGCATATAGAAATACTATAAACAACTTAAATGATATCAGCAATATTGTGACCTGTTCACATGTTATACAGTTGGAGATAGAGATACATAATAAGCTTTGCAGTGTTTTGGAATGATGGATTATGGGTAGTGATATAAAAAACCCTGCTTTTGTCTTTTACTTTTTATGTTTTTCTCACCACATTAATGTGGATTCCTTTTTGCTCCTGTCTGCTATAATGCTCTTCATTTATAGCCCCAATAAAGGGAGGAATTGCATGACTGTTAAGCTTGCTGATGATTGCCTGAAGATGTGTTACTGGCGACTATTAACTTTAATGGCGTGGCTTACCCAACTCCCACTGGCAACAAATTCTTCCCCTCACTCACAACGAACTGTCAGTAGAAAGATGGAAACCATCAATATGCATATTCTGCTCATCAGTTCTAATATATATGTAGTACACTGTATATACTGTATATACACAGACTGGGCAAATTATATTTGCGTGAAGATTTTTCAGCTGGGTCTTAGTACTATCATTATTCCCAGCTCTGCTTTGAAACCCCCACATTTCATAATTACTATATCTGTCTTGGATTTGTGTTATGTGATTTTATAGTTATGGTTCATCACAGTAAATAAAAAGACTAAGTGCTAATGATGAAATGTTTTATTGTCTGCTAATTAATCTGTAAAGCTCTAGGTGACATCTATAGATAATTATAAAAAATGCAATATAAATTATGATATGGGCCATATTTGGGTCAGTTCTTTAACATTTTTTTAATGTGGGGCAACTATCCGTTTAATAATATTAGAGGTAAACCAAATGTTTACCTAAATGGCAGCAGCCCATCTTACCCAGTATAATTTATTACTCTTTTAAATCAGTTTAATCAATATGTACTGAAATAGCCCTAAAACACTTTGTATTTGATGAACGACGGCTTTTAGGATCTAACGGCCATTATGCTAATGGTTGTGAGTTAAACTAAATAGGGCATCAGAGCTGCTACAAGACCAAAATTAGGAATGGGCTCCAGCAGAGAACACCTGGAGATTCTGGTTTTGCTTCAATTACTGTTCTTTGTACTGGTTTTGCCCACAATATGCAGCTGGGTAAATAAATAACCCCATTTAATTGTAGTGTTGTAGACATAAATGTATCTTTGTTTACATTTAATCTCTATGTATGGAGAGAAGACATCAATCACATAACAATGTAAAGATATGGTATGGCTCTCTGCCGTCATTTTTATGCCTCTAAATGTGACCTGCCGTGGCTTACACAACAATTTTCTGTTTGGGGAGATGTCTTTTTTTTGTAATAGCTATATCCCATTGCAAAACAACAGTGTTTGTATTTAATTGGAATTAAATAGTATTACATAAGCTTTCATAACCTCGGTGGTATAGAAAATGTCAAGAAAAAGTGATATTGCTGTATTAGCCAAGAGAAAATGGGTAGGAGATGCATAGGTTATGCAGAACTTAAAAGCTTAATGTCATCTAGTACTTTGTTTTAATGCTGGATGCAGGATGAGGAGCCATGAATCACGTAGGAATAAAGAGATCCACACCTTCTCTGACAATAACAATATTTCAGCCATCCTGTATAATAATAATAATAATAATAATGAGGAGAAAGCTAAAATAAAATGTCATTATCCATTGCACTAAAACATTCAAACATGCAAAACCACTGGTAATGAAGCTCTATCATCCAGGAAAGGTATGCAGACAGTTTGGGGTTTAGAGATCGGTAAAAGGGGGCGAAAAATCAAATGATAATGAGAAGGCTAAAATAATGGTTTAGAGTCTACAAGGGGAAATTCACACAACCTTGTGCAAGGTATGCAGCGAGTACTATGAATAATTTGAGGTGAGTGCTGTGAATTCTGTGAGGTAATAACCTGGATTGGGCCCACCTTTATTAACAAGGTTAGATTTTTTTGCTATTATCTCCACCTTCTTTATACCCTGTCCATTAACATCTCCCCTTTTCATTTCCGCCCCCTTATATCTTACACCTTTTCCTTTAATTAACCCCTTCATCTTTATATCATTATCTTCTCATCTCTTTTGCGCTTAGAAAAAAATGGATTATGGCACAAGCCAGGAAGACCGAGGTGTTCTTTCATTTGACTGATATGTGAATGATATCCATCCTACCAAAAAAACAGGGCCTCAAGCCCCCTCTGCAGCTACCTCATTGAGAGATTTGAAACTCTGTCAAATGCAGAGAGGAAAGGCAAAGCAATCCAGCTGTTGGTTTTAGACATACCACCATGTTTTATTTTAATTCCCTGGTGATCCTAAAGATCCTGGTGGATGAAGGAAAAAATCATGATTAGTGGAGAGATTGATCTTCCATAGAGGAAAGGGGTAACTTTGTGCTCCTTAAAAATTGATTGTATAAGTAAAGTAAGAGGGTAGACTGATAAAAATAAACTCCCAAATAATTCATACTTAAATAATTACCCAACTAAAAACCCAACAATTTCCAATGTTAATAGTAATGTTTATATCAATATATTGGGTTTCACAAATCAATCAATTACTCACTTGCCTAAAAGAAAGCTTCTTTCATAAGAGGCTTGTGAAATGTGGACATTTTAAAGGACTTCTGTTTCCATGGGATGTAAAAACACATCAGCACGAAAATCATATTGTATCATCAATCACCTTGGCTAAAGTCAGGGAACATCTGGACAATGCCGAGACACATTCATCTTAAAACGTTTTGAGTTACATGGTGGATTTAAGAGAAAAAGAAAACATGAAAAAAGTAAAAGTCAATCATTTTGTACAGTAGTGTCCATCACTAAAATGTTCAAGTCAATTCTGTGGTTTGCCTCCTTATCCAGAAAGAGAAAGATGATCATTTCTGACAAAAGTGTTTCTAAAGGCAAAAACATCAAATACCGTATTTGCTCGATTATAAGACGAGGTTTTTTTCAGAGCAAATGCTCTGAAAAATATCCCTCGTCTTCTAATCGGGGTCGTCTTCTAATCAGACCTCAAATAGAGGTCTGATTAGGAGACTAAGATCCAGATCCCCCGCACCGCTGCAGGGGACCTGGATCCTCCTGCCTCACCCCCTCCCCACATCATACACACACTTACCGGTGCTTCCTGCTGTGTTGCCGGGGCAGCGGGTTGACGTCTACGCGATCCGCGTAGACAACGTCCGCTGCAGCCGGAAGGAGGTGTGGCTAGCAGCGGGGGTTGTCTGCGTCTGTCGCGTAGACCTTCCCCGACTGTCAGAGATCAGAGCTCCCCGCACCGGAACTCTGATCTCTGACAGCCGGGGAAAGTATACGCGACGGACGCATACAAACCCCCGCTGCCAACTCCACCTCCTTCCGGCTGCAGCAGAAGGCGACGTCAACCCGCTGCACCGTTAAGAGAGGGCTGAGAGTGTAAGAGAGGGCTGAGAGGGGGAGAGAGGGGTGAGAGAGAGAGAGTGTGTGTTAGTTAAATGGGGGTATAGGGTGTGTGTGTGTTAAATGGGGGCATAGGGCATTTCTGGAGTGGCATCAAGGGGGCATTTAATAGAGCACTCTGCCTTCTGAAATGCCTTATACCTCCCTATATGGCACTCTGCCCCATAATATGCCTTTTAACCCCCTAAATGCCAGAGTGGCATATAGGGGTATAAGGCATTTCTGGAGGCAGAGTGCTCTATACAATGCCTTTTAACTCCCTTAATGCCACTCTGCCTCCTGAAATGCCTTATACCTCCCTATATGCCACTCTGCCCCATAATATGCATTTTAACCCCCTAAATGCCAGAATGGGATATAGGGGTATAAGGCATACCATGGGGCACAGTGGCATATAGAGGGTTAAAAGGCATATCATGGGCCACAGTGCCATATTGGAGTGGCAAGCCTGGGGGCAGATGTGCGTAACTGGGGGACAGGTTGGAAAATACAAGTAATAAAAACAAAAAAAATATTTTTCTCAATCATAGCTTTTATTAAAAAAAATAGTTTACATGAATTAACATTTACTGGTAAAACTTTTTTCCTTTGGGGTCGTCTTATATTCAGGCTTTTTCTTTTTTTCCTAAGTTAATATTCAGATTTTGGGGGGTCGTCTTATAATCAGGGTCGTCTTATAATCGAGCAAATATGGTATTTGGTTTGACTTGGCCTGCTTGAATCTTTTTTGGATAGGTAAATCTATTCATGAAACAGTGTGAGTGCTTGCAAAATCCACAGAAGATATCAGTTTGCATGAGTTCAACTTGCAAATGTACTATTGCTAGCCTACATTTTCACATGAAGATATTCATATACGACGTGCATACACTTGATTACAGGAGTGCCCTGCCATTAAATGAAGAAGCGTAAAGAGTAAAGAACCAAAAAATATAAAAATAACAATACAGTTAATGGAAATGTATAAAATATTGAAGGCAAAAATGCAATTTGTTAAAATAATGGATTTTAGAAAATAATACAGGTTGATGTAGCGAGAGGTCTGATCATGACAAAGTTGATGATACAAGGAATGATTGGTTGGCACAGACTTATGGCGGTGTTTTTTCTCTACTAGTCACAGTGTAGAAACTCTGCCCTTTGGAGAGCTTGGTGTTAATAATCTGTATTCCAATTTAACCAAGGAAATAAAAATATATTGCACAGTCAATGTTTTCAGCTGTGAAGTCTGCTGTGCATTCATGATCAATAGAATGTTAGGCAAAGAAGGCACTTGGCAATCAATATCTAAGAGGGGAACCAGGCTGTTAGTCAGCATGCTAAAAGTTTAAGAAATTCTGTGTGCCGACGATCTGAATAGACAAATAGTACTGTTGTCTGCTAGCAAAAATGAACTACTAAGGTTTAGTTAGTTATATTATACATACACTCTTTGACCAAAAGAATGTGTACATCCCTCCCCTAATTATTGACTTTAGTTGCTTTACCCACACCCATTGCTAACAGATGTATAAAATCAAGTGCATAGGCAGCCATCTCCATAGACAAACATTGGCAGAATGGGTTGTACTCAAGAGCTCAGTGCAAGACAGACCCTAGACAGTGTCTAGACAGACCCTGTTTCATCTCTCCTGTCCTCCAGTGACCTTCCAGCAGGAGTCAGTCAGAAGGGAATGCCAGTGGTGTCATCGGGCATTGCTAGTATAACAGCATACCGGTGCTCACATCGAGCACTGTTACACAGGATCATTTGGCAGGATGCCACTGCAAAAAAAAGCATGACTTCCAGATACGTCTTAAGGAGCATCTTGCCTCACCTTTCATCGACATACCTCTACTTTTATTGGGGTGTTCTGGGTTAATAACTGGTGTAACAGTATATGTGCCCTTCATTAAAATGATATGCCACCAAAGTTTCTCTCTCTGTCCACTCCTGGCCAGCTTACCATCTAATAATTGACAACTTTGTTAGTATGCAATCCCAGAAATGTCTCTGTTATTGATAAGGCAGCATGTGAGCCTTGCTTTTTTATGTTTTCAGCTATGTGTACAAAAAAACACAATGAAGCTCATATTACACATGGTGAGAAATACAAGCTACGTGTAAAGTTGCAATGTAGAAAAAAAGAATATCTTTTTGTTTCTCCCCAGTTCACTGAACTCACATGAAAATGTTTAACGTTTTGCTGCCTCAGTATTTAATAGTAGCAGAATTTTTGTCTTGATCAGCAAGATCAGCGTCACTGTCAGAGTGTAAAATAATCATTTCAAATTGGAGCGTTTTACATGACTCCAGATAAACAATCCCTGATCATAGATATTTTTTCTATGTTCTCTCTAAACAATTAAATTGCACCCTATCAATGCTGTCCATCTAGATATCAGGCATAGCAAGGTCTGCTTTTTTTCTGTTTATACTGATAATGTATGCACACAACATTACCTGGCAACTTTCTTAATGAGCTAACCCTGAAATCTTTAAATTTTAACCCTTTAATAGTCAATCAAGATTCTATGTAGTGGCTTTGACATTATTTAAAGATACACTTAATTGAGCCACCAGCATTCAAGCAGTGATATCAACCATTACATACTGGTAGCAAAAGCACCAGTTGGAAGTCTTATCACAGTAGTGTAGAATAGGAAGGAGTCAGCTCCAGACATATTGTGCAGTTTTGCATGATTATTGCTTCCCATACTGTTTTATTGCTGATTGGTGTTGAGGCAGCCTTCGTTAGGGTAAAGTAAGAGGAGGTTAATATCTGCAAGACAGAAACTGATTGCATAATGCTAGTTTAGTCATCTTCTGCCACAGATTTCAGCTTTGCAGAGGTAAATTAGTAAAGTAGCTTGAAACAATTACACTCATTAACAAACACAGAATACAAGCGATGTGTTTCAATAAATTAGTTACAGTAAAGTTGTGAAAATGGTAGATTCTCTGTAATTAAAATAAATAATAATGGGCAAACATGTATACTGCCCCCCTGGTGTTGACCTGTCACACATTATGACTTTGTAGGGACATGCCTACTATGGATGCTGTTAAAGAGGCTACCAGCCTCTCTAGCCTTCAGTGCCCCCAGACCAAGAAACAATAAAACCGGGTGTTAAAGATAACCTTGAAGCATGTAATTAGAAGTTGTTTTTGTTGTTGTTATTGCTGGAACTAATGTTTATTGCATCCCAAGCCTTTCAACAGCGGGCAAGCTTACAGTTTACTGCACCAGGTGTCCGCATATCCTGACTACGCAGCTCGTTCTGACAGATCATAAGAAAAATAATTGCTCAACATCAATTTTGTCTTTGCTGTATTTTTTAATTGCAAGTTAAGTTACAATGAAAGATGCTCATAAAAGACACAGAAGAAAGGATCTCCCACATAATAATGTACAAAGTTTACAGCTGCTATCCGCAATATACATATTTCCTTACAAGCTTTCCAGTGCCCCCTCCCTTGTGTCAATACAGAGGCTACTGAACCGACAATTATTCATTACTGGGTGCATGCGCAGCATCTTATGGGAATTCATAGTCTGTTTAGGCTACTTTGTACTGGATATTTCTTTGATTTTAATTTGATAATTAGCAAAACACATAAGTAAGGTTTATTTATTAAAGCTAGGGTTTGCAGGAAAATTTACAGGACAATTGTGGTCCCAACTCCCTGTATTCACTATGTTTTATATATTATTTATCTGCCACACTGAGCTGGCCATGTATTATGAATAGTTCACTAGATAAGGTGATTAAATCACGGATTTAACCCCTTAAGGACAGAGCTGTTTTTTGCTTGTGTTTAGCTGTAATTTTCTCATTTAGTGTATCCCACACAGGACAAGAATAGCTTTCTTTAGATATCGGTATTTTGATCATATCATCTAATTTACTGTTAAAAAAAAAAAAATGATGGTAAAAAATTTGAAGAAAGCGATTTTTCTGAGTTTTAATTAAAAACATATTTTAATCATCTACAAAAGATTAAATAAAAAAACCTGCTAAATAGATTATAATATTTGCCTTGAGTTTAGAAATACCCGATGTTATATTTTTTGTTATGTGTATTATGTGTAATTTGGGACAAAGGTCACATTTGGGACATGTGCAATTTAGGTTTTCAACTTGCAATTTTGACATGTGGTCATTCTTCCCTCATGTCCTATTTGGGACATCTTTGAAGCTGGTCAATTAAATTTACCCCATCAAATAATATACGTTTGAAAAGTGGACACTGCAGGGTGTTTCAATGCTTGTATTTAAACTCTTTCCATGCACTAATTCTACTACCAGCCATTGTCAAAGTTTGTGGTGGTATATTTTTCCACACAGATTCTACTTCAGATATGAATTCACAGCTCCTGGTATTTCTCAATGCCAAACACCCCAATATGTGTTCAGCACCATCTACCGAGTACAGTGATACCCCCATGCATAGGTTTGTTTGGTTGTTCAAGGGCTAAAAGGTCACATTTGGGAGGCACTTTTTAAAATTTTGACATCTGGTCAATAGCCGCCCATGTCCTATTTGGGACATCTTTGAAACCGGCCAGTTCAATTTACCAAATCATATAGTTTTGAAACAAGACACGCCAGTGGTATTCTGTGCCAGGATTTTTTGGAAGATACAGCACCAATTTTATGACTTGCTCATAAAACTAGGAAGGCAGCATGTCTCTAACAGGTGGCATTTTGAAAAGCTCCTATGAGTGATAAAGCGAGGCCCCTGACTTTTCTTGTGTTGCTAAAAGCCTCAACATCAAGTCATATAGCATTTCAATATGGTGAATGTGATCGCTCCTTGAAGCGGTTGTACAGGGCCCCTACATTTTTGTCTGGTATTGCTGAATGTCTTGATGTTGAGGCATTGCATTAACACCAGCTGAGATTGCTTTCTACGCTCACTTAACCCCATGATGTGCCAGGCATGTCAGTTGTTAAAAGGGAAGTATTTCCGTGACATGTCTGGCACGTCAATTATCCTTAAGGGGTTAAGCATACTTTATACAGAGCCAAGCTATAAGAAACATAAAATTTGAGAGCAGATAAGAACCATTCAGTCCATCTAGCCTGCCCCTTTTTCCACTTGTAAAGATGCAAACCTTAATCAGGCTTAGTCTTAGGTTCAACATAGCTTCATCCCTGAATTCTTGGAGATTGAGCTCACTCGGGTTGGTCCTTCGCAATGTCAGTGAGATAAAACTGCAACTCACTTGAAAGCTCTCCTGCCATAGACGTAATGCTTAAGCATGTGTTTTAACACTAAAAATAATACATAATAATAAACAGTTCTGTTTTATAAATTAGAAACATTCCATTAACTGGTTAAAAACATGACTTGAAGAAAGCAACGCGATGCAAGTTTCAGTCAGTCATGATGTAAAAGAAGGAATACAGCAAGAGTAAATACCTTTAAGTCAAGTAATTACACTGCAAAGTGTCCCAGCTTTACTCCACAATAATTTACTATGGTCAATGCATTAGTATAAGTTCCCAAAATCAAATATGTTTCAAAGGAACATTTTAGGGATTGAGGATGTATTTTAACAATTGTATTTATTGTTTTATATTTTTGGATTGTTTTTGTTTTTAATGTTGGTTGTGCTGGAACAGATACATATTTACATATATTATGTACTCTCCTGTACACATCCAATGTGCCTGTCCTTAAAAGGAGCTCAACAAGGGGAGGGCAATCAGAAGCTAGAATGTGACCTTCGGATACCATGTGCTTAAATGAAACTATTAGATAAGGTGGTCAGACCATGATCTAATATAGAATAATGTATAATGATCCTGAAGTATGCCCAGCAGTGCAACCTTTCAGAATCTCTTTAGAATAACCTAAGCAAATCTGTATGTCGTTTTCAGACATGCCAAGCCCCTGTTAGCCTAATTGGGGAAAGAGAAAACTTGATGTTGTAGGTATGTGAAAATCAAATATGACACTGATTCTGGAGTACAAAACTGTTCTATAGAAGTACCCACATATTTCAGTGTGAATCCCAGCAAATGAACACAGGTGCATCCTTCGAAGGATGGAAGCTGACCTGTATTTACTTATGAAGAGATCACGAAAACAAGCACTGTAATAATGAGATCCAAGCTCATCCTTACTCAGGCTCTTCAAGCTCGATGAGGTGCTTTTTTTGTGAAGAGACAGGAATGATTTCATTAAAGTGGAATCCTATGAAATACCCTCCTATACAAAGACCACCTGCTCGTATCTGCCTGTTTACAGTACTTTGCTAAGAGCCGAGAAGGAATTGTCTCTTCTTGTATTGCTATTTTTATTCATAGCAATTTACGTTGCCAGTTACTTTCTGTAACCCCCTGCTGTCACTGCAGAGATTTTTTATTTCTGAGACAGATCCTGCACTTCTTATCAAGCTTGTATTTCTCTGGCTTCTGCATCATGCAGAGAATTGAGTTTGCTGCTTGAACAGCTCCAAGTGCTTGGCTATTGAGGGAAAGTTTCAGTTTGGCACCCTGACCACTGTAAAAGTTTAAATCATTTCCATGGAAGGTTCCATGACAACCCATGAAAAAAAACCTAATTATATATTCACCCAGCATAATAGGTTGTCCAACAATATATTTTTTTGACCTGTTACCTAAATTAGCTTATCTCTATGTCAAAGTTATTGCTAGTTGAACGTTACGAGCTGCGGTGGATGAACGTCATGAAACTTGTAGCTTACAGACAGTTGAAGGATTGTCTCTTAATGTTAAGATTTAACCACTTGTCCTGTAAAGGTAAAAGGGTGTCTTTATCTCCTATTTACATGTGCTGAGAAATTCCCCAGAAATTTGTCTTACTTACTCTTTAGGAGCAGATACTATTATGCACTACTATCATGGGATCTTGAAGCTGAAATGATCTTTCTTTTTTATTATTATTATTAATTTTCTTTTCGATATCATTATTTTTTATAGGTGAAATTTCCATTATATTATTTTGCACTATACTTTTAATTAAAGAGTTTAAATTTGTAAAGGCTATGTTATATTTCTAAATATTAACCAGATTGTATAAAAGTGACCCATAATTAGTAATTAGACCCTTTTATTATTTTTGTAGACTTTTAGTTCTAGTAGATATTTCTTGGGGGGTTGGTGTGCAAAATCTGAATGCATAAACAGTATACAAGCAAAATAATTCTGTCTTGAATCAAGACTTTTCTAAAATTGTGTGCAATTATTGAGTAACATAATAGCAAGGATTCCTATTTCTATATTCATATAATTTTATTTGCAGTGCTGAAACCAATATTCGGTTTATGGTCGAGATGCACAATTTAATCAGGTAGCCAGAATGTAGAAATCCTGGTCTGAGATTGTCATTTTGCAACCTATTCTGTCTTGGAAAACATGACAAATGAAGGTGTTTTCTTCCATCCTAAAACTATCCACCTCTATTAACTACAACGAAAGAAAAAAAAAATCTAATTTACCGCTTTTTCTCGGAATGATTAAGTAAAAATATGCACATGTGGAAGTGGGTAGCGTGGTTTCCCAATAAACATAAAATAAATTCCTAGAGAAGCAACCAAATTGTTAAGCTTTATGATATGAAAGGTGATCAGTTATTTAGTGACTTTCTAAGTAAATGACGGCTAAATGTTTGCCTGTATTAATTGTCAGTTTATCTTCGTATAAACCAGTCTGTCTATTTAATTGATTAAACATCACTTTATCTCCTTTAAACTGTTAGATATGTTGAAGCTACAGAGAATTGCTTGCGTTCTAATTAGTACCTGCTAATGTCCAAAGCAGGGACATGCATTGAATTCTGTAATGATAAGAGAGGGTTGGAAATCTTACCTTCATTTCCACGTGATTTCCTTTTTTTCTGGTCTCCATGCTCTTGGCATCTCTTCACACCTATGTTTTTGTATATTTTTTTAAAGAAGAAAGACTAACGTTACTTTACTTACTCTTACTCCATAAATATAAACAGCATCTAGCACTTGGGGCAATATATCTCTTTTAGTTGTCCAGTGTGGTGATGTGGGTGCCCAGTTTTAACAAGATCAATTCTAGAAGATGTTATGAAAATCATTTCCTTTGTGTTCCTGTTCTAGTTACTAAAACAAGAGGTCATGTAGCGGTCAGATGGCTGACAGCACCAGGGGAGTTTTGATTCTCTACAGCTGGCGGTTAGACCATTCTGGAAATGGTAGTCTACAGTTTACACTTATTCTAGGAATTTCACAAGAAGTGCCATTTTAGATTCTCTTTAATACAAATAGCTATTAGTATCTTGTTTGAAGCAGTGATCAGTAGCTTGTGATTGCATTTTATGAGCAATGCATGCTATTGCTTTATACCTTGCATTTATGGTATATTGAGCCATTATTAAAATAGACTTTCCATACATCAGAGGGATTGGCATACTCATGTGCTGACCAGTTATAATTATGTTCTATCATTTCTTAGCACTGGGAACGGACAACCCGTGTGACAACGTATGACAATGTAATTGTGTTGTATAAAAAAAACATTCTTATATTGGTGAAGACCATGGCGTAGACTAATTAGGTAATTTTGTCTTTGTCAGGCGGGAGGAGAAGCTAAGGATTCTTAATGGTTGGCTGTGCCATTTGGCTCCAGAAATAATTCGCCAATTGTCTCCTGATACAGAGGAAGATAAACTACCGTTCTCCAAGCATTCGGATGTATTTGCATTTGGGTAGGTAATGCCTCTGGTATTGTTTTCCACTCCCTACTTCTAAGTTCCCTGTGTTGTGTCTGAAACTATTGTTGACTTACCTAATTAGGGTAGAGGTACTGGGGAGGAATTAGCCCGCTTCCTATAGTTATAGAGTTATAGTTATAAAGTTATAGAAACCTAAAATGCCTAAATACATAATAACTCAGTGGAGAAAGCTCACTTACCTTACTGCACCTCACAGCAGAGATGGGGATTATACTCATTGAAAAACATGTAGCCTGTCTGCAAATCTGCCATGATTTACAATGCATTGTTTATACTAAAAGCATCAGCTGGAGGATCTTCTTCTCGCAAGGAGTTTATGTGATATCAGCATGAGAAAAAAAAAAGAAAAAAAAGAAAGTGCATCTGTTTTTCTATGCTTGAGTTCTATGACACCGTAATGATTGCACCTTTACATTTCATTTGTTAGACTGTTGAGTAATGCAGACTATATCACTCAGAAGCCTTTACTATAACAACAATGATCATTTTGTGAATCAACCAAATCACGTCTGTAAAATGCATGCTGCCTTCATTTGTTCTCCATGTAAACAGAACCATATGGTTTGAGCTGCATGCCCGAGAATGGCCATTCAAGAGCCAACCAGCAGAGGCAATTATATGGCAAATAGGCACTGGGATGAAGCCAAACCTCAGCCAGATTGGAATGGGAAAAGAAATATCGGTGAGTGTGCATTCTTAGATGCAATTATTTTGTTTCCGTGCAATATCTGATGCCAATACAGCTGTAAGTATCTCATGTGAGAATTTACTTAAGTTGTACACTTAAAGCTGATGTTTTGGTTCATGTTCTATATATTTCTTTAGTATGGTATATTAAAGAAAAAAAACATTTTTATATTGTTTTAAGCCTCCAGCCCACGCACTTACTGCCAAGCATAATATTTCTATGAGAAACATAAAAATCTGTTGGTTGGGGTTCCCCACCCTGTTTGCGAGTCCCTGCCACCCAGGTTGTCCAGTAGACATCAGCGCTGATTGCCACTGGCTTTAGAGCAGATACAAGCTGTTAGGGGCACGATTTCTTATTGCTGGGTGTCCAGAGAGAAAGGCACAGCGCAGAAAACATTAGTGGACTTAATATATCTTTATCTTAAATAATGAAATTGGACAGAAAGATATGTATAGCGTGAAAAGTTTCTTATAGAATTAGAGGATGCAAAATAGACAAGTTTGCATACAATATAGGCATGTAGGCGGTGTGGATTAGTTCTTCATTTGGTATACAAAAAGAATGTACAGAATTCATTTGCTTGAATTAATAAATAAATAGCCCTAGGGTTAGTGTGTTTGCTGTCATGCAGGGACCTGGTACTTTGCCTCCTTAGTGACTCTCATGTCACACTAATGGAACTGCCTTAGCAAGAGCTATTCTAGAGACAGCAATATTGCTCATTTAAAAAGTGTTGCTTTCCCGTAAAGCTAGTTTAAAGGCATATGCCTTTCCATCTTTTTTATAGGATATTCTGCTGTTCTGCTGGGCCTATGATCAAGAAGAAAGGCCAACTTTCACCAAACTGATGGAGATGCTGGAAAAATTGCCAAAGCGGAACAGGCGCCTCTCTCATCCAGGCCACTTTTGGAAATCAGCAGAGTAAGTGACTTCTCGTTATCTACTATAGCCAGGGATTATGGCAAGGATAACATTTTAGGGCAAATATATTGCCATAATAATGTGTGCTGTTTTAAAACATCCTTGAAACTTCTTTGCATAGTCAAGATAGAAAGAAGGCTACGTCAACATGAAGTTTCTTGATTGCCCTGAAAACAAAATATGTAATGCTCTCCAACTTTTCATTGCAAAAAGCTCCCTCATCACATTTCTTATATTGTATTGGGTTCCAACTAGAAAATCAATTTATTGCTTTAGGCGTTCATATCCTTACCTTAAACCCTAAAAAAGTGTTATGCGTTTCTGTATTACTAAACATCACAACCTGAATAAATACAGTGCCTGTTATTATAAAATGGGCTTTACTGAACACCCACCAGTGACATTGCATTGGGGTAGGGTTGACAGCCGGAATAAAAAAAGGCATGTCCAGGTTATGGATTTACCTCATTATGTGCCTTGGGAAATGTTGGGCCATTGGACTCGGGGGGGGGGGCACAATGAGCCTATGGCTAGGGGGAGAGTTGTTGGATCGTGTGAACTTGCGCTGATTAATCTACAATGTTGATGTGCGCATGTGCCAGAGATTTTTATAGAGTAGGAAAGACCTACAGTTTTGTCAGTGCATCTTTTGTGGTAGGAAGATGGTGACTGACACCTTTGAGCAGGCTTTTCTTTGTTTTTAAGATATAATAAGTAAAGGTGATTCCCCTCTCTCTTCTATTGCTCATTCCTCCCCTTTCACTTGTATATTTTCTCTTCCCTTCTTTCTCTCATCTACTCTGTCCCTTCTCTTTTTCTCCCTTTTCACTTTTTATTTTCTCTCTCCTCGTGTTTCTCTCTCGACTCACTTCTTTTCTCTCCTCTCATTTTTCTCGTTTCATTATTGTGCCATTTTTCTGTCTTTTCTTTCTTGTTTCTCCTCATTCTTGTCTCCCAAACTAAACTTTTTAGCTAACACCGTTAATCCACATCTTATCAAAGAGCGTTCAGATGACAGCTCAGTAAAAGGTGGCAACCCTAGCTGGGGGTCCGCTTATGACTGAAGTCCTGTTTAAACTCCCAAATCCCTCAGTTGCCTCTTTTGCCTCTTTTCTCTCCTAATGTCCCTCTTTTCTAGCAATGGGTGTATCACAGTGTTATACAGCTTTAAAAGTTACAATAATGTATATAGAAACTACAGAAAGTTGGTTTGTATATTATATTTTATAAACAAAGTATTATATACATAAAAATGCCTTACTCCGATGCACAAATTGCTTAAAACGGGTATCCACATCCCTTAGAACACCTATCACTCTTTGGCCTTTTAAACTGTTATGGGGTACATTGCAATATGCAGAGCATTGGACGTTTGTGCAGCAGCAAGTGTCGAGGGACATGGGTGCTGTACAGATTCTAGTCTTTGTCATTACAAAGTGTCATTTTTTGGAAAGACCAATTTCACATTGCTGATCTTCAATACTAAATGTGTTCACGTTTTACTCTAGTAACAGCCTTTAAAGGCACTCTGCCTCCATCCACTCTAAATATGAGCTTTAAACATGGAGGTGGGGGGCTTGCTAAAACAGCATGTTTTATTTAACTCTTGGCGTTAATGACAGTGCCAGTGGCAGAATAGCCATGGCAACAGTTACCAGTTTCTCCCACGCCTTGTAAATGTGACAGGTATTCTCTGGGCTCTCTTAAGAGATATGCAGTGCAAAAGAGCAGGGAACGTCTAGGGAATGGCAGGTAATAGACCGCACTGCGGTCACCCCCATATTCATCTTATCTCTCAGTGAAGATACAAGTTTATTCACCTATGTTGTGTTGCCACGTGTATACCTGAGACGGTTTACTAGAGTCCAGCAAAGAGATGGTGTTCTGGCTTAAACAAAAAGAGCAAGCCTAGGATGCCAAAGTAGTTTTATAGGACAACTCTTATCACTGTTAGCCAGATACAGGAGACAAAAGTTGTAGCCAAAGCATTGTTGTCCTGTTAGTAAATGAAAGGAAATCGCATGCCGGGAACATGGAATATGTTTACCTGTGTCATTGCATCAAAGTATGCTGATGGCTGAGAGATAATGATCAGCTCAGCATCCAAGCAATGTAGGGAATGCAATTTCAGATCATGTTTATTGTATCACCGCAGTTCTACTTCAGTTCCTTTGTCGAATGAAGCACTGAATGCAGTGAATATGATTTGTATCTGAATGTGCTGTGTACTGTGCATGTTGAGTTGTGAGTTAAAACAATGAAGAGTTTAAATGAAACTTTTAATTAAAAACTGAAATTAGGCACAATTTTGTGTGTGCTTACAATAGCATTTTGATCCAGATCCCTGCAGTCTTTATTACATACCAATAAATCTTGTTTTTTGTTTATGTGTGGCTCCGCAGGCTGTGACAAAGATATCTAGCAAGGTGCCTTGGCATCGAAAAGTACCCTATTCTACATCTGCCTTCTCCCTCTCCCCAAACACTACTCCTCTTTTCCTCATGCTGTGGAACATCTAAGGGTGGAACGCGGGACCGGGAGTCAAGATCACTGATCAAGACCAGGTGGAGCTGAGAATACACTCCACACCAACCAACAGGTGGATGGAAACCTTTCAAGGAGGTGTTACAATCTCTACATGGACCTGAGTGCTGAAAAGAGAGCGGGTCATCTTCTGTTGGCCAGTGCTAGTTCTGTTAATGAGACACGGTTACTATATGCGCTGTAATGCTTTGTAAGGGCCAGTTTTGCACATACCTCTCAACTGACCCTTGTTATGCACCTGCAAACCAGCTAAAAAAAAACTGCAGAACGATGTGACGGCATTCGTTCTGTGGTCCTCTATACTTATAAAGGTGTATGAGTAAATATCTAGATCTTAGCTAGAAACAGAAATTGAATCTCATGTTTGTCCTCTGCAGTCAACGGGAAACGAGTTTTAGAGATTCAGAAAAAAAGAAACATTTTATTTATATCACTTTTCTTAAAATAATGTGTCGATGAAGAAACTGGAAGGAAATGTGGAAAATCCACCTCAGTTTCAAGCACACAAGTTTCATCTTCTGATTGATGTGAGTTTGTCCCTTGGTGATCTGTGAGTTGGTTGCAAGCTGCCTTGAATTATTGTTACCTGTATTTCTTTGTGTGTGTACTTTAGGTTAATAGACAAGCCACTGGCATCGTGTTCCATCGCTCCAACAACACCGAAGAATTATAGAGAAATGTTGGTTTTTTTTTTTACATTTTCATAATCCTTTTTAATGCCAGGTAGAAACACTGAATGCACTAAATTGCTCCAACTACACAGAGGAATTCTAGAGATTACATTTTATGAACCCTTTAAATGCAAGGTAGCTGAGCCCTTTTGGTATTTAAAGGTCAAATTGGAGTTTGGCTTATAACATAAAAAAGAAATGGCTATAAAGTTCCTTACTCCATATTAAAAACACATCATAATCATAATTAATATTGGAACTTTCATGATATCTATAGGTTATATTTTTTTCTATCCCTTTGTCCCCTACCCTTCTGTGCAACCTGCTGAACAGCAGCGTTAAAGATGAGATCAGGTGAGCTAAAGAATACCATTTAGAACTCATTAGTTCTCAATTGTTTAGATGGAAAATATAGGGGCCTATCATTTAAGAATAGTCTTTGGGACCGTCCCATTGAAGTAATGACATCATGACTCATTAATTAATAGAAAAGTATAGCTACCCCCTCTCCTAACAATACTTGCATGTGAATTTGGTGAAGTAGGGTATAAATCCAACATGTTGCAGTCTAGTGTTACATGTGCTGCAGTCTGAGAAGGTAAATGAAAAGTAAGAATGTACCTTCAATCAACACCACGAATATGTGTTTTCTCTTCACAGCAGAGATCCTAAGACCTTTTCAAACTGCAGGCATTTTCTGTTTAGCGACCTCCCCAAAAACTGTAAATATGATTACTCTAAAATACATATAAATATGTAATTTTTTTCCTCGAGCCTTTTGCATGTGCAGGCACTTATTCTAATTACATGAAGAAACAGGGTGCTGATGAACAGAAATTGGGAACCTTTCATGCCAATTTAATTCTCAGGGATTGAGCCTCAAAACGTCAAAGTCCGCGGTCTGACATATAAAATAAAATTAAATTGAACAGGGAGGCCCAATACATTTAACGGGATGTTAATGTTTCACATTTTGCAATCTCATTTCTTGCATTCATTCGTTGGAGATGGGTAAACAAATCATGAAACATATTACAAGCTCATCTCAAAGATACTATGTAACTGCTGTACAGCCATAGTAACCAAAAGGTCTAACATTAATCTTCGATACATACAGATCTTCCTTCATAAAAGCAGTAAACAAACTGGGAGGCTGAAGTATAACCCATTGTGTATGAAGGTGTATGAGAACCAAGTGAAAGACTCAGGGAGAACCCTAGAAAGTTCCCACAATATATCACAATAGTCCTTTCCACATATCTGGGGGTAACACTTTACATACCACAGAAACCACTAGCTGTCAGAGATCTGAAATTTACAAAGTTTTATCTGGATTTAAGTGCTTAATAACTGAAAGTATAATCATGTTAACATATTTTTGCTTTTGTTTTATGTTAGCATTTGGGAATTATGATCTACGGTTGGCTGAATTGTGCTGCTGCTTGGTTTCTATTACATTTTGCATAGTGTTCTTTGTGTTGGTATGTTCATTGAGCACACGGTGCACTGGCATGCTGTGGTGGTGGTGGTGACTTCCATCCTGAATCATTTGCCCACACTGCCATCACTGATCGCCCTCTCCTGCATAACATGTTGCCGTTGAGGGAGTTCAGGGACGTATTACTGCTGTTTAGTCTTAAATAGTAAACCTTTGACAAAGGAAGCACATATCTCTATTCTCCTGCTGACATTTGGGGTTCTAGCGCACGTTTAAGTACATGCATGACAATAGCAGAATCCCAAACTCCTTCACAGTATACCACTAAATACTTCAGAGCATTCACAAACCAGTGTTCCCAAGTATCATTATTGTAATTTTTAGCGTCCTGCCATTAAAAACCCTAGGTGCTAGTCTCCATGTTTTTAAGCAAAAGAACAAGGTGCAACAGGAGGGAGCTGTGGGATATATATATATATATATATATATATATATATACACACACACACATATATATACACAGTATACAAATATATATGTATTCAAAATATTTGCCACTTGTGCATTTTTAAAAAGTTAAATCAAATAATACCGTATACAACACTCATTATTACTGTCTTTTTAACTATTACATTTAATTGTTTGTAGACTAATGTACCCTGTAGAAATGTGGGTTGTGGAAAGAATAAACTTTGGGAACATTACCCTAAAAACACAACTAAACATACGGTTGAGAAATTCTTAACACTGGGACAGGTTTACTAAACAAAGCTGTGTAAAATATTCTATTCATTTTATTATGTTGTGGGAACCCAAGATGGTCCCTCTTCCTTTAAAGAATGTACAGATGCTGTGGATAGATTTAATACTTTTATTAAAGTCAGCCATGGATGAAAATTTTCTGAGGTGGGGATCGTAGATTACCACTGCACGGAGACACTGAGAAGAGAAAACGTCATATATAACCGTTAGATTTTATTGGAACAATAACACTTGTTTGCCCGAACACCAATGAAACATTATTATATGTAAACCAAATTCAGACCAAGCCTAACCAACTCAAAAACGTTGGTTGGTATGGGCGTATAGCCTGTATCCCTGCTGGAGTTGGTGGCGTCCCCATCCGCAGCAGCCACACAACCACCCGAAGGACACTTGCCCAAGGAGGGTCCTGTACTTAAGCCACAGGCTTAACTCATATATGACATTTACTCCTGCACCATACCAACATCACAAATATAATCACCAGCCACATCCCCCCCTCCCCTCCCTGTCGGGTCACCATGCGCCAGCCAGTGTCCAACCCCCTCTTTAGCATGTCCATTACGTTATTATAATAGGAGATGGGGGTACCTGTCCTCACCTCTGTCATGGGGCCCCATCGCCCCAATTTCTTTACTTCTGGTGCTGTTTTGGGAAAACATAGCACATTTGTGTCAAAATTTAGTTTTTCCTGACCTATAAGAACCATGTATGATTTGCTGTGGTACAAGGTGTAATTCCATAAAACATTTTTCACAACAAATTTCAAAGTATCAATAGCCCCCTATTATCATGATGCCTATATATATAACATCGTGCATTACTAAGAATGCTTAATTACATTAAAGTACACTGTCACATACATTACTAGGCATTTTATTTACTCTATGTGCCATATAATATGTCATCAAAGCATCATTATATAATTATATATAAACAATGTATCATGATGTACCTTTATTCATTTGGAAAGCTCTATAAATAACAATTTTGCACAGAAACTTCCAATATTCATGTGCCTTGTATTGACGCATGTAATGTCTCCATTTGCTGTTTGATAGCATTGGAAAAATTGAGAATCTAAACTATTTGCAAGGAGATGAAAGAAAAGTCAGTCTCACGCCTTTATAAATTGAACCGTTTTGTGTCACAATATTTGAAATTTGTCTGCTGTGTTACTGGACATGTCTGGGAGATCTCTAGATGTATACCAACCATTTCACTAACACATATATATAGGACCATATAGTTCCAACGTAGTCCTATACCTTCTGCATTGCTTTGGGAACTGTAAATTCCCAGTATGTTCCCAATATGTCTAAATGTGATGCAATGCTAACAGGACACGTTTCTTACACATAACCTGACAGTTCACAACTATACCAAGTATGTTTTGTGTACTTTTCACTCTCCAGTTCATGGATTTTAAGGTTAACTGTCAAGTGTTGTTGCCTTCTGACAGGGGGTTGTTAGACAAAACATTAATTATGCTCTATAGCCTATAAATCAAATAAACCATAACCACATAAAACCCTGGCTATGTTAATGTAAACTGCACCTGTTTTCCTAAGGTTTGTCTTAGGTTAAATAATTTTACCTCTACATTGTCTTGGCGTATTTGCCAGCACATGTATAGATGAAGCAGTGTGCTATTTGAAAGTTTTTTGGCTATTAAGTCTTTCCGCATTGTCCCAGAACATGTATATCATTCTGGCACCAATTGCCAGTGCGCAGGGCCGACCAAGACCAGACCATGTAGGTATCATATATGACATTTTTGTAGCACAATGTATATATAAACTGTCTTGCTTATGTTGTGATCCATATGTTTGTTCATGATAGGATCACTTTTATCAAGAGGCTGTTATTGAGCATTTTGACTAAGAAGGTTTATATCATACCTAGGTTGATTTTGTAAAACAAAAGGTATTAGGTCTGCTGGTTTTGAACCATTTCCAAAGATTGTATAGGTTTAGGTTTCTGGCCCGCTGAAGGTTGTCTAATGGGAACTAAGATCTAAGACATGATGAGCACACATGGTGTCTTTCAACTTCAATCTCTGCCATGTGTTCCCTGGACAAAGGGTTGCAGATAGGCTCTAGATAGGTTTGCCGTTTATACTACTCTGAACTTTTATATTTGATTCAAACCTTCATATCCACATATGATAGCTGAGAGTAACCTTTAAATTCACTTTTTTGCTGCATATGGGGATGCATCAGAATCCCCTCTATGCATTTGCTCTTTTTTAACTCCCTTTAACACCTTTTGCCTTGCAGTAGGTGTGTTCCATCAAACACCAAAACTACTTAGCTCAGGAGCTGCAACATCTTACATGCATTCATTGTTGGTGGTGAACTAAACTGACTCTTTAAATCACTACCATTTTTAGCAGGGTGAGTGTATGGAATATTGCAGCTTCACTATAGACCTTTATCAGGTCAGATGTTTGTTCATAAACACACACTCTGATCCTGTGCCCAAGCAAAGGCTTTTCTATACCTGGATACTTTAGGGTTTTCTTAATCATGCTAAAAAGGACCATGTTAACAGATGGGAAATATACATTTTAATCTTTTAAGAATTCACTCTTAATTGCATGCTGCTCTTGTTGTAGGTTTACGTGTACTGTACTCAGCTGTAATAATGTGCCATATGTAACCAATGTGGAGGCCTTCACAAGTAAAGCACACGTGCCAAATGAATTAACTGAGGTGAAATGGCAGTTAGTAATTACTTAATTGGTGATAGAATCGACAACTGGTTTGGAATATTATGAATTGGAAAATACCATTACATAAGTTATGGTGGGTAAAAGGTGATGGAAACCCTTCCACTTAAATTTAAGGGGTAGTAGATCCATGTCTAAAGTGGATATTGAGGCAAAGGTGATAATTGTTAACCTTATTTGCATGCGCCTACCCAGAATCACTTGTGGTTGTGGAAGCACTATGAGATTTCTGAGGGAAAAACAAGTCTTCTGGCTTGTCTGGTGTCTGTCGATGAGTGTTTAATTATACTTCTACTACCCTTTGAATTGGAAAATAAAACAAGAGTCGATAGATATCAAAAAAACATCATCAGACACTCATTTGGTAGAAAGAACAGAAATGTGGACACAGCAGCATATTGTGGCCTAGGCCAATTTGGCCTATTAGGTACCCTAGTGTTCCACTTAATAAATAGGTTGTTTGATGAGATCAGAGATCTTCCTTGTAAGAGGCCCATTTTCTCTACTGAGGTATGTTCCTAGCTGACGTAGTCTTTGTTGAACTGTTCGCCTCAGAGATAGGGTGCTGGGACGTAGCAACACGGCATCAGTCCCTACTAAAGGTAGGTCCTAAGGGAAGGCTAGGGGAGCTGCATGGTCCAAGCCAATGCCACAGGATGATCAATCACTATCTCTTGAGAAAATGGATGAGACTAAATTTGTTCATTTCAAAAGAGGAAACAATTAAGAATTGAGAAACTTTAGCGCACAGCTGGGCAATCTTTTCGTGGGTGGTATTTAGCGTATCACAGTACTCAGTTACTCTGGAATCTAAAACAAATAAGCATAAACAAGTTCTGCTAAGGTACAATTGTATCTTTGCAGACCACCTTATTTCATAATACATGGAGTTTCTATGCATAGTGTCTCATATTTAGTATGGAACAATGGATCGGTCACAGAGATAAGGTATCCCTTTAGCACAGTTATATCACCTAGCTCAATAAATGTCTGTTCATTACAGTGGAAGTTTGCAGGAGAGTTGATCATTTTAGTTTATATGCACTATTATGGTCAAACGCCCCTAAGCTTCTCCTGCAAGAAGGTCTATGTATGCTGCATAGTTAATCTGGGAGAATTCTTCAAACTTGTGTCAATGATTTATCCTTGCATTTTAAAGAGCCAGGGCAGTACTTCTTGCGGGAGAATCGTTCTGGTGTTTGACATTGAGTGGATTAACCCATCTTGGTTCTGGTAACTACTGACATATCTAAGTAAACAGAACAGTAATGGATATTTTCTTTCTGTTACATGTGTTAAGTAGCTTGTCTAGGTAGAAAGCCTCACAATTAATACAGAGGCCACTATCGTTTAATAAGTCACCTCAACTCTCCTGGAGCCCAAACCATTGATGTAAAATAAAACAAAAAGGTTTGGCAGCCATAAAGCATGTAGTAAAAAACTGTAGATTAGCTGGGCCAAATATGTGAAATTTCCATGTACAATCAGTACAATCAATGTGTCATGTTCTTGAGGACTGCCTTACCTGCTTTCTATTCAAGATTACTAATATGAGAGCTAATTAACTGTTAAGCTATGCCTAGTGAGCAAGTATGCCCTTTGATCATGGTTCTGGTATACACATTATGTATGCAAGCCATGCTCCTATATTTCTTCATGGAGTGAAGATCAGAATTTGTGAATATATTATGTTTTTCTTCTTTTTTTTTTTATTGTAACCACTTTTTCTGCCTGTGTTGGAATTCCTTTTAGGTCTCAGCTGGTAATCAGTCCAGTAAGTTAATTTACTCCTCCAGCTAGAAAGAGGAAGACATTACTTATCAGTGGTACATTTACCCTACATAAAAATAAACTACACAAAAACAGATGTGTTCATGATTGATAGGCATTCCCTTAACCACAAATACAAATATTTATTCCAAATTTTAAAAGTGCTTCACATGGAATGTTGTATTTGCAGCTATTTGATTTCTATGTCTGACTGTTGCAGAATGGATACATTTGTAATTGTATTTATTTGTACATGACTAATAATAATGTGGTGAAGATGGTGATAAGGGACTATGGGATTGACTGTGACAAAGAATTACTATACCGGGGAGGGCAAGATGGGTACGGGAGGGTCTAACGCTGTAAATTTTGTACAGAAAACATTTCTAACATTTTCTACACTTTCAGAAAGTATTTATAATTTTCCGCTGAATGTCAAACTGCAGAAATACTCTCTGCACACGAGAGCTGGCTAAATATAGCAAAACAGTCAGCGCCCAATGCAGCTCCAACATGCAATAGAACTGCTTTGAGCTATGACAGGATATTGATCATGAAATATTTGTTTCTGATTTTTTTTTTCTCTACCCTACCTGTGTTTTCTCATGCAGTGTTTCGTAAAAGTGCCGCTGTCTCATTACTTATGCCAATAAAGAATTTGAAAAGGATTGCATCAGATCCCAAACGGTTTTGAGTGTTTATTTTGATGCCACTTAATTTTGATTGTGTATGTCAATGTTCAAAAGGCATTGTATGACCAGGTATGCTAACTATGACATCGCCGCACATAAGCAGAGGTGAAGAAAGTTTCGGGTCAAGGACAACAGTTTCGGGTCAAGATTTGCAGATGTTGTTCGCTTCTATGGGGCATTTAGTGAAATGTCCACCACAACACCTATTGCTGCCTGCCCCCAAAATAAGTAGGATAGCATAATTATAGAGGATTTACAAGAAGTGTAAGAAGAATACAATGCCAAGGCAGTATATAGACAAATTCGGGACAGAGGCAAGCTTTTTATCCAACCTTTAACATGGAGGGCCATATACCATTAGAAAATGCTTGTCTTCCAGACACTAGTAAATTAAGTATATATTCCCAATTGCATTGAATCTTTAAAGGTACTGCTGAATTTCACACTTTTATACCTACATGCAGGATTAGAAACACTATTCCATTAACTATAGGAATAACTGTAGGAATAATTCTTTAACCATGTAAAATGTGCCATTATTCAGAACTGTAGTTAGGAACACTTATTTGCCACGTGGTACAACAGCAAGTACTGTCTGTTGCCATAGAATTCTAAAGACTGTAAAAGTTATTGTGTTGGTTTTATCTGAATAAAGCTGAATAAAGAGGAAATTTCTATAGTTCATTTGCTTTGTCTAGTAGGGGACAGAATTTATGTTGAGTGAAATAGCAATTTGAAATACATTGAAATAAGATGGAAGAGATTAGAGAGGGGATAAGGGCAAGGAGTTAACATATGACAGTGGAGATGGAACAGTATATCTGAAGCACAGTGCGATGAAACATGGCAGGGTAACAGAGAGATAATATTTTGCAACGGTATTTTTCCTAGTATTATTTGTTGTCCTCAAACAGTTACGGGGGTAGTTACTTCTTTACACTAGAAACCATGACTGCCCAAAAGTAAGGAGCCCAACCCCTGAAAAACAGCCTGTACCATTATCCCTCCTCCACCAAACCTTATTGTTGGCACAATGCAGGTAATGTTCCCATGGCGTCCACCAAACCCAGACTCGCCAATCAGACTGCCAAGCAGAGAGGCATGATTCATCACTCCACAGAACATGTTGCCACTGCTCCAGGGTCCAGAGGCGGCGTGCTTTACACCACTCGATCCGATGCTTGGCATTGTACTTACCACGTTACCATGAGTGTGTAAATATATTAGAGTGAGTCCATATGTGTTAGCGTGAGTGCATTTGTGGTAGCGTGTGTATAAGTGTATGTGTTTCTAATAGCATGGGTGTGCATGTGTAAATGTGTGCGTTAGTGTGTACCTGTATGAGTGTATTAGTATGAGAGTGTAAATGCGTATGCAGGTTGCTTGGTTTCACTCATATATTTTAGATTGGGACATTTCCGACATTGTAAGAGTTATACTGAGCCAAGAGGGGGTGGAATCTATTTTCTTCAGTTTTATCTAACTTTTCCTGCAGCTTTTCTGCTTCTAATCACAACCTTAAATAAAAGCATCAGCCAGACCATTAAATGACAATCAGTGCAGAAAGGGGCAGCTGTGCGTGGTTCCCTGAGGATGTTTGGGCCGTGGACATCTTTGTAAAGATAGCCTTGTTTGTGAATTTTGCATTTATTTGCTCTATAATATAATAACCTCGCATAAAAGGGTAATGAATACACACATGTGATGATATGAATACAGACATTTCGATCAGAAACGCATAGGTAAATGGGATGAGGAACACTCAACACAACTTGCTGTTTGTGTTAATATATTATTTATATATATATGGAATATAAGCGTACTGACTGTAAAACTGCAAAGATTTACCTTTTAAAAACTACGATTTTAAAAAAAACTCTTTTTGGGGTTGCTTTCAGATTATAAAAAACAAAATCTATATGCTTCCCAAGTTCTTTTCGTTGAACGGGTTAATTAGACCTTCACTAATACATGTCGAAGTACAAATGTCGGACTCCACTGGGAAGAGGTTTATGCAGTTTCTTTGCTCATCTCGCACCTGTGGGAATTTAAAGGACTCTCAACCCGGTTCCCTTCATCAGTGCTCACAACTATGACTGATTTCAATGGCTAAGTTTAACAACTGAAAGCTCAAAAAAAAGAAAAAAAAATCATAAAAAGGATTGTTTGAATGCCTTAAATCAGAGAAGGTGACAAGGAAAACATACTAATTTTTCAAGAAGACTGGAAAAGAGAGGAGGTCACCTTATATCAAAGTAAATGCTGCAGTGTATGTATGGCAGCACATAACCCACTGCAAGAGATTATTCTGCTTTATCTCCTGTATGCAACTCCGACCAAAACTCGAAAGTATACACTATAAATTAAGATGCTTCCAAAGATGATGGATTTATGTCAATACATGCTGCATAAAACCATGGAATGCACAGCTGGTCAGTAATGTGACCTTGGCTAATTTGTAGCCAGACCAGAACTAGGTGGTAATCAACAGTCATGGGGCAGTTGTACAGCATCCCATCAGAAATGGTAGAGGCTAAACCTCCACATGCCATAAAGCTATCCCCAATCTAAGACAAGACTAAGGGCTGATTAAGGTCTGAGTCTCCACAGCAAGAAAAACGGGCAAAAAATATGAGCTGCCTTCAAATTCTGTTTCAGTCCAATCTATAAAGCGTGGCCCAAAGCAGGATCACAAAATCAGAACCAAGAGAATGCAGTGACAATACATGACTGCCAAGACTTGCATCGGAGGGTAATGTCTGCTGTGTTGGGTTTTGTTATACATACATATATACCAAAGTAAAATATCTCCAGTTAAAGTAGAGTAAAAATAAACATGTATTAGATGACATATTGAGAATTCAAATTGATCTCTACAGGGTCTCATTTATACCAAAAAAATCCACATAACAGCATACATTGTTGCGAATTTTTATGTTCTTTCAACGTAATTATAAACGCAATCAGATCTTGATCAATAAGGCAATATTGTGTCAATACAGCCACCTGCAAAGCAAGTGTTAATAATTAGAGAGTAAAACAGTTAATTCAGGTTCCAAAGAATTCCATCCTGCAAAATGCAGTAACAAACTTGCTAGTCCACAGCATCCAAGGCCAAGTTACTTGAAATTTGAAGGAATTGTTTTACGCTGGGGTTATTAACGCTTGCTTGGCAGGTGACTATATTGATACTGATTGGATATTTTCATCATAGACAAGTCATTAAAAGCACACGATAATGAGAAAAAACTTGGAAACTATTGTCAATACAGACATCATGGAGGTAGGGGTTCGGTGAAGTAAAGGTAATAGACAAACAATGAGTTAAAGCACTTGGACTTGCATCTTGTCAATTTGTAGAATGAATTAAGTGTATTGAATTTGATGACACAGTGATAGCACTTGAAGGGATGAAAAAAATACATGATTCTCACACCATAGTCATAGCCAGGAAAAGGGCAGATGATGAGAGATCAGGGAATGATTTTTATGAAGGGAGAGAACAGATCTGAGTAAGTATTACATGAATGGTTTGAAAGAGGACCTTGAACAGTTTCATTTTTTTCTGGCTTGTTGACTAGCTACTTTATAACTTTTTTTTTTGTTGTACAGGCGTCCGCATAACATTTATTAGGATAAGCAGCTCTGTTAAATTAATTAGATCATTTTATAGTCAGTGGTATTTACCAGATTTGAAGGCATACAAAAATCCCAAAATGTTACATTTCTGTCTGTATCCAAATATTTAAAAGATTACATTTATGTCAATTATGTCCTATTTTCCACCTCTGTCTTGTGCAAAGATAAAAATGCGCAGTGTGAGCAATAAGCATTTCCTTTGTAATCTGATTCTATAGCGTGTGTGTATGAGCCAGATTTTACATCACATATGAGTGTGTATGTTAGTCTTATAATATCTACAGCTTTCAGGACTTCCAACTGTGTTGGTTACAGCATCTTTTTAGATGTGTCAATCAGTGACTCAAAGCTTTTGATAGATCCACCTGTGCTGTGAGTCACCTGTGCTCATGTGATACCTTTCTGAAAACATGCAGCTGCACTTCACCAATGCAGAACACCCACTCATGATTCCTGCCTGTTTTGGCTTTGTGCTTATTGAAATTAATTGGAGTGCCAAATGTACATGCACATGGGAAGTCTTATTAGACTCACTGGAAATCTCCACTGAGACAGCACTGGAGCTGGCTCTGGACGCTTATTCATATATGCACATTGATGAGTAGGAGATGCTTTCAGCCAAAAATCCCCTGTAAGCATGGCAGGGCAGACACCTTCTGGCCCCTTGCCCCCCCAACTCACAAACAGACTGTCACACATATTTACACACACCCAAACATTTGTATAAACTTACATACTCACGCTATCATGCATACATACTGTCAGGAACCATAAACCAAAAGGATATGAGAAGTGCAGTGTAATCACATCTTCATCTGCCAGACGCTAAAGCAGGTAGTCAGACGAGCTGGAGTCGGGAAACCAGAGTAGTTAGGAACGAAACCAGGATCCGGAACTGGAGAGGGAAGTCAGCCAGAGTCACACACAACGATACAGGATACGTGGGAACACACTTGGAGGTCAGAAACCACGCAGGGGCAGAGAGGTACTGAACCTTTGTCGCTAAATAGCCCGAACAAATGTATGAAGAGGATTCTCGTGAATCCCTCTATTCACAAAAATTATGAAAGGTAAAATGTAAGGTGATACTAGAGCTAGAGATGGCTGGTGTTTTTTTTCATGTAACATTTTCTAAAGTAGTAGTTCCCCTCTGAACAATGTTAGGATAATTTAGAAATTACAAATTAGAAAATAACAAACTAGAACAGAATGACTCTTTGACTACACATGTTCCTCCAGTTACCCCCCCCCCCACATCACTTAGAACATCCAAAATCATTCTTCTACAAGAAATGCATATTTACAGAAATAAATTTAAATATATTACAAAGTTTAGCAACCAAACACCTTAGTTCCCATAATTATGGATTATAAACTACTTATAAGTAGATTCAGTAGAGTCATTCTTTCTCATTTTCATCAATGTTTCGTGGGTCGTACGCAGATTTCTGCTTGTCTTAAAAATAGTTATACACAATATTTTGCTGTAACTATTTTATGTTTCTTTTTTCTTTTGTTTACTCTTTATTTGTAAAAAATTTAAAAATCATTCAATAAAAATAGGAGATAATTAAAAAAAAAATCTTCAGTGTGCAATTTTACACAAATGATTATTGCCAGGCCTCTAGGTAAATCATTAAAGTGTGTTTGAATCCGCAAAGTCCCTCTAATTAGCAATTAGGGAGCAATTAGCAAGTCATTGTGAGAAACGTTAGAGTGCTTAGCATGGGTTATTTCAACTAATCAACATGTAGGTTCTTGATGGGTGTAAAAGAAAGGCTAGGTTCACAACCCAGGAGGCATTACAGGATCTGTAATAAGCATCCAACCTCAAAATGAAAGGAAAAATCTTAGGGTGGGGCATGGGCAATATTAGGAATAGGCTTAAATGTCCCCTTACCCACTTGCCCCTGTGATGCCTTTAAAATATGCTGCTGGTATAAATTGTATCTTTCTGGATTCTTATTTAATCTCCTCTTTTATTATACTGCAAACTGTAAAGCTCTCAGTACACCTAATATACACACAATGTATACATGTCAAACACTCAATGGAGTTGAAGTGGGGTATATGAAATCATTACAAACTCAAGTCTTGCTAGGCTTAATTAGTAACTTAAAAACATATGTATGTTTTCATATTTGTATTTATTAAGTCTACCATGTTATGCAGTTTACAGTGTAATAAAAAGGGAGGTACAATAAGTGAAGTCATATAATAATAGAAAATACAGTAGCCTACAGACATTTTGATCAGGATAGCGTAGATGTGAATACATTACTAAAAAGTAGCAGAAGGATGTCTGCTATGGATGGGACATCGAAGAAATGTAAGTATATGGCCAGATATTAGAGATGACATATAGGATGGGGACAATTGCTGAAAAGCCTTGAAGGTAATATGCTGTTGTATAGGAAACCAATGCATCAGCTTTAGTGTGGGAGTAAGTAATATGGAGGAAAGAAAGAGTATTTTGATGGATGAGTTAAGAACATCATGTAGAGGAGGGATTTTTGAAGCCAGAAGATCAGTGAGCAAGGAGTTGCAGTAGACTAGACAGGAAATGATTAGTACATGCATATATGTTTTGATTGTAGAATGAAAGATAAATTATTTATAAATTATATTCCAAAGAAAGATGCTACCAGTTTCAGCTATAACCTCAATCTTGGTAGTAAACGAGAAAAATGCCCCAGGGTACATAGTGGATAGTGGATATGTAAAAATAAGTAGCTCAGTCTTTGACATATTGTTGGTGAGCCATCCAAGAAGAGCCTGTTCTTTATCCTTATGTTGAATTTCCAGTGAAAGTAAGGGTATTCATAAATAGATTTAGGTGACATCCGCATTGAGGTAGTAGTTGAAGCCAAAGTATTTTATAATAAGTTGCCACATGGAAAGAGTATACAGAAAAAAGAGTCCTTTGGTACCTCCTTCTGAAAAGTGAAATGCCCTTGATGTTGAATTAACACAACAAAAGATCATTATGAAATATATGGCAGAAACCATTTGCAAATGCTAACCTTGGAGAGTGTGTTCATTGATATCAAATGTGGCAGGATGAAAGGAGAGAAATGCTTTCTGGATTTTGCTGTAAAAAGATTTTTAATGCTACTTTAATGCAATTTAATAATTTCATTTTAGTTATATTATAACTTATAACACATTATATTTATGTATAACCAAAAAAAACAAGCCAGCTCTTATAAGTAAATGAGACTGAGCCTCACCTTGGAGACATAAGCTGAGTGGTACCCATTCGTCCTCAAAAGGTTCCTCTGTCACAGATTTTTTTAGCTTTTTTTTCCCCCTTCCTTCCTGAAGATCCAGGGAGTTCATCTTCCTCAGTTTTTAAAACGTTTTAAATGATACATTTTCCCTTACTTACCTTTTATTCTTACTCACCCTTCACAGTAACTTTCAAGGCTTAGAAACTTCTCAAAATAACTTATACAGCCCCAATTGTACACAGGTAAATAATGAAAAGCTGGTATTATTATGTTAAATTTTTCAGTTATGTTTTGTTCCCCCGGGCCACTTAGTTATAACTTTTGCCTTATGGCAAGGTGCTCCATCATGCTGGGAATGACATTGTTCGTCACCAAACTGTTCTTGGATGGTTTGGTTGAGAAGCAACTCCACACATGAATGCTCTACTGTTGGCATGACACTGATGTCTTCTCCGGATAAGCTTTTTTCCGGATGCCCCAAACAATCAGAAAGGAGATTCATCAGAGAAAATGACTTTACCCAGTCCTCAGCAGTCCAATCATTGTACCTTTTTGCAGAATATCAGTCTGTCCCTGATGTTTTTCCTGGAGAGAAATGGCTTCTTTGCTGCCTTTCTTGACACTAGGCCATCCTCCAAAAGTCTTCACCTCACTGTGCTTGCAGATGCACTCACACCTGCCTGCTGCCATTCCTGAGCAAGCTCTGCGCTAGTGGCGCCACGAGCCGGCAGCTGAATCAACTTTAGGAGATGGTCATGGCGCTTGCTCGACTTTCTTGGGTGTCCTCAGGGCCGGCCTTTGGGGTGTGCGACCTGTGCGACCGCACAGGGCGCCACACTCCAGGGGGCGCCGCCGCGGGGTCCGACGCCACCGTAGCGTACCGCTGCCGCCAGCAGCGTACCTAGCGGGGGCGGTCCTCCTGATGAGCGGCACCCGGCACCCCTCCAGAGACGGACAGTAATGTCCGCCGCTGGAGGAGCAGGCTCGCAAGGGAGCGGTATCGGAGGTCTTTAACAGATCTCCCTTGAACCCGGCTTAAAATCACTCAAGGGAGCCGGAGGTCTGTTAAAGACCTCCGATACCGCTCCCTTGTGATCCGCGCGGCAACAGCTGCTGTGCGCCGGGGTTTGTTGTCAGATCCCGGCGCACAACACTGAAGCCGCGCCCACCGCTGTCCGTGCCCTCTGAACCCCGTGCCCTCGGAAGAAGACAGAAGAACTGAAGAAGAGGAGCGAAGAGAAGGAAAAGTAGCTGTAAGGAGAAAAGAGGAAAGGTAGGAAAGCATACAGTGAGAGTGAGAGTGGATTGGTGTATGTGTGGATTGGTGTATGTGTGGATTAGTGTATGTGTGGATTAGTGTATGTGTGGATTGGTATATGTGTGGATTGGTATGTGTGGATTGGTATATGTGTGGATTGGTATATGTGTGGATTGGTATGTGTGTGGATTGGTATGTGTGTGGATTGGTATGTGTGTGGATTGGTATGTGTGTGGATTGGTATATATGTGTGGATTGGTATATATGTGTGGATTAGTGTATATGTGTGGATTGGTAAATGTGGATTGGTATATATGTGTGGATTAGTGTATATGTGTGGATTGGTATATATGTGTGGATTAGTGTATACGTGTGGATTGGTATGCGTGTGGATTGGTATGCGTGTGGATTGGTATGCGTGTGGATTGGTATGCGTGTGGATTGGTAAGTGAGTGAGAGTGATGGGTGTTATGCTGTACCATTTCCAATGTCTTTTTCATGATCTAATTATGCTCTAAAAGTACATCATAACTCCCATCATTCTATACTGTTCCATACAGTGGCAGAGCCTTGCACCCCCACCGCAAGATTCCTGAAAGGTAAGTGAACTTCAAAGAGGGAAAGGGTAGATAGTTAGGAGGGGGTAGATAGGGAGAAGGGAGTGAGACAGGGGAAAGGGGGTAGATAGGGAGAAGGAGTGAGAAGGGGTAGATAGGGCAATCATACTCCTATCATGCCAAGTCTGTGAGTACATCCTGGAACCTGGGTATGCCTGGGCATGATAGGAATGTGATTGCTGTTAATCATATATATATGATTTAATTGTTTTGTCCTATTTTGGTGTGTTACTTACTTTAAATAAAAGTGTTAGATTTTTCTGGTGTGGGGGGGGTCATATTCGGTTTTGGCCACGTAAATGCTGCACTTTCGGTTTCAGTCCAGAATTCATTTCGGTGCATCCCTACTACTAAGCCAGACAATGAAGTGGTAGGCCTACACCACATCAATGTTTGGCGTAGTATATAGTGATTGGGGTTTTGTTACAAGTTTTGTTACAAGTTTTTATTCCTTTCTTTTTTTGGGATGGGGGGGCGCCAGAGGAGTAGTCCGCACAGGGCGCCAAAACACCTAAGGCCGGCTCTGGGTGTCCTGATGCATTCTTCACAACAATAGAACCTCTCTCCTTGAAGTTCTTGTTGATAAATGGTTCATTTAGCTGCAATCTTACTAGCAGTAGTATCCTTGCCTGTGAAGCCCTTTTTGTGCAAAGCAATGATGACAGCACATGTTTCCTTGCAGGTAACCATGGTTAACAGACGAAGAACAATGATGTCAAGCCTTGTCCACATCAACACTCTGTGTTGACGAGAGAATCACTGACATGATGTTTCATCTGATCACTCTTCATAACATGATGGAGTATATGCAAATTGCCATAATCTAAACTGAGGCAGACTTTGTAAAAAATAATATTTGTGTCATTCTCAAAACGTTTGGCCACGACTGTACATGTGTATGAAATAAAGTCTGCAAGAAGATCGAAGAAAAATGCCCACACATCACACCTGGTACAAAAAAGTGCACTGAGAGGGTGCACATACGCTAGTTAATGTAACTCATACTGGGCCAATTGAATTGGAGCCGATGCTGAGTTTGGAGACATAATCCCAATGTAACTGATCTCCCGGATCATATTTATATCAGGTTTTTGTTTTCTAATTAATCTCAGTTTTCTAAAATCAGCCTTTGCTCCGACGTACCCTACTGTATGAAATCCTCACATTTATTCACCCTCACACTCGGTATAAATGAGAACTTTGTTTTTGTCACTGGTGTTGCTTAATGGATAAGAGATCTCGCAGAAATTAAAGTGTTACAAAAGGGTTCCTGGAAATGCAACCAGAGTCTCCTGTGGGGGAATTCTTAAATCTCTTCAATTTAGCTGATGCTTCCTTTATTTTGTGAGAAGGAGGGGACTGCATGGGTGCTAGCTTTGCACAGAAAGGGAAGGTTAATCCTACGAGCAATACAAGTCACACTAGCAGAACAGCAGCAACACCAGGCTCCCACTGTGTAATTAGCACTTAGAAACTTCAGATATGAAAGGCCCTGCGAGAGGTGGAGTTTAAAGGAAAATGAATGTAATGAAGGAGGAGAGAGAACAGAAGAAATGGCTGGATGGAGTGCATACTTAAAAGAACCATTAAAGTAAGGTATTTACTATGTGTTACTCATACGGCTTTCTGTTTGAGATCTTACAGAACAGGGCTAAACTAACCTATGTCTTTGAAGGTCAGTGTTTCCGACCCCTTTAATCCTTGTTACTGCTGCACCTGCATGAACACTTCTGGATTTATCAATATGCCGAGCCGTTAATTGACCTTCGTGAGCTCACACAGGGGTATCCTAAGACCCCACACATAGGTGTACGCTGGCAGATCAGGAGGCACCGCTGCCTGTTTCTTTTTATGGAAAATGCTGAAGGTTAATACTGGATGCTAGGATTTCACCTGTGTATGTTGCATTTTCCACCTATTATAGGATATAATTGATATGTGTTCTTGCGGTGCCTTTTTTTTTCAATGGGAACTAATTATTGTTTAGGTCAGGCAATTTTTTTTTTATCAATTTCACCTGAGGATTATTAAGTTATCATTCAATTTGGATAATGTGCAATATGTATCATTGTATCCTTCATGCGCTTACCAAGTTAAATAAGGCAACTCATTTTGGATGGCATGTTGAAGGTTAATGTCCTACAGTGTAATGTCGTAGTCGGATACTTCTACAATTAGCCAATTCTTCAAGTCCCAGTGAGGCTACCAAGATGTGCATCTGAGAGGTTTGCAAATTGTTGCATCTATGGCTGTCATCCCTTCCTACCGGTATTAAAGAATCGAACGATGATTTGTATTTGTAGGACCACAGTTATCATGGCAAAACAGGATCAGCTCTGGAGCAAATTGGTAACTGTGAACCATTCAGTGTAGGAATTAGTATATTGTTTCTGCTATTTGGTTGAAAATTAGCACTTTCACCTCAAAATTGCTCCAGTTTGCTATGTAAAGATTGCCCATATTTTGCTTTCTGATAATCCGCTGATAACTGACAGCATGTATTCAGTTGTGTGTTTTAGCATTGCCTTGTACCCGTTATGGAAACATTTCCTTATAAATTAATTTGTACCGTGAAAAAAATTGTATAACTGTGTTTGAAAACTCCCTAAGGTAATTGAGTAGCATTAATTAAAATCATTATTTGACATGAACGTACTGATTAGCAATCAGGATTTTTTAGCCATTCCTGAGCAACTTTTCATTTTGCTCAATTTTCTGCCTGTAGAATTGCTTATGGCGTTAGAAGGGTCATTAAAATATGGACAAGCATTGCACAAACCCTACAACTTTGCTAGGCCTAGAGGAAGTAAGGACCTTATAAAGCCCATTGGTTCAGTACTGTTCATTTTGATCAGCTCATACTGTACTATTTAAGACTTGACTTTCATAAAATGTTCCGTTGATATGGAAGAAAAATTCACAACATCTTGATGCTTTTACCTACCTGTAGGAAGTTCTCAAGTCTAACATGACCCTCGCTCTAGCGTACATATAGTCATACATGCCTACTCCCTCCCTTACCCTCTACCTCCTTACCTCAACTGCAGATTTCCCTCTGGCTGTGAGCAGCCTCACGTTTAATAGTGGAGTTATGTAACCTCATGTTACATGTCCCTACTATGTTATGTGAGGTCTGTCCCAGTTGCCAGGTGGTACTCTCCTGATGAGTGGCACCCACACCTCCTCCGCGTGTGCCACTGCTGCTGGTGCACTTCTGCAAAAGGCCGGAGCTTCTGGACGCACCCTTTTTCCCTGATTGGTAGAACAGGGGAAAGGCTATCCCAGTGGCCCTACCATTTTGCAGAAGTGTAAGAAAGAGAGGTGCAGAAATGCTTTTTTTTCTTTTCTTTATAAATCTATCCAAAAAGAACATATCTTGGGCAAATTTCCGCCCCCTGTCAAAGTGTCGCCTGGGTCCCGTGTAAGGGCTGGCTCCGGTGCTCCCCCTGTTGCTGGGGGACCCTGAACATCTACCCCCTTATTAATAAAGTCCTGGTCAGAGGTGATGAAAGCTGTGTTGTCCCAATAAAAGGTATGAACTTCAACTAAATACTGAACTATTGCTGGATATACAATTTGTTAATCATATTTACTATTGAAAACTGGAGTTGTAGTGTCCTAGAGCACTATTTTTATTAATGTTTTCCAGCCCTATCTGAGTTCTTGAGCTGTATAGATGATGATGATGAGATACATTTTGGATTGTTTCCCAGTCCATCATTACAATACCACGTGGTATGATGAACATTAATTTCCAGCATGACTGAAATTGTTCCTGTGTTTGAACTGCTAGCGTGGATAATGGGTTTCAAACCAATGAGGCAAATTGTTCATACATATCTGCTGCACCAGGATAGCACAAGCTATGTGTCCCAGCAAAAACAATGCTTGATTGTTGGCTGTTACATCGCTTCTGACACATCTTCTTCCATTTCACCGCTGTAATTGTCTTCTGTCTCTGCTGCTTTTGTAAGTCATTGTTCTCTGTCTATTCTGCTTGTTTATTCTTAGAATAAGCATGCAACAACACAGTTATGAGTCTGAACTAAGTTGAACTTTTCATCATTGAAGAGTCTTCAGTAAAGAGGCGTATGATTTATTTAACCCTTTTCACTTTTTGCCACATGTGCAAAAGTGCAGTTTTATTTTTGGCCATATTTGGCTTCACGTATGGGGCATCCAACCTCATGAAGTCCAAAGTCTGTCTGGGAAATGCGATGCATGACATGATTTACTGCAGGCTGTGCAAAGCAAAAATGGGAACTAAGGACACCCATGCCTAAATTAAGGTGTGCTTTCCTGCTCTTTTGCTTCAACTAATTACTCCCTACTAAGTACACTGCCAATGTGTATGCTGAAATATCTAGATAATCTGTCCTAAAGTTTGATACCCCTGATAAAGGTGTTTTGGAGTACAGGACAAAATCAAGGTATGATATGAATAATTTGTGGGCTCCTTGAAGATCTGAGGTTTAAGCGTTTTCTTGAATACTGGGATAGCCTCTTTTAGGCATCCCCACTTCCCATCCTATTTCCCTCCTACCCCTATTCATATTCAGCCCTTAGAGATGGTGAGCCCTACCCTTCAGTGGCTTGCCATGTCCATGTACATTGCTTTACTTGCAGGACTTTTGTATTTTGTGGTTGGTGTCCTTAAAATAAACATATACGTTCATCCAGAATTGTGAAGGTCTTCATTTTTTTATGTAATCATCCAGTTAGAAGACATATTACAAGGGTACCTAAGATGACGAGACAACTGTTCAGTCTTTGCACTAGAGTGATTTCTTATATAACCCAATGTGACAAGACACCACAGCAATGATGCACTGATCTGGGTGACCTGCTCTTGGTTTTGTGGAACAAGGACCCCCACCTCCTACCTCCCAGATCCGCTGCCCTAGGCCAGAATATGTTACTGTGTGTGCATGTAGAGCTATCAGAATGAAGCTGTGGCTGCATTGACCTGCTGTTATATAATCATCTTAAACTGTACATGGATTACATTCATTTCCCAACTACTGACTTAAAACGTACTGGTCTGTAGTTGACTGGAGTCTTCTCTCCTACATTTTTTGTGAAGTGGTATTCCAATTGCCTTCCAGTCTGACTTGGAATGACCCACTCGTGGAGACAGGAACTTGGCATAATAACATAATGCAATGTTACATGTCCCCCAGTGAAAGTGTGGCTGCTGGCACACTGTGTGCAGGTAACTAAAAAGAAGGCTCTGGGAAGGTAAAGGGATGAGGGGGAAGGAAGGAGTGAGAGAAAGGGTAAGGGTGTAGGGGAGGGAGTGAGAGAGGATAAGGGAGTTAGGTAGGGAGTAAGTATATAAGAGTGAGTGTGTTTTAGTACGAATGTGTGTGTTAACATGAGTGTGCATGAATATGTTGGTGTAAGTATGTGTGTGAAGCAGGTGTGTTCGTCTTAGTGTGTGGCAGTACGTATGTTAATTACCGTAGGGTTAAAACTAAACTGGAGATTTTCTTCTCCAGCTGTGTTTTGGCGCTGCTAATAATGCTTTTTGTCTTCTCAAGCTTAGATTTATATTTGCTCTCTGCTTCTCTTGTAATATTTGTGCCACATGTGTGGTGTGCCAATACTTGGACAATACTATGTAACATGAGCCTCGGATATTGATAAGAAAAAACATTATGTTTCTAAGGACATAGAATTGTGTATCATTGTTTCTTGTGAGGCCTAAAAAACAATTGAGTATATAACAGATTGCCATATTCACACTAAATAATGTGGGTGTTGTTAAAATAACATATTTGCAAACATCTATCAAAAAGCTTCTCAACACACTTAAAATTAGTCAGTTTTTTAGCACTACATTCTAAAGCCAGTGTTCATGGGTTTTTTTTCATTTTGACCCTCAAAGGAATTCTTTGCTGTATCTGAACATGTAGTAGCCAAGATCATTAACTCTTTTTCTGCCAAATACCAGCATCAATAATAATATTTGTCAAATTTGCCCTCATGTATGCTAAGCATAGTACAATTTTGATTCCAGCAAAGATTTGCAGATAGAAAGCCCACTTTACTCATTTTAAAAACAATAATTGTCACCAATCATTACAGCATCAAAAATTGCATTGAGTCATAATATATTTGTTGTCAGCATTTAATGTTTGACTAATCCTCAAAATGAAACGTTTTCATTTCAGCTGAAAATAAACGACTGTAAAGCACATTGTAATATGCAAAAGCACAATGATTCTTTTCGGTTTCAACATGATTGAAAGGACAAGGAAATGTGGAGCTGCTTATTTTTAGCTTTTACTAAGTTTCAGGATCTTCTTAAAATCCGCACCTACCAGAATATATATGAATGTCAGGTATACACCAATCACATCCGACACTTTCCACCGTGCGTCTTTAAAGCATCAGTAACCCCAAAAACATGATAATCTACAATTCTCCTGGGGTTACGGGGAGAAGCATGAGACACACTGAGCATGTGAATCCTGACTTTTCAGGTAAGCCATTTCATTAAGTATATTCACCAGATGATATTATGCTTTCGGTGGCCAAATGAATGAAGCTAAAAAAACAATTTTAAAAAAAAACCACAGTGATTTGTTCTAAATTATTTCTATCCACATTCATAGCATGTGTTACTTAAAGACAGGACAATAGGTGGACCTAGACGGGGCATCATCTAAATGCACTGATTATAGTAAAGGCATGTACATTACCCTAGCTATATTGCAGTTTAATGCTTATGGGATATCTGGGATAAGTATAAATAGCAGAGTAGCTGAGTATGATGTGTGTTAGAATTCAGTAACAGCTTGTGTTCCAAAGAAACATAGCAACATTAGCAACACACCTCATATATAGAAAATCACAAACATTATGGGGACTACACAACAACTTTGAAATTAATACATAAATACTGTAGCGGTTTTATTATATGCAACAAGATATAAAATAAGGAATGATAATTTGTTTTTGCTGGCTGTAGTAATCAGACGCTTGCAGATTTCATGCTGGATGAGGAGGAGGTAGATGGTGAATTCAGTCAGTTCAGTCACTTGGGCCAAAGTTATGCCCATCATGTCAATGTGCCGTGATGGCTGTAAAGTCCCTCTGTACCATAATTGGGCTAGGATGGATTTGGTTTAGGTAAAACTTATTCTCTGGATCTCTGTGTATTCCCTGTCCAGGTTCTAAGAGTCACAAGGCCAGGCATCTGGTGATGTTCCTGCTGCTGAGGTCCATAGCCTATTTGTGTACACCTACCACCTAGGGGATAACTCTGGTGTTCGTCTACAACTGGCCACAGGCCGCAGCATGTTTTACATCCATGGCTGCATCCAGACCTCACTTGAGCAGGGGGTGAGGGTTGTAGGCTTCAGGCATGATTTGTGGTGGGCACCCAAATAGGCTCTGATGGAGATCATCCAGTGTGGTCGGGGTTCTAGTCTGATGGCTCTTGGATGTGTATTGGAAGAGTAGGATGTACTGTAGGAATATTGTAGGATGTGTATTGGAAAAATGATTCAGGTATGGATTAAAATTTAGAAATATCAACAAGTAATCTGTTTTACATTTTAAAATAGCTAGGAATATTATTTACACAGTAAATCACAGTAAATCAGTCTGATTCTAAATATGGTATATGCTTAAGGCTTGTCTGTTTTTGTAAAGGTAATGTTATGCTAGTTCTCATAACATATTACATGGTATCAAATAAAAAACTGATATAAGCTTATTACAACAATTATTATTAGTATTATTATTAGTATTATTATGATTATTACCTGCATTGTAATCTTACAAATAAGGGTTGAGTTCAACCACCTAGGAATGCCACCATTGACTCCAAGTGTTAATATGGAGATCTAACGTGTACCCCCATGTGCCTTGCAACATTTACCATCTTCTGCCTGAAAGTCCCACCTGTGATGACTTCCTGTGCTCCCCTGCCTGAAGCCAAGCAGTTGCCATCACCTTGTTACCATGCCATCCGCTTTTGGACAGCGACCTTGCTCTAAATATAGTATAACTTTAAGCTGCATGATGTTCTTGACACTGACTACTTTCTCCTTTTGGCTAACTTGGGGCTCCTCAGCAAGTCATAAATATGTATTACTTCTCTTGTACTGGATGTGGAGCAGCTTAGTAGGTTGCTGTGCATACCTGAGGCAGACTCCTGCTGTGTGCCCCCCCAGCACAAATATACCGTCTCTTGAAGTGTCACTAGCCTCTATCATCCAACCTCTTGTGTTACACTTTCCAAAATAATTATTGGTTTTCTTGTGATCTTGCTTAAGTGAGTTTGTTCAGAAGTGTAGATCCAGTTTAGATATCTGATTTTACTCAAATAATATCAAGGGAAATGAACCACCTTTAGATTTGTCATACAAGCTCTGGAAAAGTCCTGATTTTTTTCTTATACAAAAACTGGAAACATGAAACATGAATGTAGGATTTCAATTTTACCTAACGCTTGCAAGACTCATAGCATATACCGGTATATTTTAATATAGAACCTCTATGGTTTTCCACCTCTTGTATCCATAAACAGCAATAAAAGTGCCACTCCCACCCCATTTAAAATAAATACATATTTTTTGGTGGGCAAATTCAGGATAGAAAACATAAAATGTATGTTTAGGAAGAAGAGGACATTTAAGAAAGTTCAGAACTGCATGTGTCTGCTCATGTTTCTTTCATACTTGTCTTATCTGTCACCTTTCATTGGTCCACTTAGCACCTAACAGTGAAAGGCTCTATATTTCTGGACAAGCACTCCTCGCACATAAACACAATTGTATACAACACCTTTATGTAGCTCATTACACTACTCTTCGGTGTGTGGATTCCTAATCTAGAATCCAATTTCCTGGTACAAGAAAAAGTTTTCTCCAGTAATGAAGCAAAGAACAAAATGTCATTAAAACCAGCAACGGCTTTCAATTGCTTTAATGAACTATTTCCATTTTGCCCTGCTATAAAGTGACATTTCTATTTAATGTACTATACAGTGTTTAACTTAGAAGTGTAGAGGAGAAGTCAGTGATTCATTGTACATGCCACATTAATGAAATACTATTTGTGTTAGCAATGTCTTAATTAAGGGCATCCACCGTCAAGGGAAGTGATTAGAATGGCTGATCCAAAATAAATACTACTTTTTCTCTAGAAATATTAACTTCTTCATTGTCTGTCATAATATTCTGAAAAATATAAAAAGTAATTCACTATAGATGATTAGAGGCCCATATACTGGACACTAGAAGGCAATTAACTCTCACATCATTCAAGAGTAGATACATTTTTGAGCTTACTTGGGGCATGGAGGACCTACTTTGTATCATAAATGGTCTAGGATAACAAAATATCTTAATATGGTTAAGCTGGACTCACCTTTTAGGCTCTGATATGCTAACATGGGAGATGCTACCAGAATTACCTCACACACTATCATGTTTGATATATATTTGGACCCCCACTCTCATTTCTGTAACTACACTATACGACCAAAAGTATATGGACACACCTCCTTATTTTTGAGTTTAAGTGTTTCAGCCACACCAGTTGCTAACCGATATATCAAATATAGCACATACAGTGGATATAGAAAGTCTACACACCCCTGCTAAAATGCCAGGTTATTGTGATGTTAAAGAATGAGACAATGATAAATCATGTCAGAACTTTTTCCACCTATAACGTGAACAATTCAATGGCAAAACAAGTTGGTTTTACTAAACTACAAGATGACATATATCCTCATCTCTCAAACTCCCCAAAGTACAAATACCTTCTCTTATTTTGTATATTTTATAATGTGTGTTATTTTTTTTCCATAATTAAGAAGTGTTGTGGAAAAAGTAATATATATCTACCACATGTGACCCTTTCATTACATGTCAAACACAATTCACACCATGGATGAAGAAAACTTAACATTAAGCCGCAAATATATACAGTGTGCAGTATAGTTAGCTTGGAATGTCTAAACAATGAATCCAAGGGATCATAATTCTGTATATTTATCCTAATCCCAACATGACCTGCATCATTAGTTTTGCAAGTCAACCATTGTACTTTTTAAGAACTGATATTCTTAGGCATGGTACAAAAATAAAATGACACATTCAGACTAAATATTACCAACAATTGATGAGAGTGGTGATATGTTTAGATGATTTAAGAAAAACAGGGGGACGGAAATGAAAAATAAATATTACTGATGATTTTGGTATTCAGTACATGCAGACCAAATGTGGATAAATAATATATCATTCATGTAGAGGTTGTATTTGAATCCTACTGTTTTTTTTATATAATTAAAATACTACTATAGTTGCTAAAATTTAGGGGTTTATTACCTTAATTTTGAATTTGTAAGTGAATTGCAGTTTCAGCCAACCCATTTTGTAAAGGGATAGCTCAGTCAAGGTACTGATGCAAGAAGTGCTGAGATGGCCCTACATAAAAGATAATTGAATTAACGATTTAGAAAAAAAAATATTGTCAGACATTACCAACATTTTACCCTTAAAATACGCTCATCAGATCAAAAGTGATCAAAAATTAAGAAGGCGTTTACAGTGCATAACTATAAGTGGTGTATAGTGCTCCCAAATAATAAAATACAAAGAAAATGTGTCTAGTCCCGGTGATTATGTGTCGTCATGACAACCAAGTAAATAGAGATGAAAAAAATACATTACTAAGACAACTAAATGACTGTCATTATCAGAGCATTTAATCCCATTAATGTGTGATGAAGGAAACATGAAATCTAGTATTTTAATGGAATTATGTGGATTTACACAGGCATACATACTGAATATCATTAAATGTAATCTATATTAAACAGTTAAACAAAACATACTAATTTACAAGCCTAATAATATATTAAAAGTATTAATAATAATTTGTAATAAAAAAATATTATAAATAGTAAGGCCAAATGGACACTGATAGGGGCTGCGTAGCTGCAGATCTGTCAGGGTCCCATGCTGACGTCTGTCAACTGCCGAAAGCGCCTACAAAGGTGAGCATAAGAACTGGGCCACGGAGCAATGGGAGAAGGTGGCCTGGTCCGATGAATCAAAGGTTTCTTTTATATCACGTGGATGGCCGGTGCGTGTGCATCGCTTACCTGGAGAACACATGGCACCAAGTTGCATCCATTGAGGCCCCACTTCACAATTTACAGGACTTAAAATATTCTGCTGCTAACTGGTGTAATGTTTACATATTAACATCATTCTAGCACAGATAAGAAATATGTTTTAGCGTCAGATAAACTTGAAGGTAAGGAAGAAAAACTATGCAAATGTACCATTCCCGTATCAAAGTTGTGGAACTCACAGAAACATTTAATGCATTTTAAAGCACCGGATGCTGAGGGACAGAACTAGGCTAGATTTTCCGGATATCTTAGTATGAGCACTTGTGTTCAAAGCAAAGATTAATCTGATTCTAGATTAAAACAATGTGGTATCATAAAGTCATACATATTATAATCATATTTGAAGGGTGATCTACCCAAGTACAAAAATATACAGTAAATTGTATATATTATACATCAGTGTGTATTACCCCACAGATTTCACAGTACTTATGTAGAAAAGGCTCAACAAACTAATAGATAATAAACTAATAGATATGTTGTATAGAAAACTCTCAGACTGCTGCAACTGCAAATAAACTATGCTATTTAATAGATGTTCTTTAACGGTTTAGATCTTTTTTTCTGTAATACTTAATATTTCATTAAGATTTAATTATATTGCCTAATAACATGATATGTAAATCTACCACAACCATTAACGCTTTTATTGTATACAGCAGTGGTTGAAATGTGTCTTCTAGCTCACTTTTTTAAGTACACTTAATCCTGGATATATGTTATGTAGCTGATCTCTTTTTTTTCTTTCTTCACAGGCTGGGCCTCCTGTGCACTGAAGAGTATCCATAGACTTTCAGGATGCCTGTGAGAGATACATTTGTTTCGATTCCTTTCATAGTCTGTCTATAGGACTATGCCTGTGGGAAAGACACTAAACAGGTATACTACTGTGTAACAAGTTCTGCACATGCCACCCACCTCCTATCAGCAGCAAATCTCCAGGGAAATATAACAACTGGTTTTACATATTAGATAATAAGCATCTCTTAGCCGTCAACACTGGTTTGCTGTTTTCTCTTAGTAGTGAGTAGAATTAAGTATAGTGCTGAAAACAATCTATTATTATTAATCTTATTCCTTCATTTCTGATTTTGTCAGATTTAGATTTTCCAGCTATTAGATCATCACTAGAGGCATAACTAGGGCATCTTTTGCAAACATCTCTTCATTACCTATAATGCCTCGGGTACGTTTCTGCTAGAAATCTACTATAAACCAAAGAAGGAACCAGAGGAAGTTTTTAACACCCTAGCATCTCCTCTGTAAAGTTATTCCCATGACTATCTGACCATAGAACAGCAATATAAATTATGATGTAAAAGCAGTTGTTACAAGCAACACAACAGAACAGTGAATTTGTTAATGATACATAAGCATACCTGGGAACTTCACATGGTAGGCTTTTTGGAGCTTTCCCTGTCCTGGGGGTAAGGTTTCACAAAGTGGTGTGGCTAGCTATATCTTAAAGGGGTTACCCCAGACTGCCTTTAGTTGGCGGGTAGTGCCTTGGGAGTAAGCAGGGAGTTGGCATGGCCGAATGATGCGCCCTTGTCTGGAGAAAGAAGAAAATGACCTAAAGGCCCAGAAAGGGCCAAAGAGTTTCCATGTATGTATATAAGTAAATAATAACATTTTGAAAAAGTAATTATGCATGTTGTAGATGGTTAAGAACTAATCTGGAACATGTCAAGCCCTCTATAAATACTAGAATTTTTAAAAAGGTTTGGCTGGGTTGATAACTAGGTAACTATCTCTAGTCTTTTTTTTTTTACATTTAAGAATGTCTACTTATCCATGAACTGCATTAGATCTGCTACCATGTAGAAATAAGACATTATGACATTACAGGTTCCCCGAACCCCATGACCCCCTATTAAAAAGACAAACAGAAAAATTGTATATTGTTATATATTTAATAAGGGATGCTGGGGCGTCACAGAGATGTAGGTTACCATTGGCAAAAACAGAGAGAATGCCATTGTTGCCAGTCAAATGACATTTAATGTGACTATCCCTGCTACATTCGATTACTAGAAAGTTGCCCCCCCCCCCTTTGCAGCTATAAGAGCTTCCACTCTTTCCACAAGATTTTGGAGAGTTTTTGTTAGAATTTTTGCCCAGGAGAGCATTTGTGAGGCCAGGCATTGATGTTGGACGAGAAAGCCATCTTCATTCCAGTTCATCTCAATGGTGTTTTATGGGTTTGAAGTCAGGGCTTGCTTTGTGCACAGGGGCACAGTCCTCCTGGAATAGAAACAGGCCTTCAGTCTATTCCCACAAAGTTGGAAGCATAGCATTGTCCAAAATGTCTTGGTATACTATAACCAATATATAAGATTTTTCTTCACTGGAAGTATGGGGTCTAGCCCAACCCCTGAAAAACAGCACCATACAATTATCCCTCATCCACCAAACTTTACAGTTGGCACAATGCAGTCAGGCAGGTAACGTTCTCTTGGCATCCGCCAAACCCAGACTTGCCCATCAGACTGCCAAACAGAGAAGTGTGATTATTCACTCCACAGAACATGTTTCCACTGCTCCAGAGTTCAATGGCGGTGTGCTTTTCATCACTCAATCTGACGCTTGAGATTGTAATTGGCGATATCTGGCTTGCATGCAGCTGCTCGGCCATGGAAACCGTGGAAGCAGGTGATCCTGCTATGGGAATTTATGCGGTCTTCCCTTTCGTCGCTGAGTTGATGCTATTCATAAAGGCTTCCTCTTTTCAATAAGAACACTTACAGTTGAGTTTGAGTTGGAAAAAAAATATGAACCTCTATGTCGGGGTCCACAGCCGAGTCCCCGACGAAGCAACTCACCAGAATACCCGGCACCCGCGAGTGCCAGACACTGCCAGAGCAGGACTGGAATCCAGGAATCAGAGGATCAGGACAGATCATACAAAAATGCAGGAACGGATAACAGCAAAACATGGGAACTGAGGCAACGCAAGGAAACTGAAGCAAGGCAAGGGAACCAGAGATGAGCAGCTCCACAGCCTGAATGGGGCCTGACTTAGAGCGGCCCTTACACCCTCACACTCTATGATAATCACTTCAACAAAAGCTAATTCGAGTCAGGAGTTAGCAAGCCTGCTATTGAGTTTGGGTGCCAAGCCAAGATGACTCCAAGGGCAAAACATTTCTGCATGCCTGAAGTCTGCCAAAGAACATGTTGTCACTCCGCAACACTAAGGTTGAACTGTTCAGGAAGAATACATTACTTGTGGCATAAAAGGGCACAAAATCCCAACAGTGAAGTCTAGTGGAGAAAGTGTCATGATTTATGGCTCCTTTGCTGCGTCTGAGCAACTTACCATCATCAATGGAATAATACATTCCAAAGTTTATCAAGGTATCACACAGGATGTCAGGATGGCTGTATGGCAGCTAAATCTCAGTAAAAGTCGGGCGATAAAGCAAGACAATGACCCTAAACATGGAAGTAAATCTACTTCAGAATGGCTTAAATAAAAGATAATTGGCCTTTTGGAGCGGCCAAGTCAGAGCACAGGCCTTAGCCCATAAGAGATAATGTGGAATGGCCTCAAGAGAGCCATTCACACCAGACATCCTAAGAATATGGGTGAGCTTAAGCATCTCTGTAAGGAAGAACAGTCTAAAATGCCTCCTGAAAATCTTATCTGCAGCTATCGGAAGTGCTTGTTTGAAGTTATTGCTGACAAATGAGGTTCGACCAGTTATTAAATCCAAGGGTTCACTTACTTTTTTCACCAGCACTGTGAACGTTTATTGGGTGTGTTCAATAAAGACATGAAAGATTTTCATTGCTTTTGTGTTTTTAGCTTAAGCACATAGTGCTTTGTGACTTAAATGAAGATCAGGTCACACTTTAGAAACAATTAGGAACAATTAATGCAGGGTTCACTTACTTTTTTCTTGCCACTAAATTTATCGAAAACGTCAACAAATATATTGAGTACATTTGCACTGAAAAAGAAATCCATAAATAAAGAAATCCATAAATGCATAAAAACACATACTCAGGATTTATAAGGTTTCTAAGGGTTACAAATAAATGACAGAACAGATGGTAAAAGCTTAGCTGGAAAAGATATGTACGTTTAAAATTGCCAGAGCCCAGCGAGAGATTTCCCCCGTATAAAGAACTGCAGTCCTCACAAGGATTTTGTGGTTTAGACTGCTAGGGATTCAGACAATGCCAACAAGCCTAAAAGGTAGCAATGCTGTAGGGAGCGAAGCCTTAACTCAGAAGAGAAGATTCTGCCACCTGTCTGTGTTCTCACGCTTCCCCCTCGCTTCCACTTGCTTTTCGTAAATGCTAGCCACTCCAAATTTGTGAGAGGAACCTCCCACAAGTAATGATACCTACATAGTCCTTTCTTGGCCTGTTTATATAGTTGGGATAATGTTCTTTCCTGCAGCCCCCACCGTGTTCCTACAACATAGATAAGAGGATTCATTATGTACAAAGAAAGGTAAGAAATTGTCAGTATGTGTGTTTTCGTCCTAGTTTATTCAGTTCCTATTTGTATAAACTACATATCAATTGTATTAATATTCTTGCTTTCACTGAAGTTCACAGTGTGTTTTTATTTTTTCATTAATCGGCTTGTGCTTTGAAAAATGAGATTAAAAATGATAACTGGCCTTCGTTCATTAACTGCGATAAAATGCATCACTGTTTTTTATCTCATTTTTTCAGGTGCAATCTATGCAATGATTTCTATTCAATTACTTGAGCTAGATTTATCACCCCCGTTGAAGTTTTCCTAACTGTTACAAAGTAATGCAAAGCTACATTCAGTATACGTGTTAGCTCTTCAGCCCAAGTGTACTAAAAGTTCTGTTGCTTTTACCTTGTTTGGTCTGTTTATTTTCTTATGGATACTATGACATATTCATGAAATGTTTTGTTGCAAATATGTTTGAAAAAAAGGACTGTGAATTAATGATGTTTATTGGGCTTCTAATTGTTTTATTTAACACATTACAAATTGAATCATGCAGTGCAGTTAATTGTATAAGTGTATTCTGGTAAGCTTCACACTTGTATGTATATATATATATATATATATCTATATATATATATCTATATATATATATATATATATATATATATATATATATATATATATATATATATCTTACAGCACATGATAGGCACTTTGGCTTTAACCTGGATCAAATTCAAATTCACGGGACATAGGCCAGTAAGATCTGGTTTCATGATCACAAGAGGAAAAGCCAGCGGTAATTATTAAATACGTTTACAGCTCATTGCTAAAATGTGTATAAATGCATCTGCTGTGCCATCGACATTCACAGGTTACTAGAAAATAATAAAGGTGTTTGGAAAAAGCCAGCAAGACGTAATCTAAATCCCAGACATTTATATTTAGACTCCCATGAGGTGTTGGAACACTTAATACTTTGTAATTTATGAATACATGACAGCGCCTTATTTAATATCTTGAAGGTCACTAGTAATCGAATAATTCATCTGGTTTTCACAAAAGAACACTTATGGCAACTACACTGTATACTTCAGTGGTAGATCCAAATCACGTGTCAAATCGAGAATGTATTTTTTATAAAGAGTCAAGGTTTACCCTTTAGGTGCCGGCAGGGAATGCAGTTCAATTGCAGAGGTATAGGCAAGCTATTAATGGACTGTTAGATACTTAAGGGGACACACTAAGGTTGGCACTTGCCAAATTTTACCACTTTGCTTCAGTTTTCCTCTTTATGAATAAACCCTTATTTAATTAACTCTTTAACTCATAGTGAAGGGGTTAAAATGCCACGTGGGCCTTTAGCTGTGAACATAAAACTGCACTTCCAGAACTAGTTACTGAACAAGCTGAGTAAGCTGTATTTTCATTTGGCTCTGTCACACTGTGTGACTTTAGATTTTGTAGGCATTTGATTACAGCACAGTGGGATAATAAGTAACCCGAGGCAGATGGAAGGTATTGCTGACAAACGCTGTAGTGAGAACTAGCACTTCTTCCTTACGGATGGAAAAAAACTTCTGTATGAAACAAAAACATGGAGGCAAAACAAAGCTATCTGGCTCTTCCCGCCTCGATGTTGTTATTTCAATTTTATAAACTTGAGTGGCATAGCAGGAAACAACCTGTTGGTTTTATACTTTTAGTAAAAAAATGTCCATTTCACAAGGTTTTAAAGTAATAATGAGCATATTAGGTAAAGATGGTACCTTTATTGGCTAACTGAATTATATAAGATTGCATCCTTTAAAGACAATTTACGTCCCATCTTCTGCTATTTTTTTAATGTATATATATATATATATATATATATATATATATATACACACACTCACATGCCACTTTATTAGGTACACCTGTTAACACAAATAGCTAATCAGCCAATCACATAGCAGCAACTCAATGCAGAGGAGAATGGGCAGACAGAAAGACAACAATAACTCAAATAACTATTCGTTACAACAAGGTATGTAGAATACCATTTCTGGACGCATAACACGTCGAACCTCGAAACAGATGGGCTACAGCAGTAAAAGACCACAGCAGGTGCCACTCCTGTCAGCTAAGAACAGGAAACTGAGGCTACAATTCACACAGACTCACCAAAATTGGACAATGAAAGACTGGAAGAATGTCTGATGAGTCTTGATACCACCTGCGACATTCAGAGACCAGGGTCAGACTTTGGTGTAAACAATCTCAAACTGGTTTCTTCAACATAACAATGAGTTCACTGTGGTCCAATAGCCTCCAGAGTCACCAGATCTCAATCCAATAGAGCACCTTTGGGATGTGGTAGAATGGGAGATTCGCATCATTGATGTGCAGCCGACAAATCTGCAGCAACTGCGTGATGCCATCATATCCATATGGACCAAAATCTCTGAGGAATGTTTCTGGCACCTTGTAGAAAGTATGCCATGAAGAATGAAGGCAAACTGGTCCAACCCGGTAATAGCAAGGTGTACCTAATAAAGTGGCCAGTGAGTATATATATATATATATATATATATATATATAAATAACATGACCTGATTAGTTGTACAACCAGGAATAGGCACGGCCATGGTTCATGGTGGATATTTTCACAGTATAAGGACACTAATTTTTTTTTATTTAAAACAATACTAAATAGCCACCTTGGGTTAAAAATAGACTTGTGCAACTGAAAAAACAAAACAAAACCACATTTTTGTTTTTTGGTCCATTTATTTTTGGACAACCAGTTTAGTTTCCCTTTTAGTTTGGAAAAAGTTCAATGGGGTTTTTGAATTCTGAAAATAAACTTGTCACTCACTCATGCTTTCTCACACACATACTTTCTCATACTCTCCTTCACTCTCTCACATGCTCTCCGCCGACCACTTCCATGTCCTTGTCCCCTTTCCCGCAACTACCCTTGCCTCTTGTTGTTCTTTTGTAGTTGCCCACTTCTCCCTGCTATCAGCTCCATTATCCAGGTACTTGTGCTCTGCGCACCCCCTTTCCCCCAACTGGGAATGGGGGAGAAGCTGTTCCCCGTGATGCACTCCGTGGCTCTATCATTTTGTGGAAGTACTCTAAGAAGCCAGAATATCGCAAAAGGATTCACAGAGAAAGAGAGTGCAGAAACGCTTCTCTTTCTCTTCTAATTTGTCTCCAATATGCTGGCCTTTTGGAATACTTTGTTGAAAGGGCGGAGACACAGAGCCCAACACAGGGAAAGCTCCTCTCCCGGTCCTCCAATCGGAGAAAAGGAGGTACACAGGGGCTCCGCCCTTTTGTGAAAGTCCTCTGGGAAGCCTGGTAAACCAATGTGATACCAAGGAAAAGTGGACAAAAAATGAAGACACATTTAGAAGGAGCACAGAAACAGTCAGCAGGGAATGTAGGAAATTGTTAAAAGAATGAGAGTATGAGAAAGTGTTAGAGAGAGATTGAGCGGGCGAGTGAAGCAACAAAACGCAACAAAAAAAATCTGAGATCTCTACTTTGTTTTCATTTGTTTTGTTGGGGGTTCCTCCTCATTTCCGGACATTCAAAATCTAGACTAGTTAAACATGAGTGAAAACTTTCTATTCCATTTAGGACCAAAACAGTAATAACAATGGATAGACTGTCAAAACACATAACACATGCCTGCCCATATACACACACATTCATGCTTTCCCTTACACAAGCATCCTTGCTTGTATGTTTTCCAGCGTTGGCCAGCCTTGAGACCCAGAGCAGAATGTCAAAGTTCTACAGTCAATCTGGCAGTACATACTAATGGGCAAACAACACAAGTTGTTCATCGGTGTCATATGGCTTGGCATTTGAGTGAAGGCACCTGAAATAACTTCATAAACTTATATATTTTTCTCTTCTATGGCAAGCCTTAACGTTTTCCCCAACACCTCCTTCACTAACGTCCCTTGTATTTGGCATGGCTGGACTGATTTGTCCTAGTGAGTGGGCTGACCCTATATTTTCAGAAATATGCATGCTTCCCACATATTACAGGGATTAAGGATTAATGTATTTTATTGTTATATCAGTAGTCTGTACCCTGGCGTACAGACGAAGAAAAAATAATTTGCTCAGAACTGGAAAAGTAATATTAATGTTCATTCTACTCCATATCAACTATAAAGAATTTATTACAGAATACTCTACAGTTTTCGCAACAATTATTTTAGGGAAGACCATTCGTTGTCAATGCTGAATTCTGAATAGACAATCAATTCTGTTACCTGTGTTTTCACTCTATGAAGCAGAGTGGCTAAAGAAGATTTATAAAGCATTCTACAGTCCACTGGAATTCAAATATTATAGTGTAAAATTAGACATTAGGGAAGGTTATGTGTTAAAATTTGCAGACATCTGTGTCTCTTGAATCTGGATCGGTTTCATCATCATTGGTAATACTTGTTCCACTCTGAGGCCTCCAGAAAATTTGACTGCATACGCATGAGGTTTACATCTGAAGAAACAGGGAACTATTAAAAGATACTATATAAACAATTAATTTGTCCTGCTGGAAGGGGTCACTTGGCTGCGTGACATAAAGAATAGTCTGCACGGCTTCTAGATGTATATCACCCATTCCCCATTAATAATGTGACTACCTAACTACACAGGAATGAAATGTATAAACTCAAACAGGCTTATCTGTCACCACATGGCCAGGAGCTGCCTGTCATTATTACTTTATCCTGAAATAGTTCTGTCAGTGCCCATTGAGTTAGAAAACAAGGCAAAAAACAGACATACACAGCATTCAATCATTTTCGGTTCATGAGCAATGATTCAATATTGTAATAATATTTTTTACGCTGTTCTGTATGTGCTTTGTTATTATCATTTGTATTATTACCATTATTTAAATACATCAATTTTTATACAGCTATTGATTCTACAAGATCTGGTGCCCACATTCAACATGGATCTCTAAACTTAAAGGAATCCACATAAACCACATAATTTGTACACATGCTTATATGAAAGCTGTTTAGGTGAATATATTAATGCAATAGTATAATACCGTATTTGCTCGATTATAAAACGACCCCCCAAAATCAAAATATTAATTTAGGAAAAAAACAAAAAGCCTGAATATAAGACTACCCTATAGGAAAAAAGTTTTACTAGTAAATATTAATTCATGTAAACTAATTTTCATATTTAATAAAAGCTATGATTGAGAAAAATATATTTTTTATTTCCTTTTATTTGCCAACCTGCCCCCCCAGTTATGCACATCTGGCCCCAGGCTTGCCACTCTGCCCCCAGAAATGCCTTATACCCCCCTATTTGCCACTCTGCCCCATGATGTGCCTTTTAACCCTCCATATGCCACTCTGCCTCCAGAAATGTCTTATATCCTCCTATATGCCACTGTGCCCCATGATATGCCTTTTAACCCCCTATATGCCCCTCTACCCCATGATATGCCTTATACCCCTATATGCCACTCTGGCATATAGGGGGTTAAAAGGCATATCATGGGGCGGAGGGGCATATAGGGGGTTAAAAGGCATATCAGAAATGTCTTATACCCTCCTATATGCTACTGTGCCCCATGATATTCCTTTTAACCCCCTATATGCCCCTCTGTCCCATGATATGCCTTATACCCCTATATGCCATATGCCACTCTGGCTCAAACCACCCACCCCCTTACCTGAACTGCAGATCTCCCACTCGCAGACTTCTGCAGGGGCCCGGCTGTGTGAGCAACTTCTCTGGCCCCGCCCCCAGAGGAAAGAGGGGGAGGTAGAGTTATGTGAGGACTGTGCTAGCTTCCTGTTTCCTGCTGCTAATAGCAGAGACGCTGCTCGCGATCAAAGCCCGCTAAGCAGCACTGCCGAAGCAGAATGAAGTCTGATTAGAAGACGACCTCAATTATAAGACGAGGGGTACTTTTCAGAGCATTTGCTGGAAAAAACCTCGTCTTATAATCGAGCAAATACGGTATATTAATGCACACCTCCCAACTGAGTATAAAATATAAAAAACGAAATCATACGTGAATAAACAAGTAAATATAAATTGTTACTTTCCCAAAGTTACGCAGCAGCCCAAAATCACTCCTCTGGATGTTTATAGTACCGATCAACAAACCTTGGGGCGCATGAAGAAAAAAAATATAACAATAATAGTGCAATATTGCAATTACACAGTACTTTAAAGAAAAAAAAATTGCACTCACAAACGTATGCGATTAAACAGGCCCATCAAAGGATTCAGTTAAGATTTATTTTAATAGCTTCTTTAAAATCAGTAAAATGAACAAACTCCAATAGTGCAATAGTGGAAATAAAAGTGCAACAAAGTGTGGCACAACCCAAAATGTTATGCACGATCGATTGATATTATATAGGTCCAAAAGGTCACGATAAAAAGTCCAGGCTTTTGGTCTCAACGCGTTTTGCCAAGTATTTGGCTTCCTCAAGAGACTTGTGATGTGTTCTCCAACGAATAGCAGGATAAATGAAAAATGCAGTGTATGTATCATCTGTTCTTGCATGATGTCTTGCCGGCTTTTATTGACTGGGTACTTCCTGGTTTGAAGGGATGACATGGAGCGTATGTTAGGAGGAGCCATACGGGATGTGATTGTGGTAATACATATCAGATGTTCTAAATTCTATGTAATGGCATAAATAAAAGGGCACAACTTTACAAGGACGCGTTCGGCAACATCCCCTGATTACAGACATACCCCAACCGCTCAATCCAGAGGGGGAACTTAATGGCAGGACTGATCATGACACGTGTCTATGGTCGGTATTCTTTTTAAGAAAATAGTTCCCATAATGGTTAGCAAGTCATTTAGTATAAAAGACTGGATGTGTTGATATGTACGCTGGCACTGCCAAGTGATGGGACAGAACGAGAAAGGAGTAAATCATAAGCAGGGAGAGTTGTGACCTCAATGGTACCTTCTAATGCAAGTCATTCAATGTGTTACAATTCATAACGTGTGTTCGCTGCCCCAGTTCACGGCTATATGTAGGTGAAACAGGCCAGACTCTAAGGCAGTGTATGATTTCACATAGACATAATGTGAACAGAAAAAGGAAAGACACACCAGTAGCAGGCTACTTCTGCCAAAATGGACACAGTATCAAACTATCCTCACATACAATGTTCTTTTACAATATAAAGAAAAGTAATCTGAGACTGCTTCTGCCAAATGCTACATTTCACACTAACACAATAAGAAGACACATTTGCATTTCCCTTTGACATCAGTAAACTAAGGTCATTTCGCTTCACATTGATTTCATCTTGCAGTGACGGCCTGCAAGTTGCTGTTATATTTACGAGCAAGTTCTGTTTCAGATGTACAGGATGCATTATACTTCACTTCGCCAATAAGGGTAAGGAGAGAGCCTGAAGGAAGATCCCTCAGTCAAGTGTGGCATTAAGTGCATGGACCTGCGTGCGCAGTCTGGGGGAGATTATCTCCAGAGCCTGGTTTAGCTGAGCCTGGCAGGGATTACGATTAAGAAATTTAGAATGGTCAGCCGGAGCAAGCAATCTATAGGCCGGAGGGCTCCAACTGAAAGATAGGCTAACTTATTTGTCCCAACTTTTTTGTAGTGGATGAGTGTGAGCCTCTCATACTCAATATGTGTTGCTGGAGTGCCTTTTTGCATCTTTTTTGGATTTGTGAAAAATGTTTATCTGTACAGTTAATAATCAGCTCATTAATTAATCGGGCTAATCAGTTACTGTATTTTACAGTTCTATATTCAGACACAGAATACAACAGATATAGAAATAATAGTATAGAGAGGTCTCTATAGTTTTCATCCTGGTACAAAAGGAAAACTATTTAGTTTATGTTTCTTGATTTTCTCTCTTAATATGTATTGTAGTGTAACTAACATTTGTAATCATCTTATTTGAATAGAGGTGGTGAGATGTTCAACAAGTCATTGATATCCCTACATGTTGTCAGTGCTTGTGGTGAACTGAATCTTCACATCTTATGCTGGGCTGTAGAGATGAAAGCAGATGGCATCAGCCGGGCACTAACGATTTTTTACCATTACTTATGTCACTCGGTTGGGCAGCTGCTGTTATTTTTAGCTTCAATATCCTTTCAGATAAAAAGCTTGCTTTTCGCTCATAGTTGTACTGACCTCTTTCCAACACATAACATTTTTTCAGTAACACTGCAAAAACAAGTATAACATGAACACTAATTAATATACACATTTTGTTACCTTTCGCCAAGATTATGGCTTCCCCAAGGTGGTAACTTACAATTAACTGGATAGATGAATTCTTGTAGCAAATGAGACAGATCTGGTTAGGAAACAGATGGAACACAGTAGAGATTCCTGGAAGATCTTCATACTGGCAAAGACAGTAGCAATATTCCATGGAGAATGAAGTAATATTACAGAACATGACCACACAATGACACATGTAGCTTAGGGCAAAGCAATGGTTGACAGTCACCTTGGGCTTTATACAATTTTGGGTGTCTTTTTTTTTTTTAATAAAGCTCTTTTCAATTATTAAGGTTATATATATTTTTCTATGTTTTTTATTATTAAGAATACAACCACTTTTCAAAAAGCAATAATCTAAGAGAGGGCTGAAGAGTTTGCCTCAGTTCTCCAAGATAACTTATTGTGTTCCAAAAAGCCATTGTTTTTCAGCAGGGTCACATCAGGTTGACAGCTTGGTTTCTTTTAGGGGCATCTTAGTGTGGGTTACAGTTTAAATTACATCTGTATCCATCCCATTAACCCAACTAGAGATATATGTGTTTTCCTCAGTATGTAAGAGAACTTTAGTGTGTATTAAACATCAGTAAGTAAATGGGAACTCTAATGCTCACAGAAAAAAATGAAAAGAAAATCTAGATACGAATGTAAAAGAAATATATTAAATGCAATGGTCTATAGAAATATGTCACAAGGTAAAATCCCACATCATCCTCATGATCATTGATCTGAAAGGTACACTGTAGGCTAGTTACACATAGGCCTGGTCTACTCTCCATCCCTATCCTGTATCTTTAAAGTCTGGCTGGAGATAGGCCCTGTACCCTTTCACAGTTAAAACCCCCGGATACAAGAATATTTGGATGGCCAACCTGGGAAGTTAAATTACCTGCTAAATGACTGCATATGTATTGTATTCTTTTAAATATTATACTATTTTACTATGATATTTTTATGAAATTTACCAATTTGTGCTTCATCCATGTTAAAATGCATAATATGTATAATGTTCAGCACTGAGGAATATGTTAGCACTTATTATCTCTCTTATATATCAATCAATATCAAAGCTTAGCCGTTCCTGTAAAGCTACTGGCATCATGTTTTCCTATTTTTTTTTCTTAACCTACCTCCATCTTGCATCATCTGAAATAAGATTTTGTTTAGAGGAATAACATAAAAGCAACAAATAACATTTACTCATGTGTAAAAACTAATAATAAAACCAAAGAAAGTGGGCATCATTTTTTATATTTCCAGAGCTCTAATTTTATAAAAGTCTCATTAATAGATAATAATGACCAAGATCATTTATGCTCATCAAAGGCGCATTAGATAAAGTCATTTTTATTCCAAATATCTATTTACAAGGATTCCCATCATTTACTATTGTTTAATTCAGTTAATTTACCAAGCACATTCTTTTCACAGAAGAATATCTAGACGTATCAATTCTATCCTGACATGGCTTGAACAAAATTCACAAAATGCCAGTGTACACAAACACAAACACACATATGAAAAATATTGGCTCCTGAGAAGCAAGATTACACATGATCGATAAATTATCGGACAATACACAGCTTTGCAATGAGGTCTAATGATTAAATTTGGAACAAGAATACATTTCCGCAGCACTGTATTTTGTACAGAACCAGAATACACATTTGGGTGACATTCCGAGTTTAGACCCATAGAAACATAATGCGAAAGTATACATGTATGTTTTGTGAAAAAAAAACACATCAATATTAAATAAGCGGAGGAACAGAAACCCTGTAGATACTATCTCAACTATGGAAGACATTATTTTACATTAAAAAGAAACAAACATGTTCATAAAGTGGGCACTATAAGTTGGAGATGAATTAAAACGTACCTTTTTGTGAACTTTATATTAAAGACTAAAGATTTTGTTTTCAGGACATTTGTTGTTTCAGCTCATCAACATCGCTATACATTATGAAGGGTAATCCCTGGAAAATTCCTCCTGCAAGAAGGATTAAGCTTTCCCAAAGTGCATAGTTCAAATTTCTTTTTAATCCCTATATTAACTATGCATTATGGAGGGCCAGCTCAGCCTTAATAGCACGAGAACCCCACTGGGGTCTGCCCTGGGGTCTGCCCTTGACATATTGAAATCAGGCAATCAAAACTATAACTCTCCTGCAAAATCACCTACTGACCCCTGCCTAAGTGAGTAAATCCCATCATGGGCATGGTATCTGTGACACTGGGACAGGCATATCAATTAAACTCAGACACATGAATTAACCCTCGCTGAAAAACCCACCTAGCGGTAGTGACTATTACTAATTCAGGGAAAGAAAATTCAGGTTAGTTTATTATGGAATCACTGTTTCTGATATATAATATTTATTAGTCTGATAATGTCTCATTGGACCTACATGCACTAGTTAGTATTTCTTACAAGCTGTACCTGATGTTCGGGGTGATCGAGCCATCTGTTTAAAGATATATGCACAAAATAATTAAAAAACATCATGTGTTTCTAACAAAGGCATGCTGGAAAATACATTTCCTCTGGTATATTTCAAGCAAGCCTATTTTAGAATATATTTTTTCTCATCTTGTTACATGCAAGTGTTGTGGCTTTAAACTACTCCATGGGAGTAGAATTGCTTCGTTTAATTGTATGAGTCGCTGGATTTTAGTAGTTACCCAACATATAAGAAATCCGTTTGCAGAAAACCATGTTTGTAAAGCAGCTTGGCCGTGATAATGTCATTATTACTTTTTTTTGCTGTTTTCTCGTGATCCCCAGAGCTGGAGTTGAGGTCTGTTGCAGTATTACACTGATAAGGCCTGCTCCTAACCCACTACAGCCTATATACTTTCATTGCACATTGATGCTTTATCATGCTTGCATTTAATTAGATTGAGCCGTTGCCCTGTTGTTATCGCAGACTCTCTTGCTGGTACATTTTAACATGTTATATATATATATATATATATATATATATATATATATATATATATAAAGTTGAATTGTAATGGGAATTCACAACTTGTATGTCTGTGTTAAGCAGGAGAGGGCTAGCATCTTCTGCCCCAAGTTGCATGTAAATCTAAGTGGCCCACCTGCCCCACCACACAGAAACTAGCACACAATCACTAACACACACACACACACTTACACACAAACACTCCCACTGTTCTGGGCATTTCTTCAGGGCAGGACACACATGTTACAAGCTGCTGCGCTACTACTGTAGGGTCACAATGTCATATAATGTGTACATGCTAATCAGAATTGGACATTGGCAAACAGGTGTGGGTCATTCCAGACTGCCCCTGGTTTGTGCAGACTGACTTCATACCTTGCCACTGGCCATGCAGTTAATCTATCGGCATAAAGGGCCAAGCAGTTGCTGTTTCAGGAAAATTACAGTATGATAGAGTTGGTCATTTGTGCCAATAATGGTGAAATATGAAGTGTCAGGACAGAGAGCAAGTACTAGAGACTGGCTGCTCGCTGAGGACGTTATTAAGTTCCTTCTGGGTTGCAGTAAAACATCAGGACAGAGAAAGGTATTTTTTTAAACTTTTTGATACTCAACTTTAACTAAACGGCTGCTGTAAGGTAAAGTTACATAATGCATCATTAGAGTATTGATTGATTTATATAGCACCATCATAAAATGGAGCACTGTACAATGCGTAAACAGAATATAAAAAGGGGGAGACAAGAGGGGAGGATGGACCTGCTTACAATCTCCAAGGATTTGTACAAAAGAAGAAAAGGATAAGTGAGGAGATCTAGGTATGAGAATTGCTATGAAGAGCTTTCCGGATTTTAAATTGAGTCCTGAAGTGTACAGGCAGTCGATGAGTAAGGAAGATATGTCTAGCAGCTTATCATAAGAAGTCTCTGAACTTCTGCATACTTCTGAAATGTGCTATATGTTTCAAAGAGGAGGATCTCTTTCAATATCAACATTTCTGTATATTTTACAACAAAAGACTTCTGAGATGTTGGATGTGGAAATGTTTGTTGAAAGAATATAGAAACATAGAAACATAGAAACATAGAAAGTGACAGCAGATAAGAGCCAGAAGGCCCATCCAGTCTGCCCAACCTCTGAGTACTCTCCTTTAGTACTTGCCCTTATCCTATATCTAGCTTGGCATTATGCCTATCCCATGCTTGCTTAAATGACTTTACTGTATTAACATCTACCACTTCCACTGGGAGGCTATTCCATGCGTCCACTACCCTTTCCGTAAAGTAATATTTTCTGATGTTACCATTAAACCTTTGCCCCTCTAGTTTATGCTTGTGTCCTCTTGTTGTGGTTTTATTTCTTCTTTTAAATAAACTTTCTTCCTTTACTTTGTTGATTCCCTTTAAGTATTTAAATGTTTCTATCATATCCCCCCTGTCCCGTCTTTTTTCCAGGCTATATAGGTTAAGATCCTTTAACCTGTCCTGGTAAGGTTTATTTTGTAATCCATAAACCATTTTAGTAGCCCTTCTCTGCACTTTCTCCAACATATCTATATCCTTCTGGAGATATGGTCTCCAGTACTGTACACAATACTCCAAGTGAGGTCTCACCAGTGATCTGTACAGCGGCATGAGCTCTTCCCTCTTTCTACTGCTAATACCTCTCGCTATACAACCAAGCATTCTGCTAGCATTACCTGCTGCTCTACTGCATTGTCTACCTACCTTTAAATCCTCAGAAATAATTACCCCTAAATCCCTTTCCTCACACGTTGAGGTTAGGACAGTACCAAATAGTCTATACTCTGCCCTTGGGTTTTTATGCCCCAGGTGCATTACTTTGCATTTATCCACGTTAAATGCCAATTGCCACAGCTCTGACCATTTTTCCAGCTTACCTAGATCGTTTGCCATTTGGCTTCTTCCTCCAGGAACATCAACCCTGTTGCAAATGTTTGTGTCGTCGGCAAATAAACATACCTTTCCATCAACACCATCTGCAATATCACTAATGAAAATATTAAAGAGAATGGGTCCAAGTACAGATCCCTGAGGTATCCCACTGGTAACAAGACCTTGTTCTGAATATACGCCATTGACTACAACCCTCTGTTTTCTGTCACTCAGCCACTCCTTAATCCATTCAACAACATTGGGATCTAAACCCAGAGATTGCAGTTTATTTATAAGTCTTCTATGTGGGACAGTGTCAAAGGCCTTACTGAAATCCAGATACGCAATGTCTACTGCACCACCTTGATCAATTACTTTAGTCACCCAATCAAAAAAATCAATAAGATTTGTTTGGCAAGATCTTCCTGAGGAAAACCCATGTTGTTTTTGATCTTGAAAGCCATGTGACTTCAGATGTTCAACAATCCTTTCCTTTAACATTGTTTCCATTAATTTTCCCACTACAGATGTAAGACTAACTGGCCTGTAGTTGCCCGACTCCTCCCTACTGCCTTTTTTGTGTATAGGCACAACATTCGCTACTTTCCAATCCCCAGGGACAACTCCCGTTACCAATGATTCGTTAAATATATCAGTTAACGGTTTTGCTAGTACACCCCCAAGCTCTTTTAATAACTTGGGGTGTATCCCATCAGGCCCCATCGACTTATTTGTCTTTACCTTAGACAACTGAAGTAAAACCTCCGCCTCGATAAACTCACATATTTCAAATGATTCAGTCTTTTTTCCCAACTGAGGTCCCATTCCATCATTCTCATCTGTAAAAACTGAACAGAAATATTCGTTGAGGCAGTCAGCTAAACCTTTATCCTCTTCTACATATATGCCTTTTGTTTTTAGTCTAACTAATCCTTGTTTAACTTTCCTTTTCTCATTTATATATCTAAAAAATGTTTTATCTCCATTTTTTACTGATAGGGCAATTCGCTCTTCTGCCTGTGATTTGGCAGTTTTTATAACTTTCTTTGCCTCTTTCTGCCTAATTTTATAGATCTGTCTATCTTCCTCGCTTTGGGTATTTTTGTATCTACTAAAGGCTAACTTCTTGTCTTTCACGATTTTGGCCACTTCTGCAGAGTACCACAGCGGTTTCCTTAATTTTTTACTCTTACTGACCAACCTAATACAATTTTCTGTTATCTTCGATAAAACAGCTTTTACAAAATCCCATTTCTCCTGAACACCATTTAAATTGTGCCAGTCTGATAATGACTCCTCTATACATTTTCTCATTTTAGAAAAGTCAGCTTTTCTAAAATCTAAAACTTTTGTTTTTGTGTGGTGTGACTCAGTCACTGTTCGTATATTAAACCACACAGACTGATGATCACTAGATCCCAAACTTTCACCTACAGAAATATCTGTTAACAAATCTCCATTTGTGAACACTAAATCCAATGTGGCCTCCTTACGAGTTGGTTCCTCAACCACCTGTTTTAAAGATAATCCCAATAAGGAGTTTAGAATATCCGCACTCCTGGTACAACCAGCTACTTTCGTTTTCCAGTTCACATCAGGGAGATTAAAGTCACCCATGATTATAACATCCCCCTTCACTGTCATTTTAGCTATTTCCTCCACTAGTAGATTATCGAGTTCTTCTACTTGTCCTGGGGGTCTATAAATCACACCTATGCGAGTTACTTTACTTTTGCCAAATTGTACTGTAACCCAAACCGACTCTAAGTTCTCTTCACCAACTTGTATTAAGTTAGATTTTATGTTATTTTTCACATATAGGGCCACCCCTCCCCCTTTCCTGCCCTTTCTATCTTTTCTATATAAAGAGTACCCCGGTATTGATATGTCCCAGTCATTTTTCTTATTATACCATGTCTCAGTAACAGCCACTATATCAACATTCTCAGTTGCCACAACTGTTACAAGTTCATGGATCTTATTCCCTAAACTGCGAGCATTTGTAGACATGACCTTCAGCTTGTCATTTAACACCGATGCTGCAATCACTTTCTGTCCTTGCTTTGGGGGGCAAAACATATGCTTCTCCCTATTATCGTTATAGACCAAGCCCCCAGATCCACCCACCTGGTTACTAAGTAAATCGCCTTCCCTTTCTATACTGTCTAACCCGGTATTTATTCCCTCCCCCCCCATTCCTAGTTTAAAATCTCCTCCAACCGTCTAACCATTCTCTCCCCAAGCACATTGGACCCTCTTGCATTTAGGTGCAATCCATCACGACTATAGAGATTGTACCCCAAAGCAAAATCAGCCCAGTGCTCTAAGAACCCAAAGCCCTCCTTCTTACACCAAGACTTCAGCCATGCATTTAGCTGCCTAATCTCCCGCTGCCTTTCTGGTGTAGCGCATGGCACAGGTAGTATCTCTGAGAATACTACCTTGGAGGTCCTTTTCTTAATCTTACTACCCAAGTCCCTAAAATTATCTTTTAGGACACTCCATCTTCCTCTTACTATGTCATTGGTGCCAATGTGCACCAAGACAGCTGGATCCTCACCAGCCCCTCCCAATAATCTATCCACTCTGTCCGCAACATGCCGAACCCGGGCACCCGGGAGACAGCAAACCATTCGGTTGCTGCGATCAGAGCTACAGATTACCCTGTCTGTTTTCCTGATTATTGAATCCCCTACCACCACAACCTGCCTGGGCTTTCCTTCCTTTCGGATCCCCTGCACATTGGATGAGCTGCTCTCCCGGCTGTTAGGGAGAACAGCTTTTTCCGCAAAGCCTACCTCTGAGTCTGCCTCCCCAACATGCTCACTTAAAAGGGCAAATTTGTTGGGAGGGAGAGACTCTGGGCTGGCTTGCCTCTTCCTCTTCCCTTCCCCACTGCAACCACGTCTTACTGTCACCCAGCTATGTGCCTGACTCCCTTCTGCCTGATCTCCTCCCTCATTGCTAGGGGCCCCATCTAAACTTTGCTCAGTGAGCAACAGACTCCTCTCAAGGTTGTCAATCTCTCTCAGTGTTTCAATGTGCCTCTTCAGAGCACCAACCTCAGCTTCCAGAGAGACCAATTGATCACACTTACCACAGCGATATGGACCCAGGAACTGCTGTTCCAAGCATGCATACATATGGCATGATGTGCACTGAGTGAAATCTCCAAGCTTGCTCATTCTTTATAAAGAATTGCTAAAGAATTGTGTTAGCCAACATTATCCTTGGTCATTGGTGGGAATTGAGGATGTCTTCCAGTACAAATATGCCAAATATTTAAAATTATAATTAATAATCTTTTTCAAAAACAAAACAGTGATTCACAAAACCAAAGAAATATTCATCCACCGCATTGACAATCAACAACATGCTAAGCTATCCCTGGCAGTGGAGAGGTTGATATACTTTTCATACATTTGGTATCCACGTTGTCGCATTGCAGGTTTCACTAGAATTTCCTAAAATAAAAAACATCCCTGCCAAATCCTGATTCACAGCTGGCTGTTCTATTTAAGAACAGATCCCTCTTCATACTTGTCAGAGTTATTCATCTGAAGGACCCGAACCTGCATTTATCACCTTCTAATGACTCCTTCTAAAAGGCTCTTTTCTAATGTCATATTCATTAATCACCATTGGAAGATGTTAAGTTAATGGTCAATATGGACATGAAGGTGTCTGGATGGATGTAGGAACGAAAGGGTAACCTTTTGCAAAAATGTCTTTTAGAATTGGAGAAATGGTCTCTTTTGTTGTCTTGTCCTAAATATTATTTTATTAAATAATATTCATTATTCATCATTTCACATTAAAACGTTTAAATAAATAGCCTTTTTGCTACCACTTGCAAATTCAATAAATATTCATAAATGTGTGTGGACAGCAAAAATGGTTAAATATTCAACTACTTTTTTGCACATTATAGCAGTTCTGAGTACCCTATGCATGTTCATAAAAACAGTGTGTATAAAACAGTGTATGCACATTACCCTATTTTGCAACATATTTAGCAAAATATAATATTTTTTCTTTACATTATATACTGTCCTCAAAACTGTCAATGCAGTGAGCAGTAAAGCAGCACCTTAGCGTGATTATTATATGATAGTGTTTTAGAACTTGATCTTTTTCAGAAAACACATTATTGCTAATAAGTAATTGATTGTTTCTATAAGAAATAACATCAGACATTTTGCTAAACAGTCTCCAGGTAGTTTCTGTCTAATTTGACACTTGTTTGCCTTTTGGTTTACCCTGTATCCGCATGTGCATTCCTACCCATTTGAATGATATTAATCAAAATGGAAATGAACAATGGTTAGAATGGTTGGACTTTATTTTTAGTGTATCCGGCCCTGGGATTAACTATTAGTTAATGTAGGCTTTATGCAATAGTTTCAGGCCACTACACCACATCAATTCATACTTTGTTATTTGCACAGGGATAGTAGTATTCTATGCAATTTGTAAAAATGTATGCATTTAAATTCTGCAGTCTATTTCTGTTGTTCACAAAAAAAGATTTTTTTTAAAAAAATACACCATCCAAAAAAAATCACTTACTAAGTTATAGCCCATGTATGAATGGTAAAAAGTAGTTCTGGCAGTTTTCTCTGGAAACAGGGAGATTAGGTTTATTTTTCACTTGTGGTAATGGTCTATATGACCACTAATATTTCAATAATATCAATAATTTCAAAATGGTTAAAAAAAAGTTTTTGTGATTGAAAGATTTGCCTTATTAATGTGCATTAACCCTTGTGTCACGGTCACTGCTGCCTGTGTGCTACATATATGTTTTGCCACTGGGGTGGACAAAGCAAACCTCCCTGCATGAGATACTGTCCTCAAAATCTGTGACTATAATACAATAACATGGTGTACAACATAACATGCATATCACCCATATGTTATCAGTGTGCAAGATGTACTGACCATTTAAAATTAATTAATGTAATTAATGCTGATTTTCGGCTCAGTCCTACCAGGTTGACCTGGCTTCTGTTTGGGACAACGTGATAAGTGTTTCCTTTGGAAGACATCGGTGTCAACTGGAGTTTCAAGACTTTAGTGTGCACGGGATGAGAAAAAGCAAAAAATAAACCATACAGCAGATCCAAAACTAATGAATTAAGTAACTGCATAGTTTCATTTTTCCCCAAACACCCTGTTTTCACATAACATCATGACAAACCTGTGAGACATTGTCTCAGTTCCAAGTTGTTAATATAGCCGTATCCCTAATAACTAGAGTCACCAAAGAATTTGCTGAAATGAAGTAGCAAACTGGAGTTAATCCCAGTCTGTTGGCTGATTCCTGTTGTTTCAAATGACCGTTTATTACACTGGTATTAAGTAATGTTTAATTCTCGTAGCAGGATACAAACCACTAATTTATAACAGTTATTGCTGTTTGGCGTTGTAAGAATTCTCATTTAACAGTAAGATTGTGCCACGTTAGATTTAAATCCAGGAGGTGAGACCCCTAGCACTTTAGTTGCAATAATATTAAGAAATATTGCCGGCAGAAGGCTGTCTAAGTGTCATGTGAGTCCTAATCTACAAAAACAGTAATGCCAGAGGTTTCCTATACTAACTGTAACGGTTAAGCCATAACACTAATGATCAAATTGCTGTCTTCATTGAGCATTGTCGCTTTCCAAACACCTGCATGCTTTCTAGAACATAGGCCTTTATATCTGTACACTGAACAGTGTGACTTCTCTCTCGGCTCCCGCAATGACTTTGTTAACAAGTGCCCTCAGGAAAGTTTCTTTCAATGGCTCATGTCCCTGGTTGTTTGAAATGGATGTAAGAACGCTGTTTGTGTTTGCTGGCTAAGCAGCCTCTCCAATCTCAAAGCTTGCAGGTGCTCTCTATACACGCACAGACCCGTCATAACATCTATAGCTACAAATGTGAATTCTCTTTATTTTCGAGCCCCGTGTGTATGTGGAGAGCTCTGTATTTAGTAGATCTCGTGAAAAACGTTAACCTTATTTTTTACATTCCCCAAGTATTTTAGCTCAGAACTGAGAGTTCTGAAATACAGCTTATTTCTGTTGAAAAGAAATTCTGTGAGAAAATTCTACTTTACAGAGAAGGTGGTAGTGGGGGTAGGCAGACACACAAAGCTGTCCTAAAGATAAATTTATTCAAAAAGGGCAGGCTAGATTAGTTTTCTGTTGCCTTTGTTTTTCATATCCTTATTGGGCATGGCAGAATATTTTTTTTAATCTAGAGTATAAATGTATTAAAATAATAACACGTGTTAGCTAGCCCACTCCATTCGACTCACATCGGAATGGGGTTTTACCCATCCTTTGTCCGAAGCTGCACCCCCTTCCAAATGTTTTTTCAATAGTAGTGGAGTCTGGATCACGGAGCTTCCAATGTTTGTGGTCATGCTGATGGTCTGCGTATTGGATTCACGTCTTACTTAGCATTATGTCACCTGACATCCATGGGGATTACATGTGCTGCTTAGATAGATCATAAAAATTGAAAGCTGGGGTGTTTAGATGAAGGAGTTTTTATTGGGCCTCCAGAGAAAAAAAGATGTAGAACAATATAAGCTTTCCTGACCTTGGTGGTCTCTTCTTCAGATGGAGAAGATGACCCAATAGAAAGTATGTTTTTTGCTAAAGACTCTCTCATTTTTATTTCTAAAATGACTCTGTTACATTATTATTTTTATTATTATTGTAATTATTATTGTCAATTACTATGATTCATTTGCATAGTACTGTACCAATTGCATGGGGTATGACATAGGGAAATCAGTACAGTAAAGCGGGCCATGATTACAAGTATTTATTCTACAGAGTTATATTTATTAGTTCTAGATGTCACACTTATCTGACCCTACTGCGGCCATGTTCCATACTGCTGAATGCTATGATATGGAATCATATCAAAGATGTTCCTTGTATCTAGCCCAGAGGAGTTGTGCACCAGGAACCCCAATAGTCATTAACAGCTACCAAACCCAGAGCCTATCATCCTTGGCCTGGAATATATCCCTGATTATAGAAGGCCTAAGAGGGATGCGTCATAATGTGTCCTGGACTCTACCAGGACTTTTTATGTGACTGTGACTCATTGATAGCTCTTTATACAATTGAGCAAGGATATAGAAGAATATATGTAGAATAAGAATGTACTTAATTTAAACATGTTTCCCATTTACTTCCAGGATGGGTTCTGAAACTGAAAATTCTGAAAATTAACTCATCCAGTACCAAGCATGAAGTGCCACTGCCACTAAAAAAAACATACTAGTAAATCTAGTTGAGGCATGTCCCCATCCCCAGGTTTCATTTCTATATACACTGAATTGTAATCATAACCTGGAGGCTCCTTATTACTCATTATTTGTATGAAGCCGCGGAACATACCCTTTTGTCCAGTGATGTGAGACTGATAAATAAAAAGGGTTTATCCATAGAGTGTTCATGTCCTTGGTGACTTAACAGTGGTGAGTTACAGAGCCTACCCCATATACAGGCACCCAACAGAGTAGATGCTTAACATAACCAGCAGGGCCATATTCCGTGGGCTCTGCCACAAATGACTGCTTGTTATTTCCCCCAAAAAATATTTGAATTTCCTAGAAACAGTCACCCAAAACAGAGACCTAGGCAGCTACCCATTTTGCCTGCATGGTGGGGTCAAATGTGTTATCTCAAACAGTTAAAAGGGTAAATGCATAACATCTTAGAACTTCTATGTAGAAGCAAGACTCTCTCTAGTGCTGTGAATGATCTTAAGCTATAATTTAATCAATTATATAAATCTGAATGCACAGTTCATTTAATTTAATTGCACTAAATCTATTTTATAGAAAAGAAAAATAAATTGTGTATCGTAATTAACCTCAATGAATTTGTGCTTGTGTTGAATGCCCCAGATCTTTCAAGTATTAACACCTGTTATAGTCTCTTTACAAACATGTGTACCTTTCCTTTGGCAAAGTGATGTAAACAGCATGAGTGAGAGACACAAAACACATCCTGCATCTGGATACGGAAAATGGTGAAGGATCGCTGCCACCTATAGGGAAGGACTGGGACTGATCTTTCTAAAACATTTGTATGTCAAAGTTAGTGAGATATTCATCTAGACTAGAGCTTAAAAAAAAAGAGGCGAGAAGAGAAAAGTTGAGCTTTACAACTATGTAACTTTTAGTAAGATTTTCAAATTCTTCTACAGCTTGTATAATTTGTAGTTAAATTGGTGTGAACATTTTTGGTAAATCACCCTGTATTGACAATGCATTGCGCAGGGCCAGCTCAACCTTTTTGTGCAAGTCAAGGTCACTGAGGTTGGCCCTTCTGAGTTCATTGTGAAGCCAGGGAATTGAAATGTTTAGATAAGTAAACATACCCCAATGATAGGTCCCAATTCAATCACAATATTTTATGTAGGGGGGGTGACCTAGTGAATAAAGGTGCAAGTTATTTTTAATGTAGAGAAATGGACAATTCCATTTGAGATACCACAAATTCCTTATTCCACCATTCAATGTTGTTCCTCCTTTTCCACAGCTCCATTTCATTCCTCTTAGTTCCATTTCTGCATTTGATAGATAATGGTTCCCACTTTGTCTATATCTGTCTATAAGCTTGGCTGAGAACTAAACACTTAGGAACATGCAATGTCAAGTTGGGTTTATATGCACCTGAGACACACAGTTTGTAGTGGTCAGACTATGCCGTGATAAAGCAAGTCAAATTGTTCAATTAATCTGAAGACATCCTTTTTTCCAAAAAAAAACAACCCACAATGGAGTATCATTGGATAGAAAGAGGTCATGCTAAGAAAGCCATGATTAAACAAATGCTGTATTTGTATCAGGTTAACCAAATAAATATCAGCAGATGTGTAATTTTATCATTTCCTTTGAAGAGTTGATTTGAGTATGTTATTTTGTTTCTATTATTGTGTTTAGTTGCAAAGTGTTATGATTAGCAGAACACGTGAAACAGAACCTTTAAAATCATACTTTGTGGCTCAGCAGGAAATTGGATTTTAATGTTCTTGGGAAATTTGGACATCATTCCAATGCGCGGTGGAGCTACACCAAGTTCATCTACCTGGTGGGTCTACTGGGAATTGTGATGCTTTCTACACTAAGATGCCTAAAGGTAGACCACACTGCAGTAGATATTCTTCTCAGCACAGCAAAGGAAGAAGTCTGTATGGGTCAAGTTTAAATGCATCTTCTCATTCAGAGCTTTCAGTTTTGGTTTGTTTAACACGCCCTTATTGGCCAATTAATTAATTTAACTTGAGAACTTGAAAACAAATAATTATAGCTTTATTCATTTACCTCATTACTTAGAACATATAGAAGCACATGAATAAAGCAATATCAGTATATAATGCTATCAGTTCTCACACAAGCACAGCCTTTCTTCCCCTCATAGTAGGGGTATCCACATTTTTGCAAGAAAGGTCAAAGCCTAATTGAAAGCAACACATCTTTCCTCTGATCCAACAGCTGCTATTTCAGCTGTTCACATTTATCCCATTGTCCTCCTCACCATTTCCCATTCCCTTACCGCCCGCAGATTAGGGGAAGACTGTGAGAGTCAGTGCAGTCTTTCCCCTTCTCACCCTGACCATGACTTTGAGAGGTCCTCTCCCCTAAAATCATTCCCAGTCCCTTTGTCCCTCATTCACTAAGCCATAGCTCTCCTTTCCTTCCTCCCTCTGATCTATAGATCAAACACATATAAACAGCACTTGCATGTATAGATCACATACAAACCCTATATTTGCAGGTATGCATAAATGATGTATGGAAACATAGCATATCAGGTATAGATCAACAGAATCAACACAAAAAAACAAGCTTTGCAGGTACAGATCAATTGAAAATCACATGTTAACTCAGTGTTGAAGGTATAGATCAAATAAACAGAATCAGACATACAAACCCTCTATTTGTAGGTATACAATAATAATGCATGGAAACAGAGCGTACCAGATACAGATCAACAGAATAACACACACCCAGTTACACAGTTACTCAATTTACACATATTCATTAATGCAGTCTCACAAATCATTCAAGCAATCCATTCACACATTAATTCATTCATTCTCGTACGCATTCACACAATTCATCCACACATTAATTCATTCATTACCCCCTCTCCCCATCTTCCCCCTTCTTATTATCTGCCCCTTCTCACTATGTACCCCCTTATCATTATGTACTCCCTCTCCCCCTCCCCTTCTTATTATCTGCCCCTTCTCACTATGTACCCCCTCTCCCCCTTCTCACTATCTATCCCCTCTGACCCTTCTCTCTATCTTCCCCCTCTGCCCCTTCTCACTATCTACCACCCCCCTCTGCCCCTTCTCACTACCCCCCCTCTGCCCCTTCTCACTATCTACCCCCCTCTCCCTACTTCTCATTAGCCTTACTCACCTTGTTACCGGAGTCCTGCGGTGGGAGCGGGAGGTGTCCGTCTTCCCGCTCTGCCGTGGTGTGTGCTTCACAGCTGAGCGCCGGAAGATGACGTCATATTCTGGCGCTTAGCATGAAACGCAGACACCGCGACAGTTTCAGTGAGGGGCCCCGAGCGGTTGCTGAAAACTTAACGAGCGACCGTTCGGGCCCCTGCCCGGGACTTAAATTAAAACATCGGGTTTTTTTGTTAAATAAAACTTTATTTAACATATTTAACATGGAGGATGAGAACTAGAATATATATGTATTGACTAGCTATTAATGAAAAAGATGGAAATGAAAATTCATTATATGAAAGGCTTTTGGTAAATTAACACAACTAAAATGTGAAACAATATATTAATTTGAATATTTAACACCAAACATATATAACAAAAAGGAATAGTTTACATAAACTGCCTAACTCATATTTCTGGACAAGAATTTGTTAAAAGGATGAACCCAAATAAGCAGTTTCTTATGATTAATTTTGTCTGGGTCACTGTGAAATATGGAGTAACACAACATTCTTGGGAGATAGGTTATTAATTCTCTGTATGAGAGCTTCTGCCAAAATCTGGATGAAGGAAAAATTCAGTATTTTAACTTTATGTGGTTGGATTTTTTCTGTGTTTATAATTGTTATTGATTGTAAGCGGGGAAATATTTTGTTGAGATAAATTGGAATACACATTTTGTGATCGATTTTCTTTTCTATAACAAGATGCCAACATCATCTGTGACACTTGTATTCAGCAATATTTATTTTCATAGAATTCTTGCCTAAGATATGTATGATTATTAAAATAGGGTTACTTTTTTATAATTCATCACAAAATAATGTGTTACACTGTGTTTGTTTGTAAGAGCACTTCACCTTGCACAACTCATTCTAACTACTAAAACTTACCTTAATGTTACCTATAATTATTCCTATTTCTATGGAAACCATTACATTCACTTACCCAAGAGTACATTTACACATACTTAGTATAAAAACTAAATTATAGCCATTCCAGGGGAGTCCTATAGGAAGGCATATGTTCTTCCTGCTTTTGATGATGATGTCATTTAGGAGTATGTTAGGTCATACTTTACCATATAAGATCCAAGAATACTTAGCTTAGTTAACAAAAACACTACTTGGCTTTTTTATATAAACATTTACTTACACAAGTGATATTAAATTAAGGTTATGCAAAAGTGTAATGATGGGATATTCTATTTGAAGCTTCAGAATCCCTTTTTTTATATAAAACTATTGAATGTGTTACACTTGATAGACTTCCAGTTAATATTTAATGGCAACTATAAATGACAGTAGTTGTAGTACTACATAGTTGGCACTAGTACTGATTAAACCCCCCTTGAAATCTGGAAATGATGTCTAACTGTGACAGATACAAACTATCAAATATAGTTGTTTCTTAGCAGTTGCCATGGCAATATGGAAACATTGCCAAGCCTAATTGGCAATGCTCCAAATTGGTGTTCGCAAAATATGATACAAGGATTCATGAGATTGATAAATATAATGAGAAGTATAACCGATACTGGAACCCAATTTTAGGAAAATTATTGGGACAGCTGTTTCATATTAGCAATATATTAAATAGTGATATTTTGTGTTTTCGCTCTGTATGTGTATTGAGAACGACTCACCGTCTACTCCACGTTTAAATGTTACTTCCCTAATCCCTTTACCCCCCTGTGTTACAATAAGCTATATTAGTTGCAAAAGGGGGTGATTTAGCCCCTTTTAACACTTTATGCAAAGCTGTTTTTCGACTGAAATTTAGCGGCTTCTTATGTAGCATTTGTTTTGTGTGTTGTATCACTTTCTTCTTGAAGATATGGAGAGTATTAGTGTCTAGAGTTCTTGGGTATATCTAAACATATTTCTGTTTTAGACTGAAACTATTATGGACATTTGCCCTTAAAGTGTTTGTGTTATTTAACCAAATGGTATTAGAGGAGATGAGTGTCAGTTTTATATAAATTCTTCTTATTATTTAAATCAGTTTTCACTTTGACTAGTTATGTGTCTAGGGCAGGGCTGGCGCCACCTATAGGCAAAGTAGGCAGCCACGCAGCCGGCCGGAGGATAATCCCCATAAGTTTTCCTTTCTCATTTTCCTCTTCTGCATGGCTGTCTCTACTAATCATAGGGGTACCCACAGCAACTACAATGCACATGGACTGTAGCACTTCCAATGAAACCAATTTGAGGAACAACGATTGCATGTGTGCTGGCTGAGTGCTGTGATGTGGCTGCCAGAGATACTGCTTTCAATCGACCCTTCACTTCAATGTACAATGGATGTACAGGAAGCTTTCATAAGTATGCATCCTACTCATGCATCTCATTTTCTAACCCCAGTAACTAAATGAAATGCACTGATTTCATGTAGTAAAATGCAAAGGACTCCATGCAAAGTAGACTCCAATATTCATTTTACATAAAACAGGGATTTTGTGTTGGTTTAAGACACTGGTAGGTCCAAGACAGAGAAGATATCAGTAATGTAACACAAGGCTGGATTTTTCTGGGTGTTACTCAGCATGAACTCTACTACCCCTCCTTCATTACCAAACATGTGGCATTTGAGTAGGACATGATGTAAAAAAGGTAAATACGATGAAATATTGGTAGGATACAGACAGAGGTAGGTGAATCAGAAAAAGAATTGGGCTATCATGAAACCACTACCATTTTGTCTTCCATGGCACCTATACAAAACCCAGACATGTCTAGTCTGATGAACATGATCCATCTCTGGAGAAAAACACAAAGCATGTATTATCTACAGACAAAAAAGTGACAGTAACCAAAGTACCCTTGTCTGTTGGCACATCATTAGCTCTACAGTTCACAGTGGCAACTTTGCCCTCTCTGCTTACATTTTTTAGGCAATCCACCCATGGAGTGGAATTGCGGTTCTTATCGTATTTATGTTACATCACAGTAAACAGATTTCAAAATTATATTTTTTGCCAGGAGGCTTGAATAGATGCATGAAAACATTACACATTGATGCATTTATCAGCAGAAAATGTACCTAGTTCCATCCTTGTGATGTATTTAGCATCTCCTTTTCCAAGGACATTCCATTTTAAAAAGTACACTCAATTTTAAAATTTACATCTCATCTAGTATTGTATTTTCCAAATTTAAGATAATTATATAAAAATCGAAGAACATGCAGATTAAGACTTAAATTACTCGTTTTAAAGAATTACTTGTGTAAATATATATATATATATATATATATATATAGACATAGATAGATATATAATCAATAACCATTTTGAAGCTGTTTACTTTTTATTTTAATATGTTAGCTTCCAAAGAAACTAATGTTTTTTTAAGTTATTTTATACTTCTTGTTTATATTACAGAAAGAATAAAACCAAGCTCACAAATTGCCTATACTTTTATATATTTTTTTTTGTTCCACAGATGCCTTATGACTGAATACTGATTAGTAAACATGGGCCAAGTCACCCCCACATAAATTGATATTTGCTAACAGTGAAGTACATATTTCAATTTAGAAGTTTTATTGCAAGCCCACATGTCAGCTCAGTATACTCTTGGCAAGCTCCAAGCTATTTCGCATGAAAAATAACCATTAGACATTTATCAGGACAAGCAGTACCTTTTGTTTTTGAAATTTGATGTATGACGGAGAACATTATACAGAATATAATATAAATTATAATTATTGACCTCTGCACCACCAGAATACACTGATCATAATGTTAGTAAAGCCATCTGTCGATATGCAAGCAATTGTAATACATTTGCCTGAAGCATAGATTCACTGGCTGTGTTCGTAATATTCTCAACTGGTTATCATTATTTTTATTGTCTTTATATTTAAAATTGATGAGTTTTTAGTAAGTATAGAAGAAAATGTCTTTGGGTTAAATGATCCTCTAAACTTAACTTAGCATGCATCTTTATATATAAAGGCAAATCTTCTCTTCTTTACAGATTTCTTCCAACATGTTCATCTAATTCCAGGTATCATTCCATCGACCTGTGCCCAACCATTATTTCACAAAAGAACATTTCGAAAGGGACCTTTAAACCACAGCTTAACCAGAGCTTTTTTTTTTTCTTCTTCAATCCAAGGCATCTTGTTCTCTCCATTAGTTTCCCAAGGACTCTAAGGTCTATTTTTATATGTCCAAAAGTAAAACTACAATGATCATGATATTAAATGCTTTCCACAGACTCTGGATGTAATGATCCATCATATGGCTGAGATTAATCTCATCATGTAACAATGAAATGACTCTTTCAGTGATCACTTTGCGGTGAGTGCATTGGCTTTCATAGGTTTTAGTTGCTCAATTTAGGTGCTCATAAAATGGTCAAGATTAATAAGTAATATTGGACAACAGAATAAAATCAAATTACTAGCATTTCTAGCGTCTGTGACCCAAAATTGGAATATTAGGTCCTTGCATTTCTTACATATTTACAAAATGTACCAAAAAATGTCAGCATTTTGCAAAGTTACGTGTTTATAGGAACTCCCCAGATGGGCACACTGTCAGGAGAATGCTCCAAGGAGGAAAAACCCTTTAGGTTGCTATAACATTGAAAAATATATGGCCTCTGGCAATACTACTTTGTTTTTCTTGACTTTGAGTAGTATTGTATTACTGGCTCCTTTGTATATGCCTTCTCTAGATCTTTTGTACAAGACATTGTAGAGAGTGCATGCTTGGGTACTACTTGAGTAGAGACATTGCTGTGGTTGTGAGTGTGCCAAGGAGCTTATATTACAATACATTCAAGAATAAATGCATTGTAAATAAGGAAAAGCCGATTGGATGGACCAGTTGGTTCTGCTATTTTCCACATATTTTAGATCATCTAAAATAATTCTACTTATACTTAACACATCACCAGGGACATAAGCTTGCAATGAGCAAATCAAAAGAAATTGGTGTGTAAATAATACTTCAAGTTGTTTCATTTATTAAATACATACTAACATGGTGATATAACGTAGACACCAGTCTATCAAGTTCAAGCCTACCGTTGATCCAGAAGAAGGCACAAACCCTACCTTGAAACAATTTGTAATTGTGCTTCAAAATAACGAACAAATGACGAAGTCTGAATGGATGTTCTTTGTACTGTCCTTTTAAAGTATTTTTCTCCTTGAACATGAGATACAGTGCTATATACAGTAACGAAAAGTATTTTTAATTAACAATCAGGCTGTCTAAGCAGATCAAAGAAAACCTTTTGGAATCAACGCTATCAAGCAATTAGGTTCAATAATGTTAAATTAGCTGTAAAAAGTCCAGATTCCCTTGATAAAACCTGAAACTCATAAAAGACAAATAACAATCTTTCCATTACATTTTAAATGTTACATGTCTGTTTTGTAGTCATATGGAAGTAGATATTAAATGTATTAATGATATCTATATCGTTTAATAGAAAATAAATTGTTAATATTTAATAATCACAAAAAGCTGCAAAAAATAAAATTAAATAAGTAATAAAAGGTACAATAAAAGGGACAAAGAGGAAAAAAAAGTTAACTTCATTTTTTGTAATCCAATGAAGTGGTGACACCAGATAGGCTTCCATACCAGTGGCATGGACCAGTTTATTGGTTCTTAATTATGGTATTTTCTAAATATATGTTAATCATATTAATTTATGTATAAAACATTATGTGTTTTTGATCAAAACAGTTTCATGCAGGTAAAATCATTGTGGCTACCAAAATCTGTATTAAATAAGGACCAATATTTCTATGGCTTTCATGGGGCGGCTATGTAATATAACTGCATACGGTGATAGTGATTATGTTTATTTCTGTATTATGGGACATTATAATTGTATTCAACTGAACTTAGTAAAGTAATAAATGGTATGTTTCCAAGCCATGCATCATACAGCTGTGTTACGGTCATTCAAGGAGTGTACTGGAATGTTTTAATTTCTAGTGTATTGCGCAACACTCATCTGTTTTATGGAGGACGTTCCCCTGAGAGGCAGTTCTAGGCATTAATACAAAATGTAGTCATCATACTCTTCATATTTTAATCATTTGGCTCTAGTCTGTCAGGTTATTGTGCCAACAAAATATTTTTTTTTTCTGCCAATACTAAAAACAATCAGTAATTTAGAAAATGTAGTCTCATAACTGGAACAATAATATACCATTAAAAATATACAACTGAAAGCTTAATTTAGTTTCCTTTGGAAGACTGCAGATTACTAGCTGTTTTATATATGAGTTTTAATAAAATATAATGTAAAGCCATCTTTACATTTATTAAGTAATTATACAGAATAATAAACACAGGCCTGGTTCCTTAATATATTGGCAACCCTTTCTTATACTTGTGTGGTTTTCTTCCCATTCTTTGGCCCTGGTGTCTCGTTTGCTGCATAGAGGAGAATTCTGCTTCTTTTAAAGCCAGCATTAAGACCCTCTGGGACTACAAGGCTTTGGGAACCCCTATCCACCACAAATAATAGCACGCTCACATGCAGGGCCGTCTGGGGGCCGCCAGCTTATATATGTGCTAGATGCCCCATCCAGCCATACTCACATTTTCTATCTAACTTATGCTTACCCATTTCTAGGAATATATATTAACCTAGTAAGAGAAGGTTTTTTTCTGTATTCCCTAATGTATGAATAAATATGAATACTGACTAAAGAAACCATTCAATTATTTTCCAGTTTTTTTATTTAGATCATTCAAGATCCTAAAATATTGTGTTTAAAGATGTAACCTTTTCCGTTGCATCTCACAACTGAGTAATCGGCAAAATTTCCCTGCTAGAGAAATCTTTTGTTGGAAATTCTGATTTCACCAATGTACACTTTAAGAAGCAGTTATTTTATTTAAAGTGATTCTGCTTACATTTTTTGAATTAAAAAGGTCTTATCACCACAGCAACCAAGGAACTAATCCAAACCACAATCTGTAGATATACATCTATCTATCTATATATCTATATATCTATATATACCGTATATATTTATAGATATATATGTATATGTACCTCCATTTGCCTTGCAATAAGGATTGGGTGAGTTTGGAGAGAACTGTTATCTCATAATTTCTATAAAAAATAAATAAAAATGAGGACAAGGCCATATCAAAAGAATCCAGATTCTATTCAGCATTGCAGTTATTATCAAAGAAATATAGCGAGGTCTTCCAGCTATGCAATAAAATTTAAATATTATGGAGCAGATTATACTTTCTGAAAGGGACACACACGTAAAAATACAACGTCACGCGGAGAATATAAATATTTTACGATGCGGTTTTCCGAAATCTGCAAATTCAGGGAGCGGTCCAATGAATGGACAACATATGTGAAATAAAATGCACCTTGTGACAATCACATTCACATGTATGTGAGCTTCTTCCTGAGTCTCCCAGACTTGGGGTTTGTAGCTTGCTTCCACACATGGGTTACATATTTGCTTTCTCTATCATCTGTTTCAAGGAAAAAGGCCACAGAATGTGGGATGTTGTTAAACTGGTCCATTTTTAAGCAAAATCTATGGAGGTTTTGATAATATGACGCTAATCATGGATGAGCCAGTGATCACTGGCTCCTTGGTGCGGTGTTTTGCAGTTCTGCCCCAGATATCCCGTATTTAGAGCACTCAGGGCAGAAAAGGGCTCTCTCCCCAAGGATCAATATTTCTGGTTACCTTTGAAATCTAATTTACCTTTAAGCTAAAGAGGGATTCAGGAGACGTTTCTGGGGACTAAAATCAACTGGCCACTGTGGTCACCCTACTTGTAAAGTACCATACTTTAACCAACCCATAAACTATGAGTCAAGTTAACTTTGTCTAGACTAACGGTAAATGCAACTTTCTAAATTCCATATAATTCATGAAAAGCAAAATGATCTGTGTTAAACCAGACTACATGACTGTGTTATGTTATTATTTCATATCACACGCAAGCAATTGATATTGATATTGGATGGCTTAAAAAAAAATAATAATACTTAGCAAAGGTTTGTGATGCACACATAACTTTTTTTTTTAATTCCCTCGCCTCCAACTTCCCTGTATGCCACCCATAATTTCTGAAATACACAGAGCGTAACAGGAAAATAAAAAAGCATTATCTAGACGAGTGTATATTCATAATCATGTACGTTACCCGATTATGTGAAATTAGTAGCAAAAATAACTCATACAAGTATTGGATATTTTGCGGCTGCAGTCACAAAACAGCTGTCGGGGTGCAGGATGCCAAACCCAGATAGGTTATAGGGTTCTGTACAAGAACAAATAGCATTTATAGGAATGAACTCATCACGGAATGAAGGGGAATGGAATTGCAATGAAAGCAGTTCTGCATGACTGCAGCACACTAGGTTATTCATTTACACCGTAGTTTTTCCATTGGTTATCCGGTGGCTTTGGTTCTTGTCTTTCTCTCGGCCTCTCCATACACCTAGTTTAATGCCATTTTTCTTGTATTTGTCATCATAAGCCACAAGACAAATCTACTTAATCAGCTTGCCTGCTTTCTCTTTATTGAATTATGCTGTCAGGACATCCTTCTGTATTTATAAACAAATCTGCCCAAAATCTGATTGCTACATTTCCTACTGCCGAGGTAGAAACCAGATTTCGTTTTCATATGTAGCCGTTTGAAAGCCCAATTTATTAAAATATAGGAAAAATAAAGCAGTACAGTACCAACAATGGTTCATTGTCAAAATCCGACTGAAAGTGCTAGATTCTGTTATATATTATATTTTTACATGACTGGCAGAGCGCGGTGAATGCAGGTGTAAATACGGGTATCTGCCCCAATTCCAGGGAAGCCTAAATTTACCAACATTCAGTCCTTAGGCACAAAGCAATAGTGAACTCAAATTGCACATTGTAATTTCTGGCGTCAGTGAAAGAGGCACATGTTCTGTATTGCTGGTTTTAGAAGAAAAAAAAAATCCAAAGATATACTCCAAATATTTGACATCTTCCTTTAAAATAATAGTCCTGGTAGGGCATCCGTTTTTACCTGTATAATAGGACAATCATGGCTAGACCTGAAAAAGCATTATAGTGTTGTTCTTTTTCTGCATTTCCCTAAATATCCCATGTAAAGAAAAAAAAGGTTATTTTCATATGCCCAACTGGAATTGGACTCAGTTTTACTGTATATGTCAGAATACCACTTTGATATAATAGTTTTGATCATTCATGTCTCATCATCTGATAAATGTAAAACGTCCAGTGAACAATATCTGCTAGTGGATTGTTATAGGAGTACAGGGAAAAAAAGTGAAGGCAGACTCACCGTGGATGGCCTGTGTCTCCCTTTTTAGTTTACCTGCTTTTTTTCAATTCAAACGTTTGGGGTCAGTTAGAAATTTACTTGGTTTTGGAAGAAAAGCAAATTTTGTCCATCAAAATAACATGAAATGGATCAGAAACACAGTGTAGGTGTTGTAAATGACTATTTTAGCTGCAAACGGCTGATTTTAATGGAATATCTTCATAGGCGTACAGAGGCCCCTTATAAGCAACCATCCTTCCTGCGTTCCAAAGGCACATGACTATTTTCATGGAAAACAAGGAAATTACTAAGTGACCCAAACTTTTGAACAGTAGTGTATGTATGTTTTGTTTAGCTTACCACAATGGTGTATTTTACAGCATTACTATGTAAATAGATCATCTTGTTTCATTTCTTTCAATTTTGTGAATACATTCGGCCAAGTACAACATTAATCAATGGACTTGTGAACTGAAAAAACCTTATATCTTAATGGTGGTCTACTGAATAGCAGTGATTATTAATTACCAACACATTTCATACAAATACAATTCAGAGAATACTCAGCAAAATGATTTGATTCTTGTGTTTTGTGGAATGTACAGCCACCATGGATCCAGCTTCACTGAAACAAGGTATGAAGCCAGGTGAAGATGTTTTGGAGAATATAGGAAAGGAATAACCCAGAATTGTTTAGAATGCAAAAAAACAGCTATATTTATAGTGTCAGTTCAGAGCTGTCTTTTTTCATTTGGAAAACATGGCGGCTTTTCTAAGCCCAACCGGAAATGGCATAAAGTTTCCTCTTTTTCCAACTAAGCGTCAATTGCAGTTGGAGGAGGTGAGCCAGTAGAGGAAATAGTGCCAGAGACCGCAGTCTGTTTTAGATCTTAGGTTTAGGTTTGCTTTAATGGATCCCATCGTAAATTTGGATCAGGTAGGTATATGATCTTACAATGGCAGTACTGGGTAGAAGGGTCATTAAAATAACAACTACTTACATCTCCTCACTCATTTCATCTATCCCTAACAACGGCACTTTTACGTCTTGTGTAATACACCCCAAACTCCCTCTAGATTGTAAACTCGCTTGAGGAGGGCCCTCCTTACCTGTTGTTTCTGTAAGTCATCTTGTTATGTCCTGTCTAACCTTTGTACAGCGCTGCAGCATAAGACGACACTATATAAAACAATAAGTAATAACAATAATCAAAAGCTGGTTTACAGGATGAACATTCTCATAGACTTGGGGCACACGACATTAAAGTGATGGCGGTATTTGGCAAAATAAGGGCAAAAATGTAATGATGAGGTAAGATTTCTAGCCCCTGATTAAATATTTTGTTGCCACATCTACTGTATTTCAGTTCACAGGAGCCAATGTAAAAATAAAAGCAATTTTTGGTCAAACTAGTTCCAGCATAGATGGTCCTATTTTATAAATGAAGTCATGTGATTCTAAGTGATTTGATATAAATGAAACGCCATCAGTCATTTTAACACCATGCTTACGCTTTAGCTCATAACGTTTGAGCATAGGTTTCTTTTTTAATGATGTAAAAAGAATTATTGTTACGTTTAAAGTATGTATTACAATATAAAACAAGAGGCTTCACATGCCTATACAACTTCCAAACAAACGGGAATTGTATCTGACAAATTCTAAATGTGTGGCCTCTCTGTCTCCCATTTTTAGCCCAAAGCACTATCAATTCAGAGGTGTCAGCTGGGGTGTCAAAGGTTGCCAGCCCTTACATTAGACAGGTTGTTAAAAATCCATTTGAGTGAATCAGACAAATGAAAAATGGCTTGATCTCATTAGTGATCGCTTCTTGACTTTCATTGCAGGGATCAGAATAAGTCAATGAGGTGGCTGCGTGGACAAAAAGCCACAAAACCCACTATTTCTGTTTCTGCTTTTTTTCTGTCATTTTACCTTATGTTACAAGTAGGGCCTTCGTTTAAAATCATAGAAAAAGAGAATAATTATTAGTGATAATAGAAAAAACCATACTAAAATAGAAATGTTTTCCTTAAAACGTGTTCTATACTGTAGGTGCCCCGGCTGAACAATGGCCCAGTTTATGTTGAGAATTATCACCAGAATACAGTCATACCCCACATACCTATTTATTTAATGAGGGTCACATGCATACTTTACATATTACCCTATATTACATATTTTAATACCTTTAACTTAAAGGGTTTGGGGGTAGTGATTTTTTATATTGTTTTCTTATAGTGGTAGGGCTAAGAGGCACTTTTAAAAATATATTTACTTATTATTTTTTATTATTATTTTCCTTTGTTTGTTTTACACTGTTCCCAGTGCAGCATGGCCCTTAAGGGACCTCTCATACATTTTTTATGTCAGTGATGTCATTTTTGGGGAGAAACTTTGTCTCTCTCCTCCTTCTGCTCTATCTGTGCTGATCACACTGTGAAATTTAAAGGGCCCACCTAGCTATCATTTTTAATACCAAAGCATAGCAGAATGTGATGAAAATCATTAATTAAATGGTTTGGCCAAAAACGTAATGGAAAACAATTAGCACCTGTAATCAAATCCTTTTTTTTAGACAATTTTCATGTTCCCAGTTGCTGTTATCTGAGATCAGCAAAAAAAGAGTAAGGTTAACAAAATGCCTTATTATGTATAAATATGACACCACCAATATGGACCATGGCAAGGGACTAAAAAGACAAACTTATAGAAAACAATGACAAAGAACTACTATCTATTGGGAGCATTTTTATTTTAGGTGTTGTAATGTGAGCACTCCCAAAGTAATGCAATGGTCTACTTACTTTGTTAATGTTATTTTGTATCTGCGTGTTATGCACACCTAGGGCTTGATTCAATAACCTGTCTAAAAAACATTTAGATGGAACGTAGAGCAAGGAGCTTTTTCTTCACTGAGATGTGAGAGATAGAATAGCCTCCCAGCAGAAGTGGTAGAGGCTAATACAGTGAGGTCATTTTAACGTGAGTAGGATAGACATAAAACTATCCCAAATCTAAGACTAGCCTAAAGACTGATTAAGGTCTTAGTCTTAGAAAAATGGGCAGACAGCATGGGCTAAATGGTTCATTTCTGCTGTCAAATTCCTTGTTTTTATATACTTTCATGAAAAAGCAGACCCACTAGTAAGTAATCCATATCCCAGGACCCAAATCCCCCAAAATGATCTCTAACTGCCCGTTAACTAGCATATCTCATAATCACAGCCCAGCATGCGCTAACTCCGTGTCTTCATAATATCAAAGCAAAACTTCAAACTGATGTTAGCGCAGGTTGTTGTCACAGCTGCAGCTTATTACAGCCAGTCTTGTGGGTAATTTTATGTTTACTTTTATGTTTACTGACACTCCTTTGATGTATGCTTGCCTCTAAGTTAAATTATTATTATTATTATTATTTTATAATATGTATCACCTGATATAGTTAAGTGGTAAAAAACATGGTTATATTTGTGCATCAAATATTGGGATGAAAGTGAAATGCATGTTTGGTTAGGAAGCCATCCCTATGGAAGTGAACGTGATGTTCACTTCCATAGAGTACATGTACAGTAATAAGAGAAGGAATAGCATTGTGGCTTCTTTTATATGCTAAAGTCCATATGCTGGCTTTAAAAGGGTTAAATTATCAGAGCTATACAGTGTATATGCCTCTGTATTTGTTCAGAGTATTTTTTGAGACTTAAAATGTATTACTTGTCCTGTAGATTGTGGTGTAGATTGAATATATAATAAATCTGCATACTCTTACCTGGAGCGTTATTTGAGCTGTGCTTAGAGGTGCTGCAAGCTGCTGCGCTACTGCTATGGGGGCATGTAATGTTATAAGCTATGGACTCATATAATGGGCTGTTCCAAGTAGGACTGGCCCTATCTGAATAATTTGGACTGGTACCCTATCCACGCCCAACTATTTAGGTTTAGTGAAGCCATGTACTTTCCACAATTTCAGCCACATAAGGCTTAGAACCAAGTCTATCTGGAACCACTGGACTATCCCTGTACATTACTTTACAATTATTTATATAGCACCAGCACATTCCGTAGCACCCTACAATCGTTGGTAAGATACATTTAAAATCACAAACAATGACAAACTGGTACAACAGGAGAAGTGCACCCTGCTCTTGTGAGCTTACAAACTTTTTTAAATATCTCCTGAAAGCTGATCTCACCTGGCTCCTTTGCAGCATTAAAAGGTTTAGGTGGATGCCAAAAAATATATCTATAAAAAAACACAAATACATATGAATAGAAGAACAGCCATTTTCTTGAAATGCCCCTAATTGCACATAGATATTCATGCTTGTTGATCTATTGGAAATTAAGTTACATAACAGATGCCTGATTTTTATTGTCTTCTGGTTTTCTGGTAATGAGGGCTGCTTGGTTTCATTCCACACCCATAAAACCTTGGTTGGATGTCTAAGTTAATTCGTTTCAGTGATGATAGGATAAAGGAGGTACATTCAGCAATAAATTCCTCCTCTCATCCCTGACTGAGCTCATGCCTAGTCTGTCTCCCTACATATTTATAGTGAACTCATACATTGAGTGGGGAGAAGGGTGGAGAGTAATTGGAAGGGAGGGAGAGCTTAAGGGGAGGGGGAAAAAGTCTTCTTCTATCATCCATTGTGTATGCTCCAGAGAAGAGCAGGCATTAACATTTCTTCCAGAAGACGCATAGCAAGGCTAGTAGGAGGTAAGTACTTACATTTTATGGTGCATGAATTGTACACAAGGTTGACCTGTGCATCTGGAGCTCTGGAAGCCTTGTAGATGTCTTGGATAGCCAAGCCCATGCCACCACAGGTGAGTGTCCCTGACTGCAGCATACAGAAAACTTTACTCTAGTTAGCCACACTTTCCTTCAAGAAATTTGGAAGCAAAAGGTCCCCTTACAGATTATTTGGATTATTGGTAAACTGTATTAACCAATTGTTTCTATTATTATTGTGAAGAAAGAAAACTTTCTAAGCCTAGGGGACTTGGGACCATATTAAATGTCCAATATAGCTTAGGAGAAGGCTTAGTAAATAACTGTTGTTACTTTCACCGAATGAATAAAACTACCCATATATTCATTTGGTTTTGTATGAAGCTAAATCACACCCTGCATTTAGCTGCATTTAGATGTTACTTCTGTGGGTGAGGTCTGTCTGTTCGTAAAGGAAATATATATATATATATATATATATATTTCACTGTGTATTGCCTAATATATATACATTTATGTTTTACCTTAATTTTTTGCATATTGATTAATCATTTTTATATGAACAAGATTTAATTTAACTCTACATTGTGTATGATCATATAATATATAGATCTCATTGTACAGTGGTACTGAATATGGTGACTATATAAAACAATAAATAATAATAAATAATTTATACTACTATTGAGACTGTTAATTAGAAGTTCTCCTAGTGTTTCATATATTGTTGAAAGTTAATTTGGTTTAAATGTGACCCCTTTCTCTCCACTTACTTGGACTTTCTATTTATGATGTGGATACAAAGTTTTAGAACAATGTTCTTAAGGAATGCTTATCTCACTTGTTATTGAGATGTTGGAGTCGGTTCTGCACAGGGTATCTGGAGCTGATGGAAGTATAAATGTTGAATCAGTTAAGTGTCTGTATATAGGAACTGCAGTATAAGAAGGGGGTTAGGTATTAATCTCAGAGAATGTTCTATGTTTAGCTGCCCTATATGTCTGTGTAGAGAAGGATATACAGATAAATACTGGCAAGCAATCTCTCTGCTGGCACAGTATAGAGTAGAGGATATGTTAATGCTTTTTCCAAGGCTGTTAAAAAAATATGATAGCCCTTATGTTCAATGTGTATTTGATACTGAAGATGAGGCAGAACTCCTACTTCTGAGTTTCATAACCAGCATTAACCCCATTCACAGACACAGATCTGGTACAATGAACAATGTCTTTATGTGACAAAGTAATAACTCCTCCACCCAGATCCCTAACCTAAGACTACATACTGCAGATGGAAGATTCATTGTAGAGCTACATGGCCGTAGTTACATTGTTGGCTATATAGAAAAAGAAAAACTAGCTGGATTGATACAATGTATAGACACACAGAGGGAGGCAGGGATTGTATAGCCAGTTCTTGGCATGTGTGTATATGACAGTAATTCATTCATTGAGGGAGATAAGATGCTTTAGAGCTCTGCTATGTTATCACACAGCCCTGATGTGAGAAAGTGAACAAAATGTTAAATGAGGATATCTTGAATGTTTAATTTTACATTAAAAAAGTGCATACTTGAGAGGCATTTTGGCATTAACTTCAATTACTACAATATCGTTAAACCCTTACATATTCATGCAGTGTATGTGTCAATACTAAGAAAGTCACACTGAGTCCCTTTACCATTGAAGACCTTATCCCTTTATGTTGGTGATATCACAAGCTAGCCTGAATGTTACACACAAAAACTAGACAGAAAAAAAACATTTCTGCTTCTCAAATCTAAAAATGTGTAGGGATTGTCAGACTTTTTAATTGATTGTTCCACCCACCTTTTCATTAAAACCCCTCCAGATTCTCAGAGCTTATATAACAATTGTAGAATATATCGCAAAGCTTTGCAGATCGTACTTAATATAATACTTTGATATAATATTTGAAGTTGGCATCATACATATGTATATATGTGTGTATACATATATATATATGTTAAGGAAGGCTATATATAATCATAGAATCTTATATTTCATAGAAAATAAAAACACGTTTGCATTTTATATATATATATATATATATATATATAATAAAAAAACGAGTGTAGATACATATAGATAGATAGGTATATAATGCAAGCATGTTTTTATTTTCTATAATATATAAGATGATTAGTTATGTATGTGTAACAGCATGTGTAACACTAAAAGGGGGTGAATGAACTTTAACCCGTTAATGAAGAATGAGAGTAAAGCTGCTTGTAACATATATGATGCTGGTAGGGAATGTATGTGAATGGGATGCACACACTGATGCTATAAGCCCCTCCGGGTCTACAGACTGTTATATTCGCCAGGCGGACGGTGGAAGGGTGCTTTTTTTCGAATGCAGACCAGAGGGATTGGATCCAATTAATGGAACGCGTAAGGAACCCGTTAGCATAGAGGGAGCCGCCGAGGGGCTATATAACGGCAGGAAGTTACCGGAATCCTAGTGACGGAGGGGAGAAGTTCACACAGGACTGAACAGGCGGCTGCAGCCATCAGGGAGCTCCGAGCTCTCCATAGGCGACGCAGTTACCGAGCGCTATCCGAGGTGCTGAAACCATCCGAAGAGCGCTCTCTGAGCAAGTGGCTCCAAACTGCCGTGGGGTGGAACACGCGTGGGGGGTATGTAACCGATTTGAAAATCTTTACAGCAACAGTGCTGCTATGCGAGTGATACCTGTAATGGGAGCTTTTATAATCATCGTTTGTGTGGTGTAGTTAAGAGAACCATTCTGTAACTAAGGACATAGAGTAATGAATGCATTTACGTGTATGTAGGATCCAACACAAGACCACATACATACATATATATATATATATATATATATATATATATATGTGTATATATATATATATATATATATATATATATGTACATATAAGTCTTAGGTACCTATTGTGAACTTAGTGAAAGCAATTATCTCCCGCAAAGGATTGTTGAGTGGGATGGAATATATCTATCTATCTATCTATCTATCTATCTATCTATCTATCTATCTATCTATATATATATATATATATGAAAATTCCTAATCTAAAGAGGAATCATAGCAAATACTAGATATATGTGAATTTGAGATTTTTTTTTATCTAGTGTCCCTGCTCTTTATCATCCTAGAACCAGTTCCTATAGGAATATCTGCATTCCCTTAACCACAGGCTGTAAACTGAAGGCTATGCAGCAGCTTGGTTCTATTGCTTCTCTCTCTCTATGCCAAATCACTTATTTTCTAGCATATGAGCCTCTTAAGGACGAAAGTCTATATTTATGACAATGATCTTTAAAATTGGAAATGTTTTGAAGACTTGAACTCCTGAATGGTGTCAGCCAGTTTCAGCAAGATTTGGTGATTTACCAGCTTTAATTGTAACATAGTAGTAGAACACAGAATCATTACACCTCTTAGAATGTAGAAGCTCATTCTGAATTTAAATGAAAGATTTTATATATTATATATTACATACTAGGATTATGGATTGATTTTGCTGATTAGAAATTAAAACAATAATTCCAGCTGCAGTTGGACATGTCTCTATTGACATATAGAGCAAAGAAAACTCTCTTTAAAGTTCCATAAAGAATATCATTTTGGAGCATTAAGCAGACATAATCTGAAATAGTGGAACTTTAGCTGGAAATATGTCATGATATGAACTTGTGGCATTCTATCACCAATTAATCTTTTTAATCAACAAGTGACGCCATAATGTACTACTCTACAGTTCTACCTTATTCTTGCTGAAGATGTATGTCCCTTAAAATAAATGTGCGGGCTCCAATCTTAGTTTTAGAACAGACTTGACTTCTGTATACATGACATGATAAGATGAGTAGCGGCAGCTTTAGATTTGTTAAAGTCCATAGGTTTTAACATGTTTCATATTAAATACCAAGGCATGCCCAGCATCTATAGATGAGTGACAGAGTCTTATTTTCTCCTGTATGTCAGACCTGCAGTGTTTGGCAGGAGGAGTGCATTGTGAGGATTTGCCTTAAAGCATGTCACTTTGCATGGGTTGGGATTATACCAAAAGAAAATGACAAGGGTAGAAATAAGATCCTGTATTTAAAACATTTCAGTTGAATGTTAAATGTGTGTGTATTGCATTACACATTCAGTGGCATTACAAGTGTTAACCCTTCAGGAATACCCAGTCTTTAAAATACAAGGCTGAGAACTGACAGACATGATAAAGTGTTCTTTTCCACCTTCAATTTCTGTGTTTGAGCGAAAGAACAGAAAATCCCATTTAATTACATATCGCATATGTAGACAACAATACTTACCTGCATTCCCCAGAATTACTGTTCTTTTTTACTGATACGAGCTGTTCCATAGAATTTTTTTTTCCCCAAGTAAGCTTCTATAAACAGACCCCTGGGAATTCAGGATAATTTGGATACCAACACATCCAAAATATTTCCATAGCTCTTCTATGTAGGTAGAGCTTTGCTTTTTATTCTCTACAGGCACCTGGTAACCATAAAATCTATGCAATGTTTTGACAGATTGTAATGTCATTCGTAGTTTCTTCTGAAAATTTCCCTTTCAGATGAGTGCATATTCCCCTGTTCTGCTCAGCTCTGTGTCAGCAGCCAATACAGAATGTGCAATATATATATATATATATAGATATATATATATATATATTGAATATATTTTATATTGTTTTCAAGATAATGGTTCTTGCAGGCTTAATCAGAGCAGTAGAGAGAAATCATAGAATGTGTGTATACATTTAACTCAGAACATCTAGTTTGCATAGTTACCAATAAAATATGGTTTTGTGCCACAGAATGTTGTCTTTCTTGTTACCAAGTATAAAATTAGCAACATGAGTCATCATGTTCCATGTAAACTAGTGGTAAATTGCTACGGGATCTCAGAATGATTTTGCTCTTTGACTTGTTGGATTGTGTCACCCACAGTTACATGAAAATGAACAAGCATGAGTAGAATCTAATTATAATAAAATACTGTATGCGGAGGAAAGTGGCAATTCAATTAGCGAATGAAATTGAGACAATTTGGTCACCTTTAACTTAGCTACAAAGTGGATCTAAAATTGAGCTTCAACAAATGTTAACGTGTAACCCTTCCTGTACGAGAAGACTCAATAGTGTGCCGCACACCTCTAAGGGCTAAATAAAAAATGGGTATCTGTACTTTATAGGAATCCTTTCACTGTTCCGCATATATTGTGTTTTTGGTGTAGTGTGAGGAACTGGTAATAGTGTAAGTTCTTGAGTTCAAACCAGCACTAGTTATGGAATATATTAGTATTGCATGAAGGTTGTTGGTTGATTCAAATGACTATGGCACAGAATATTATAAGAAAATCCTCAAGCATAACCAAAATAAATGCCATGGTCGTCTCCACAGTTCTCGTAGAAGTGTCTAAATTCAAGGTCAATGCAGTAATCAGTAAACCCACGAGTTAGAACTTGAAATAACGAAACAATGTAGAACTAGAATAGCCTAGACAAATAAGCACTCTGTGCTTGAACTGATCATGTCTAATAGTTGCATGGAGATATACAGATCAAAAGAGCTCAGAAACCTGAAAGGTAGGGAAAAAAGAAATGATGTAAGGAATCGTAGACAAACAATCTTTAAGTATGGCTGGAGGTGAACCATATGAGTGTACTACTACAATTTTTTATGATGGTAAGTAGTTTGTGTGATGAAGTAAACACTTTGCTTTAAATTCATTGAATAAACCTCATGGTTCAGTTTTGTTGCAGTAATTTCGGAACATTCTGGGTTCAGGCATCCACACTGTCAAGAAAAAAAGACCCAAACTGATCAAGTTCAACCTGTCTAAATTGTTGCTATTTTTTGCAAATATTAAGGACAGATTTTCATGGCTCCCAAGAGCAATAATTCCTTGATCACTACTGGAATTAAAGCGTAGCTGCAGGTATTGCCTCCATAAATTCCTTCTTTCAAAAAAATATCTCTTTAAATGAAAACTATGGTCTGTTAATGGTAACGAGTATCTTCCCATTATCCGCTCTATGTGTAGGGTGACCATTTCCCCTGTGATTTAGGAAAACAGCTGAACAGGTTGGTCCCTCCAGAACTAAAGGAATGTGTACTTATTTTTTACAAAGAAATTGTGACCATTTAAATGTGTTTACAGTCCAATAGAAAAGTACATTTCAACTAGAGCATTTAATGCAATGTGGTGTTCGGTAAAGTGGTTTGGTGTCGAGGAAAAGTTAGTGTGGCTTTCCCAAAAGACATTCATGTGTGAGATGGTTTAGTGGAACCCCCCCTTTAACCCCTTTAACATTAATAATGCCATAGAGTCAAAGGTTATGACATTAAACTATCCTGCAGGTCAATTAGGCAAAGTTACATGGAGTGCGTGTGCACAGGGGTAACAGGGTGGCTTCTTGTCTGGGGTGCTCTCTGAGCAAAGACTGGCAGACGCCCAGAAATACGTCTGCTTTGGTTCAGATTTACCTATTAGGTACAGTTCAAATAAATTCCCTATAGTAAATCACCAAGAGTGGCCATACAGCTAAAGTTTAAAAAAAATCTAAACTACGTCAACTACTGGTTATTTGCAGCAGTGGCAAGAAAAGAAATTCCTACATATTTCCTGTTCAAATTGCGAACACCTTCTTTATGTTCGTTTTTTTGCCAACTTATGTTCTCTTGACAGTTCATACTTGCCTGAAGATCTTTGAAAATACCCGTCAAATGTTCTTATCTGCCCACATCTGTCTTATCTGATGCCTCCTATGTACCAAGTAAAGTGGCCGTTAAAAAAAATCAAATCAAGAGTAGAAAAAATACAGAAAATACCATTATATTAATCCTGGAACTCATAGGAATACAGGTTTAGCTTTACTCCAAGGTATTCCTTCACACCTATCTCCCTGTCATTCCCACATACGTAAAAACTACAAATATACATTACACCCCGCAGATTTGTACTTTGCCGTCACTGTAGGATAACACGCTTTTTAAAAGATTTGTCTCAGGGTACATATGTAATCTGAACTATGCTTCAGTTCTTATGCATTAAATAACTGATTTCATGCATTATTGGAACCCAGCCTCAAATGGTAAATTATATTGCATAAATGTTCACCAATTTGTTACTCCCAGTCAGAAAGATTGAGGTAGCTAAGTGGTAATATTATCACAACTAAACTACTTTCACTGATTTATTTTATGATGCCTTGTACGAACAGAACTAAATGACTATGCCAATATATTACACTTACATTACCCTTGCACCAATAATGGAAACTGTACATTGTGTGATGAATTGATTATTAACGCCACGACCGGGGTCTAACATCACTTGTAGATTGTAAGATCTCTTACCATCTGTACTTTTTGGAAGACTCCTGCCACCTGTTGTCACTTTATGTTCCGTGGACTGCAGCTAAAGCTGTCATCATTCACTACTGGCAAACGGCTATCGACATCGCATCTACACTGATCCAAATCTGTGCTCTTCACATTTTAGTTATACGGATCAGTTAATCATAATCGTTTCTCTCGTTATTAAAGGTTTTGGTCCTGTGAACATAAGTGCAAACAAAACATTTACTTGAAACACTTTTATGTGATATGTGCTGTTATTAAACAAACATATAGCTCTCTTCTGTGACTGCTAATCACTGTAAGGCAGCTCTGTGAATAATGTTACATTTACTGCAATGTCCACTCAGCTAAATCAGAGCCTATAACCAATTAGCATCGCAGGCAGAGCAAATGCTAAGCCCAAGCAAATTATAGGCAAACAGACCCGCATGCAGTAAATAGCAGATGTGATTAAGCTCAATTATACAATAATCTAACGTGCGAACCTGCAATACAGGAACAGAGAAATATGATTTAAGTGAGATCATTTTTGTTTGGAGGAAGGTAAAAAGATATGTATCTGCAATAAGTATATAGTGTCACAATATGTATGATTCACTAAAATCTTGTAAACAAATGAAATATATCGTCATAGCCATTCCATTCTACTCTTATTAGGTGGCATAACAAAGCATTGGAAGAAGTAGTTTGGTTGATAAGTTAATTCTGATAACACTACTACTTTATTAACCCTTACATTCTAAATTATACCATCATTTTGGTTATTACTGCTTGAAGAAACGTGCTTTTAATGCAGTTGTGTTAAGAAAAATGGTTAACATTTAAGAAATTTGACAAGCTCCCAACAATATCGGGCTTTCTCTGAATGTAACATTCATTTCAAGTAGTATAATTGGGAATTTAACAAAACCATGTTAAAATAAAAGATCGTTAGATATCTGGATATAAATTATTTGCAAGATCAGAAACATCATGGGTTTACTGCAGGGAGATCTTTTCAAATAAACTGATTTTTTTTGACTGGGTAACTAAAATATTGGACCATGAACAAGCTGTTGATATAAGTATATTGGGATGTCAGTATGGCATTTGACATTGACCTTCACATAAGACCTATAAACAAATTGAACTGTTTGGGCTTGGATGTTCAAATACATGAATGGATAAGACAATGGTTGAGTGACGGGTGACAGAAGGTTGTAGTTAATGGTGAATATGTAGAGTGTATATACCAGTGGGGTACCTTGGGGATTGGTACTGGGACCTGTACTTTTTAACCCCTTCAATCCCAGGGGTTTTTGGTACCTCAAAGCCCAGAGCAATTTTGCCATTTTTGGAGTATGTCGGTTTAGCGATTATTCTCTGTTCCTGTGAATAGTGTACCCATATAAACTATATATTGTTTTTTCAAGGAGAGATAGAGCTTTCGTTTGATACCATAGTTGGATGATTAGCTGATAATTTAGAATGAGAAATTTAGTAAAAACTAGCGAAGATTAGAAAAATAAACTACAGCCTGGTCTCCCATGCAGAGGCAGGGATGTGTCCCTGACGCTGCACGAAGGGCTGGACGTACCAGGACGTCCATAGGGGTTTCTTAGTGGGTGTTTTTTGGACGTCCCGGTACGTCTATAGGGGAATGAAGGGGTTAATGTGTTTATTAGCAATATTACAAAAGGTCTCAAAGGTAAGGTATGTCCTTTTGTAGATGATACAAAGTTTTGCATTAGGCTAGGTTTCCACTTGTTTTTTTTTTTTGCTAAAAACGCCCATAAAAACGCCAATTCAGCCACACAGCGTTTTTTTTTGTGAAAAAACGCTGCGGCCAGATGTTAGCTGTTCTTCAATAGGAAATCGCACAATGCCATATCCACTTGGCGTTTTTCTGTTTGGCGTTTTTTCAGTTTTTCAAAATCGCAGCATGTTGACACTCTGGCGTTTTTTGCAAGGGAATCATGGCTTTTTTCTCCAATACAAGTCTATGGGAGAGAAAAAACGCCATGAAAAAGCCATGTGGGTTTATTGCCTTGGCGTTTTTTATGGCGTTTTTTTCCACAGTTACAATGCAGAGGATGGACCCAGTATCTGTGTGTCCTACGAGAAATAGGCTGGAAACAAACAGTTTCACACAAAGCAAAGTTCATATTGAATTTTACACCATTTGGAACAAACATGCCATTACAAACAAACATACCCAACCAGATCCTGCGTGCCAAAAGCAACAGCAAACCATTTGCACCATCATTTGGGGCCAATCTTCCTAGAGGAGCAGACATTCGGAATAAAGCATGCCTTACAAACCACAGAAAAGAGACAAAAGGGCATGTTTAAGTAGAACTCTACCAAGGAAATGACATCAGGAGGGGGCAGATACTTGCCATTTATCCTAATCCCTTTTAGCTGGGTGACAATTGTAACATGTAAAGGCTGGAAAAACTGCCTAAGGCCAAAAAAGCAATTTCCACAGAAAGGCTAAAACGCCAGAAAAAACTCCAGAAAAAACACCAAAACGCAGGTAAATGCAGTGGCAGTTTTCTTGGTGTTTCTCCTGGCGTTTTTTATCAAGAAAAAAACGCAGGACAAAAAACCAAGTGGAAACCTAGCCTTAGGGTAGAACAAGCCAAATGTCAAATGATTTCAATAAATTATCAGAATAGAAGCTGTAATTTAAGGTTAACAAATGTAAAATAAGGTACTTGGGATGTACAAATCCAAAAGATAAAATATAGCATTGAGGATACTCTTCTGCAAGTGACCACAGAAGTGAATGACTTAGGAGTAATTATTTCTGAGGAGTTAGAGGTAAGTAGGGAAAGCATCTGAAAGAAATAAGGGTTTTGGGTTGTACAGCTAGAGGCGTTGTTATGCCACTTTACAGATCTCTGGTCAGAATTCCCCTAGAGTACTGTGTACTGTTTTGGAGACCTCTCCAGAAGGACATTGCCATTCTAGAAAGAGTTAAGTGGAGGGCTACTAAAATGGTAAATGGTTTGAAAATAAAAATTCTCAGAATTTGGGATCGCAATATGTACAGCTTGGTGGAGACTGGGGATAAAGATAAGGGATGGGCTAGATAAATTTAAATGCATAATGAAAGTACAGAAGGGGAGATGTTAGAACAAGAACTCATAATATAAAACTAGAGGGTCAGAAGCTTAGAAGTAACATAAAGAAGTTATACTCCACTGAGATGGTGGTAGATAAGAGGCTTCCCTGTAGATGTAGTAGAGGCTATTAGAATGAGAGAATTTAGATATGCATGAGATAGGTACGTGGTTATCCTGAATATCCTGACAAGAATAGATGGGTCGATGGTTAAATTCTATGTTTCTCAAAACCTCACTGCTTCTACCAGTGAGAAGCTAACCACTTCTTTTAATAATAAATATGGTATAGCACGGAAAAACCTTAGTCATTCTAATTTTACTAAAGCCTTATATTCAATTTCAAAATTGTAACAACCAAAGAAAATGTGTTTTCTTTCCAAATGTCCATGTAACCACTGACCCACATTGGGTTTTGTATAGGAATATACACAGTACTGTGCAAATGTTTAAGGCAGTTGGGAAAAAATTAAGAATGCTTTGAAAAATAAACATGTTAATAGTTTATTTTTATTAATTAACAAAGTGCAAAGTGAGTATACAGAAGAAATCAATCAATATTTGGTGTGACCAAAACAGCATGAATTCTTCTAGGTAGACTTGCACAAAGTCAGGGATCTTGTAGGCATGTAGATAGGTGAATGATTGAACAAATATAACAAACAGGTGCTGATGGTTAATTTAATATGTAGGTTGAAACAAAAACAGCTGAGTAGGAGAAATAAAACCTGGCGAGGAACAGCTAAACTCACTAACAAGGTGAGGTTTCTGACAATTCAATGTAAACAATCACACACCATGGCAAGACTGAGCACAGCAACAAAGGCACAAGGTAGTCATACTGCATCAGCAAGGTGTCTCCCATGCAGACATTTCAAAGCAGACAGGGGTTTCCTGATGTTCTGTCCAAGCTCTTTTGAAGAAGCATAAAGAATCAGCCAATGTTGAGAACCATTGACATAGCAGTGCTCTGCCAAGGAAACCTAGACTGTCAACTATTCACCAAAACACAGGAACTGGTTTGTAGAAAATTGGAAGCAGATGCTCTGGATTGATCAGTGAAAATTTGAAATATTTGGCTGTAGCAGAAGGCAGCTTGTTCTTTGAAGGGCTGGAGAGTGGTACAAAAATGAACATTTGCAGGCAACAGTGAAGCATGGCGGAATTCCTTTCAAGTTTGGGGCAAACACAGATACTTATCCATCATGCAATATCATCATCTGATTGGCCCCAAATGTATTCTGCAGCATGACAATGACCTCAAACAGAAAGTCATAAAGAACTATCTCCAGCATTAAGAGTCCTGGAAGTGATGTGATGGGCCTCACAGAGACCTGATTTCCAAATCATCAAATCTGGCTGGGAATACATTAAGAGAGCGAAGCTGAGGCTGCCAAAATCAACAAGAAAACTGTGGCTAATTCTCCAAGATGTCTGGATCAACCTACCTGCCAAGTTCCTAAAAAAAATGTGCGAATGTACACCAAAATAGTTTTAATATTTTTCCTAATCAATAATAATAAAAAAACTATAAAAACCTATTAAAATGTCTATTTTTTAAAGCATTCTTACAACATTTTGCACAGTACTCTATATATATATATACCGTATTTGCTCGATTATAAGACGACCCTGATTATAAGACGACCCCCCAAAATCTGAATATTAACTTAGGAAAAAAAGAAAAAGCCTGAATATAAGACGACCCTAAAGGAAAAAAGTTTTACCAGTAAATGTTACTTCATGTAAACTATTTTTTTTAATAAAAGCTATGATTGAGAAAAATATTTTTTTTTGTTTTTATTTATTTTCCAACCTGTCCCCCAGTTACGCACATCTGCCCCCAGGCTTGCCACACCAATATGGCACTGTGGCCCATGATATGCCTTTTAACCCTCTATATGCCACTGTGCCCCATGGTATGCCTTTTGACCCCCTATGTGCCACTCTGCCTCCAGAAATGCCTTATACCCCTATATCCCATTCTGGTATTTAGGGGGTTAAAATGCATATTATGGGGCAGAGTGGCATATAGGGAGGTATAAGGCATTCCAGGAGGCAGAGTGGCATTAAGGGAGTTAAAAGGCATTATATAGAGCACTCTGCCTCCAGAAATGCCTTATACCCCTATATGCCACTCTGGCATTTAGGGGGTTAAAAGGCATATTATGGGGCAGAGTGGCATATAGGGAGGTATAAGGCATTTCAGGAGGCAGAGTGCACTATTAAATGCCCCCTTAACGCCACTCTGCCTCCTGAAATGCCTTATACCTCCCTATATGCCACTCTGCCCCATAATATGCCTTTTAACCCCCTAAGTGCCAGAGTGGCATATAGGGGTATAAGGCATTCCAGAAATGCCCTACACACACACACACACACACACACACACACTTACTTACTTACTTACCGGTGCTTCCAATTTCCTGCTGTATTGCCGGGGCAGCGGGTTGACGTCTCATTCCGCGGCAGCCGGAAGGAGGTGGAGTTGGCAGCGGGGGTTTGTATGCGTCCGTCGCAAATACCTTCCCCGGCTGTCAGAGATCAGAGTTCCCCGCACCGGTGCGGGGAACTCTGATCTCTGACAGTCGGGGAAGGTATTTGCGACGGACGCATATAAACCCCCGCTGCCAACTTCACCTCCGGAAGCACCGGTAAGTGTGTGTGTGTGGGGGAGGACGTTAAATTGGGGGGGGGGGGGCGACGACAGGAGGATCCAGGTCCCCTGCAGCGGTGCGGGGGATCTGGATCTTAGTCTCCTAATCAGACCTCTATTTGAGGTCTGATTAGAAGACGACCCCGATTATAAGACGAGGGGTATTTTTCAGAGCATTTGCTCTGAAAAAAACCTCGTCTTATAATCGAGCAAATACGGTGTATATATATATATATATATATATATATATATATATATATAAAACAGTTATAGAAGCATATTGTCATACAAGTTGACGATGTTCTTGTGCTTTCGCTTATTTCACATATATTAATTCGCACGACTCTAAGCCATTGGTGAAAAATCAGATCACGCATGAAAGATGATGTTTGATTTTGGCTCGCAAATATAGCAGTTTCCTTTGAATTATTCCAATCATGGCACTTTGTAAGAGAGAGAGTAAACAGCACATACAAAACATTTTGCTTTCTTAATACCTTCAGTTCTAGATGAAAAAAAAAAAATGTAAATTTGTATAGAAGTCAAAAACCTCATCTTGTTCTAGTGAGCAGACAAATGTTTAGGGGTTTCAAAAATAAATACTTCGGAAACATAAAAGACACCGAGGAATAAAAGAATAGGCAGCGTAAAAATAACATTTGCTTTGTTTCAAAGAAGATATACAAAACGCTGCTGTTTCCATATAAATAGAAGACACCCAGTGTATCACACGCAGACTGAAATATCCCAGATGTTGCATGTTAACCTTTTGACAGCTATGAAGTCTTGAAATGATTTGAATCCATATTATATTTTTTAATGAAAGTTTTAAGTATTTAAGTTTTGAGAGTTTTCATAAGTTAATCATTCTAGTGAGTATTCCTAAAACTTTTTCAAAGTCTCCTACTTGACAAGGGAAACTATGGCTTAAATTTAGTTTACTAGAAGGTACGTTTCAGAAACCTTTTCAGTCTCTATGGCTACATCCTATAAGTGTTTGAATTTGTATTGTGTACCTGAGTGCAAGGTGGACATCTGTGCAGCTGCTGGGACAAACCTATCCACAAATGTCTCCTCATCCACGGCTTACATGCCACGGCTGCTGGGCACCAGTATATAATGCCATATCCCAGCTCACCACAACAATTGGTAATTGTTCAGGGGCCAAAGGGACAGCTGCTGCGGGCCCTTAAACTGATGTGCAATGTGAGGAAGAGATTGTGTGTTGTAAAAAAGAAATACGTGAAACAAATAGTGAATAATAATGGGGGCACTTTAAGTGTTGGATCCTTGGATGTTCAGTGTTGGATCCTTTGTTCTTAATCAATTATAGGTTGTCTATGTAAGTATAAATCCATGAAAAATATGAAAATATATCTCATATATCATATTTACACACACGTTCGCATACCTGTATGTATATATGCACGTGCACATACAGTAGGCATGGACGAATGGATTGCTTGCCTGGTGTAGGAACAACCCACTGTTGAAAGCTGTAACTCAGCTCAATGCCTGGAGTGACTTGTCTCTCTTAGTGTAAAGATGTTGCAGAACCTTCACAGTATCTAGATCTCCCAAGGTAGCCAATTTAAAAGAATAAAAGAGAAGGAAAAATCCAATATAATGTAGTTTTTAATAAATAAAAACCAAAGCAAAGCCTCTGGGCGGGTCGAATCAGGTCGGCGTCTCTGCAGCTTCTGGGTGTGACATATTGGAAGTACGCCTGGGCCCAAGACAGCTTCTGCTTTTGTGTCACGTTAAAGACAGCCTTAACAATACGTAATAAGAAAAATTGTATGTGCTTGAAGAATTATTATTATTATTTTTGCCTTTCAAGTTTACCTTCTGTAGTATTTTTGTGGAACCACCTTAGAAAATGATCAGGAAGCTGCCATAAGTAGGCATGGGAGAAATATGAAATATAATGGGTACAATATAACGGTATAATAAACTACAATTCTTTCCGTGAAAGATGAATACTACCATATTGACCCAAGAAAAAAAGGAGAATATTTAGTCAAAGTCAAAATCTTTTATTGGGACAACAATAAAACACAAAGTTACATAGGCTTTCATGACAGAGATCTCTTTGTTAGATACACATTCCAGCCAATGAGTTCACGAATCGACACTTATTCCTATTAATACCTACAAAGGAAAATCTGACCTTCTAGAGAACAAAAGTTATTTCATGTGCTCAGCTATCACACTATGGCATATTATTGGACCATTTTAAGACCTGTGAATCTCAGGTTATTGAGTTCCTCAGACCATGATGCCCTTACATATGTAAGAGGCTATACACATTAACATTGTATGTTTCTGCTCCGAATAACCAGGCTGTTAATGTTCTATTGGACATCAGGAATCATTCCTTTGTACTGCAGCACATGTTATAGTAATTATATCCTATACAAGCTATGAGGGGAAACACCAAATGAAGTAATAAAGAATTGGTTTAAAAAATTATATAATCCTGGCCATCAGTTATTGTTGAGTGGAAGTGAAATCATGAAGACTGGCACAATTCAACAAAACATACTCTAGTTACTGCATTTTAGTCTATGAGTAGATATCAGGTGACTACAATTGCCATCACAGCATTACGATAAACAGCCAAGAAAAAATCTCCCTGAATGTCCCTGTATTTAAGTCATGCAAAGATATTTAAAAAAAATATTTTTGGGGGGATATACGGGATATAGATAGATATAAATCTTCAGTTCTGAGTATGATCAAAGTAAACCTTTTATTCCTCTCCTTAATGAAATGTGGTCTCATTTGCCTCCTCTATGTACTACATTTTGTATCAGCTGGTTGGTGGGCATCCAGGGCTTTCATTTGGCTCTCTGGGTGTTGGAAGTGACATTTAGTTGTGCTTTCTTTCATGCTAGGATCCACCTAACTCATGTCTGTTCTGCCCCTACTCACCTGTGGCTAACCAATGCCCCATGTGTCTATTACCCTGCCCTTCCAGATCAAGCTTCACCCTCACACACCTCTGGGTGAGATTACTAAAGAAGTTTACAGACATACATCAATGTTCTCTATTGTCAATCTTTTTAAAAATATCCATATGACATATAGGCAGAGTTTAACTTTCGACATCTTTTATTATGTGTATTATAAACCTATAATGAATGGCCAACATATTTAAATACATTCAGCCTTGAGCATGAGCACACATAGCTCAAATGACAGTGCAAAAGATTCACCCTCTAAAATAAAGCAGGGAAAGTTTTTGATACCTGGTAAATTGGCAATCACTGAGGCATGGATTTATAGACCACCGACTCGAGCATACCAAACATTCTAATGAATATGTATATTGTACATATGAAATGATCTACAAGGTGTTTATCACCTTGCTGTATAATCAGCTGCTTTTTGCGCAGCAATCATGTGTTATCAGTGGTGCCTGGCATCCTGAAATATTAATGCTCACACTATGAGTAAATAGGAATAACTAAAGAAAAATACACTGTATCCAATTTAGTAAATGTATGTTTTTTCATTGGGCTTGTGACCTCATCATTTATCCAACTATCTCTTGCTGCAGAGTGGTGTGAGCTGAAGCCGTAGAGTGGCAAAGTCAGCTTTCTGCATTATTATTTACAGAAGCCTTGAGCCTGTTATTATAATGCTGTCACTTTCCTTAAAGCTGTGACTATATCTCATTATTACTAAACAGTCTTTTCCACTGACGTTATTCGCCTATAAAATCACAACTCTAGTTAGCTTTGGGAGGCAGGACCCAACTTATAGTGATTTCTATTCTACTAGCAGTCTGGTCGAACGGATGTGGTAAAAGAAGAGTGAATCTTAGGCAACTGGCATAAAGACAAGGAGCATAAAACAATAAATATATATTAAGTCAAATGTGATTTTATTAGCCTAACTGAAAATGTGATACAAACCTAATGTTACTTGTTTATTGATCATTAGGAAGAGGTTGATATTAGCATTATCTAAGCTATTGCTTCAGTAACTTTGGCGTCCCAATCGTTTGAATTTTGTCTCAAGGAAATGTTCCGAAAAAGGTTATCTTAGGTTCTCTTTCTTCCGAACACATCCCAAATATTTGTAAGATATTTTAAATAAACCAGTCATACCGTATACATCAATTAGCTAACTAAGGATTCTGTCATCTAAAACGGGGAAAACCAATTTATCTAAGTACTGAATTAAAGTCTCTAAAGAGATGTTTAAAAAAAGAAACCATTTACGGTATAAGCAACAGTGAATATTTATTTACACACAGGAACAGTGTTTGTGGTTTCTTTCTGTCGCACCTGTCTTCCTTATGTTCAGCTAACTACTATGGACGTGTTAGCGTAATTGTTGCATTTTATTTATAGAGTGCCGGCCAGCTCTAGGTGGGGACAAAACTAAATTATCTAAAAATTGTGAAATTAACAAAGTACATTATTAAAGGTAATATGAACATAATACATCCTGAAGAAGCCCCTCTTCTATAATTTTGTATCCGCTAGAAGCTTGATAACTAGAGCCAGTTTCTTAGTGTCTAGCTCTGGTAGAATTAGTATATTTCATCAAAAAGTTCGAAACTGCGCCATGTTATGTTACTAATCAAATAAATGTAACGTTTTGTTTTTCTCTGCCAGATACAAAAATTCTAGAAGCAAACTGAACACCTGAACTCGAGGATTTATAAGAAGTGAGGAAATATTAAGATACGAAGAGACACCAAAGTTGTTTGGATTTAGTCTTACCTGGGAAACATAGGTTTCGGTCCTCCTTATACAGCCTAGTTGCACAGCAAGGTAACTGAAAATTGGAGGAAAGCATGAGATAGAGCAAGCTACTGTACGTTCACCTGAGATTCAGGACTGATCTATAAATTTGATTCTGAACTCATTAGACACTGAAGGAATCAGTTTCAAGAAATAAAATACAGCTTCTTGCTACTTTTGGACAAGAAAATTGACTAAGCCTTCATACACTTCTGAAAATTCTCTGGTTCCTCACAGACTGCAAAGAGCATTGCCATGGAGGAGTTTGAATTCAGTGTAAAACAGCTGCAACCAAACGTCATCTCTGTAAGGCTCTACAAACGTAAAGTTGGAGGTCTGGGGTTCCTTGTTAAACAAAGAAGAAACAAACCCCCTGTGATTATCTCTGATATCATTCGTGGTGGTGCAGCTGAGCAAAGTGGTCTGGTACAGGTAGGAGACATTATTTTGGCAGTGAATGACAGGCCACTTGTTGATTCTAGCTATGAAACTGCTTTGGAGATCCTGCGGCGTATTCCTTCGGAGACCTTTGTGGTTCTCATCCTTAGAGGTCCTGAGGGATTCACAACCCATTTAGAGACCACTTTCACTGGAGATGGTACACCTAAGACTATTAGGGTGACCAGGCCTCTGTGCCCTAAATCCAAGTCGTCTGATCTCTCAAGTCAGAGCATGTACAGCAAAGATCAACATAACATGGTGGACAGTGCCACAAGTTCAGCTGGCTCTTCCTGGCAGGAAGTTCACCAGCTTCTACACTTAAATGGACTTGACGGAGCCAAGGGTGATGATATCAGCATCAATCCTTGTCTTAACGGTGGAGCAGAAAGCAATGATATCCTGAAAGAGATAGAGCCAGTGGTGAACCTCCTACAGAATGCAAGAAAAGAGCTAAATGGAGATGGTTGTCAACCAATAGAACATAAGGATGCAGAATGTCAAGCTGACAGGTAAGTTGTCTGATTAAAAAAAACACAAGATAAACTATGCATTTGATATAGAAACTTTGTCTTTGTATAGAAACTTTCTAGACTTTGTCACAGGGATTAGTTATGAAACATGTGAAGTGTACAGGTTTACAGCATGTCCTCAAGAGGCACCTCAAGGAGAAAGATATTGCTTTATTGGCATATGATGTTGGCAGTAATTCCTTATCCTCACTCGAATCTCTGCATTCAATGAACTGGCAGAATGCATTGGTAATAAGCGAGGAGTAGCTGTAGAGGGAGCTGAAATTCCTTGGCCCTCAGTTTTAAGATTAATTTGTGTGCTGTAGAGAAGAGTCCATTTACATTGGTTAACAAAAGCAACCCAACAGTTTCTATAAATCCATTGTTTTAACATTTTTTCCCAAGTTTCCCATTCTATCATGGCCTTACAGCACACACATTGGTGAATTATGAAGGGGCTCTGTCAACTAAACAAGATGTTATGCTGTGAATGTAGAGCATAGAAACCAATCTGTACAATAGTGCAGTAGACCTTCAAGCAAATGTTTACCACCTTAGAAATCAAGAACAAACAAGTAACAAGGTCAGAGATAAAAAAAAATAGCATTATAGTCCAAAGAAGCAGAATGTCTACCATTGTCCTGTCCAAGGAGACAGATACCACACAGATAAATTCAGAAAAAAGCATTTGAAAGAAACTTAACCGCACAAAGGACTATGGGGTATACAATACATCAGACACTTTTTCTACAAGATTTTAATATATATATATATATATATATAAATTATCTGGAAAGCCTAGGGGATCTCAAATGTATAGCTTGTAGGAGAGAAAGAAAGAGAGAGATATGGTAGAGGCTAATATAGCGAGGGAATTTAAACACGCACAGAATAGGCATATGGCTTAAACTGGCAAATCCTTAATCAAAAACAGGACCATGGGCTGATTAAGATCTGAGTCTTCAAATCAGGAAAAACTGTTGGAGCTTCTTATCTGCTGTCAAATGTAACTTAGAAATTACAAAGATCCTGAGAAAATATATTTTCCCATTTTCCAATGGCATACATGTCAAGTAATTCATATGAAATGTTATATATATTTCAGTATATATATATATATTGGTTGTTTTAGTCGGGTACATGGATTTATTTATTGTATGGAATTATAAAAGAAAACACTCCAGATCCTTATACAAGCAACATATCGAGTATATAACTACTAGACACAATAGTGATTGAATATATTATGCACAGGTTCTTATGTATTCACAGCCAGAAAATTGTAGTGTCAGCTCTGTTTTCCATGGTTTTCAGTTCCCAAACTGCAGGTTTTTAACTGCACTGTTGTAAAAGGCCTGGATTTAACTGCTAATTGTTTGCTAAGAATATACATACAGTGAATTTTTCTAAAGAGATTAATGTGCCTCTTGATCTGGCTTTCAATTCACTGGTAAAAACCTAATCAGAGCTCTACACGAGTGTCAATCAATAGAAATAAATAGAATGCCAACCTTGTCGTGAATTAATGTAACGAAGCATGAAATGCACAGATCATACTCTCTGTTCTACCACTTCCTAACAACGATCTGTAAATACCCTTCTGTGATGAATATTACTTCCAATTAAGTCAACTTTCATCCCCTGGAGGAGCTTGCTAATGGTTCACAGCATCTGACCAACAGCCAGGACAAGACTGATATCTCAAGTCACAGCTAAGTCGCATTACAAGGCTAACACAAAGACACTCAAATCCCTCTGCTCTCTCTTAATATGTTATTATTAATGTAGATTGATATACATTGCAGACCGTGGTATCCCCCCCCCCCGTTAGTACAGCTTCTGATTATAACAGGATAATCGGATGCTAAATAAACAGCTGTTCATATACAGTAAATATATAGGGATATATTTGACTTCTTTGCTTTCTCATCAGCTTCATCACATGATTTAATAACTTCTATAATCCATTATAATATAGATTTGTATACATTTACTGTAGTTATACTATACAGGATAACCAGTGCTCTCAGGGATTAGGTTGTAAGAAATATTTAGCAACTGAATTCCAAAAATGAGTGTATGATACAAGGATAAACTATACAGGAACAGAGTTTAGTTGCTACTTTGTGAGTTGATTAAATAACTTTTTTTGTTGCTGATCAACATAAATTATTATGGGTTTACCTGAGAGGTATATTCTATATGGCGTGTGCGTGACCCTGCTTGATGCATGCATAAGTGTGCTTATTATGCAGATACATGTTTCTTCATTCAGTGGATGCTCAAGGGTTAATAGTTAATACAATGAAATGCTTAATCGCATGTGAACTCTCCCTTCGGGGAATAGAGCCCCTAGGTAATTATTGGTTGCAAAGAGACGGTGGGTTTACAAATAAAAAATAATCGTATGATATTAATATACAGGTCTGCGGAAGAATCAGACTTATTTTTATCGGATTGCTTGGTGCATCTTGAATACACACTGTGATTCATTAGTGTTTATTACTACTTGTGATTAAATGCAGTTCTGTTTCCTTTTACTAAACCTGCTGGATTGGTGTTTACATATTTCATTAAGATACGCTAAGGTTTCCCTTTAAAGCCTAATGTGCTTTTCTAATCTGTTGTCACACAAGGGTGAATTAGTATTAGTACAAGTACTGAATCGTATACAATTACACAGCTCTTAAAATCGGGTTCATTCTTTACATACATATTATAATTCTTTACATATGCTGCAATATTATCTCCATACATTGCATGGGTAGTAAGTTAATATCTTTATTGAAAAATTATAATATAGTTTTTTTTTTAATTTTAATGAACTCTGTTCATTAGCTCCCATGTCCATTGAGTGGACTGAAAACCATTTTGCCCCGCAATACAGATATTTGCTCGTAACATGATCTTGCCTAAAAATTGGTTTGCAGCCAGATTGACAGATTGACAATTCCTCTTCTATTGCTACATTTAAAACTGGTTTGGGGCAGGGTTGCCCCGTCCGTCATCATGCTGTCCACATACTCACCGCAGGCCGGCGAGTTCTCCAAAACAGAAACTGTGTTTGAACTTGGAAGATCACACACATCGAACAGAGGTGTCTACTAATCGTATGTCAGTGCATCGAGAGCTCATGTCTCTCTCAAAGAGATTGGGATGATCAGATGTCAGTTACCGATACGGTTTCCTTTTCTGATGTTTAGAGAGCTTGTCTGCACCAAAAAAATGAAAGTACAGCTATCTGTTCATCAGTCAGAATTGAATGCTTCATTTGCTCTTCTGTATGAAGTAGTGTACTTAATAACAAATACCACTAATGCGTGTATAATAATCATAATACCGGTACTAATAATTCTACTATACAATGATGGATATAGCATCATCATATTCCACAGAGCAGTACATTTGCATCTATAGCTTATTTTAATTGTCAGTAACATATAATTTAAAAAAAAAAAATCTCACATCAATGGTTACTATGTTGGCTTTAGAGTATTAAGTACTGTCAGTGGGTACACAAAGTTGATAACCATATACACGTGGTCTTTACAGTTAGATGTGTACCAACATTATAGTAGCAACAAGAATCCCTGGTAGATGTGTGGGTTGTTGTGGGAGATACGTTCGCGCTCATGTTAACTGTTCCCTGTAATCCAACATCCCTAATTATAAATGGTGCTTTCTGACTGCATGTTCTTCTATGCAAAAACCCGATACTGTGAATGTGCCATGTAATTTGTCCTAAAGAATAAATAGATAGTAGCTGAACGGAGGAGATGAAAGCAAACCCTGATTGCATTACAAGGCTAATGTATTAAATCAGATATTTGAAAAATGTATTAGTATGTGAAAATTATACTTCCTTTTAAATCCTTCTCTGTAAACACCTGCTGTGCTGTCCCCACGGTAATCTGCTTTCGACACATTATTTGTGATATAAATGCAGGATTTCCCTTCTGTCTTGTGGCAGATCAACTATGAATCACCTGGTCTCCATAAAGCGGTTAATTCCCTTGTATAGCATATTGTTCCATGTGTACAGTAACTATACTGTTAACTTCTGGGTGTCCTTATACCTTTTTTGGACCACTGTACACCTTCACATATTTTAACATGAAACACAATAATACTGAATTCTAAGTATTTATGTAAGGACCAAAATAGAAGGCTGGGAGTTTTCTTTGTTGAGTTCAGATTTCATAAATAAATAGTTGTTTCTATGGGATGAGTTTTTGTACATGTTTTAAGTATGAAGAGTTAGTAGAGTGGATCTGTAAATACTCAGGAAATGACCATGCTATAGGTACTGAACTTGACATGTTCTTCTATTTTCAGTAAATCTCAGAAACCAACAGGAGGTGAAAATGATCAAGTCCTAAGTGATCTGTGGAAGAACAACAACAACATGCCGGTGGTTTTGAATAACCCATACCTGGAGTCTGAGCTGGTAGGAAAATTAGATGAATTTCTTCGACCATCTACAGGATTAATTCATAAAGCACACGTTAACATGGAGTATTACATTCTAGAACTTTTAAGGTCTTAAAAGGGTAGCCTAACTAAGTGTTGAAAATTCAGAAGGGTCTATGTTATTCTATGGAGACTGTTCATCACTTTGAAAGTAAGGTTCAAAAAGAATAACTCATTCTCCTAAATGTCCTCATATAGTTTTGCCATTTTGCCTTTACAATAGATGGATTTTGAGGAAATGCACCACATTTGAGATGACCTTCCCTAAAAAGCTTGGATCAGAGAAGCTTTCAGAGCAGTTTACTTTAACCTTGTACCCATCCTGCGTCGAGAGGGCTCACTGCTTGTTTATTGTCAGACTTGATCTGTTGTATCCTTGCAATCAGCTTGGTGGAAAGCTATCATTCTTGAAAAGTATAATCAAAGAAACTCTGGCCAGCTTGTCCTGTTGTAAATATACTGCTCTACGCGGGATGGCAGAGATGAAATGTCCAGTATAGTCAGGGCTCTTCTGATAAGGAAATTAAATAAAGTAAGTTTTTTATTCTGCGTAGTGAACAGGGAAGCTGCAGTCCATTATTCTATTGTTTTATGAATTTACAGTGGATGTACAAATTTGAACATTCATGCAAGTGTGCCAGTTACTGGACTCTTAATTCACGGTCACATCAGATGTAATAACATATATATATATATATATATGTGTGTGTGTGTGTGACATACTAGAGGTGACCGGGATTTCCTGTTAAATGTATCCCTACTCTCAAAACAAACGGATTATGGGATTCCCCTAACATGTGCTTGGAGTCTCTGTCCCTTTCTCAATTCTCACTAAGCTCCATGTCCCGTGGTAATCCCTTTTACTGAACGCCTGCCCTTCGGCCCCAACATTAATCTGCTTTTAACTTAAATTTCTGACACAAATGCTGGATTTCCCTTCCATCACGGGTGCTGATCCATTGTGAATTACACATCTCCCAGAGACCAGAATTCCTATAATCTCTGCTATGACCATCCCCCTCCTTTTTTTATTTGCATGCTATATATTTGGGAAGTGGAAACTGCATACAGCGACGTGTTCTCTATGTTCCTTCTCAAACGGTACCACTTTAAGTAGCAAAATGCTTACATGACAAATATATGTCACTCGTATGATTGCCATGAAACATCTGCTTTAAACAGAGATTGGCATTGTGTTAGCCTTTGATTGGTGACTAGGAATTGATCAGCTGTAACTTTGTAGATGTTGTCTTACCCCAAATCCCTAAATCATTAACCCATTTTTATGGTGACCACTGACTACATGTCCATATTGCCCGGAACAGTCCTTAAATCAGAGGAGCTGCCCTGTGTGCCAGAAGATCTTGTTCTGGGACCATATCATGTCTCAAAATGAGAACAGACTGCCCTTTGTAACCTGCGTCTGCAACCAGCAAGGGGGAGGACATGCAGAGTAAAAGACTCCGACACCAGTAAACTGACTTTGAAGATAACACTGTGCATCGAGCTCTAAGGGCAACCAGGACCCACTATGTGGTAGCCAATACATTTATTCAGCAGGCAAACTATTATTATTTGGAATCCTTTATAAACAAAAGAAGGTATTATAACAAATCAATATATCAAAATATGTCAGAACCATCTGCTTAATGGTATAATACAAACATGTGATTTTTCGGTTTCTCTTCTGAAGCCACACATGTAAAAATGTGATATAAAAATAATTATTGTCATTCGTAGTTAGAGTTGCCTCTGAACATTATTCTTGCCATATTTGGTAATTTATCTGTGTACATAATTAACTTAAATGGAGACCTCTATGGCAAGGGACAATTGTATCTGTGATATCCGGTTTGGTCTTATCTGTCTTTGCTGCTGTAGCACTGTGCCACTAGCTGCTGTCTCGTCTACTAACACCTAGGTCTGAATAATTCTCCAGAGCATATTTTGAACCAATTATCCCTGTCCAGTGTAAAACCAACTCTGCCTTAGGGACAGTTTTACGGTTTTTCACTTGAAATAAATCATCCTTTTTTTAGGTATTAAAAATCCTCTCTCCCAGCGGAGCCTCAAGGCCAGTTACATTGACTCTGTAACATGCTAGTCTATCAATAATCCTTATTGCAGGGAGGTCACTGTAAATGCTTGTCTCACTGGTCAGGATGAGGTCAAGTGAAGCTGTAAAAATGGCAAAGTGAAAAACAGATGTCATCTTTGTTCTCAAAGGGATGCTCTTGTAGCATTCTTTCACGCCATCTTAAAAAAACCTCAGATTTCTGAAAATACTAGAATAATAATATATTATTTAATAATATATATAGAATTATTTATATAATGCCAACAATTTAAGCAGCGCTTCTTACACTATATACACATACATATACATATATGGACAAAAGTATTGGGACACCTGACTATTACACCAACAGGAACTTTTATAACATTGCATTCTAAATACATAGTAATATGTAGTTGCCCCCCCTTGCAGCTATTAACAGTTTCCACTCTTCTGAGAAGGCTTTCCACAATATTTTGGGGTGTTTCTGTGGGAATTTTGCCCATTCATCCAGTAGAGCATTGGACTAGAGATGAACGATGGGATTGAGGTCAGAGCTTTCTGCGGGTCAGTCAATTTCATTCCACACCAAACTCATCCAACCACAAAGTTGGAAGCATAGCATTGTCCAAAATGCCTTGGTATACTGAAGGGGACATACCAAGACATTTTGGGCAATGCTTTGTTTCCAACTTTGCGGGAACAATTTAAATCACCTGGCAGTGTTTAAACATGTATGCCATTTATCCATGGTGATCATCTATACAGTATGTTCACCTGAACTATTTTTCTGTAATTTGTGAGTTTTAGATATAATCCCACCAACTAAAGCTAGAAAAGAATGCTGTACTATTGTGTTTATCCATTAAAGTACCCTTTAAAATAAGATGTTACCATTGTTGGCACCAAAAAACCTACTATGGCAAAAAATAAATAAATCTGAATTAAGACTTCTCCCCTAATGTAAGTAACAGTTACAGGAACACTTATTTTCCAAGCCAGGATTGGTCAGGGCATTAAAAAGTTAACTCACCTACTCTATCTTTAGCATTCAAACTCCTGTTACGGTTATGATCGGTTCTAAATATTTTTACAAATATGTTATAAAATGTTCTCCATACCTGCAATTGAAGAGCTCCTTCCCAGGCGCTCCGGGCCAGTAACTTCAATCTCTAGGGATGATGAGCAGCATTTAGTTCTGCCTACTCCCAGATATTCTCCATCCACTTTTGCGTACTGTCTCCCTCCATTAAATTCTAACCGGGGCTAGCTCTGCCCCTACTTGCAGCAATCCCCCCCCCCCCAGTCCCAGTATTTGGGAAGCTTTGTAGGTTCCAAACCCGGAGAAAATCCCATGTTTGTCTATATCTGTCTACATCGTAGGTGTACTTTTGACAGTGGAACAGCGGTTTTCTTGTTTTGATGCGAATGATAAAACATTCCCAACTCAATATTTTACCTCTATAAATACAGTATTTCTCCATTCACATTGTGGGATCCCAAAACTAAAAAAAAATGTACTTTGTATTGTTTCAGTGTCAACGCTTTACATCCGTGCTCTGTCATGTAAACATTTTCATCAACATCACGGAAATAATGGAGGATTTTTTGAGCTTTTATTTATTGATTATTATCTGCTTTCGAAACCAGAAACCCTTCAGGCTGCTGTGACTTGCAAATTCCCTATAATAATCAGTCTTCTGATTACTTAAGTAGAATCTGTCACATTTCATAAAATCTCTGTTTCTGATCCGATTTCTCTACCTCAATCGAGCATACCTTTTATTTAATTATTATTATAAAAACGACCGCCTACTTTCGCATCAATGATGATAGCAGCTTTACAGTGTAACTTCATATTTCTTCTGCTATACGATATGGGGGTCACAATTTGTATAGAGGTGTGTTATGACTTCCTACTTATGCTGGCAGTAGGATTCCAATGCAATCTTTACTGCAGTATAATGGGAAATAAATGCACATTTCCATGGTGGTGTGCGTAGTGGGTGTAGGATGGAAAATATAAATTTCAGTAATTAAAATTAGAATATTACATATCATACAAGTGATAACTGTCCTTCAGATAGTGGTAGTGATCGTTCCTCTTTTAAAGAGATTGCTTCATGCAATGTGTGTCTTTTACTTTGCTTATAACACTAGCATAAAGCTACAAAACCTATGCCATTTTATAAATAATAATTATGTATTTTCCAGTTATTGTTTGATACCATGATTATTTTTATTTTTTGGTGGCTTCCTTAAAGTTCTCCTACTGGTTCTGCTATTTAATTGTACTATGTTTTAGGTTTCAGCTTCGGGTAGACATTCCCCGGGAAAGGGCCAGGTCAATGAAAGCCCTTCCAAGTGTCCTCGTTATCTGAAAGTTCGGAACTGGGAAACTAACTCCACGCTGCATGATACACTGCACTTCAAGGCTTCCATGGTACGTTCTGTGCTCCGGTGATTACGTTAAAGGAGTATAACTAGTGCCTTCTACTAACGTTTAAAATTTCTGTTGCTTAGCCAACACCTTGTACAGAGCAGTTATGTATGGGAGCTGTCATGACCCCCCCACAGTATGTGCGCAAACCAGAAGACATTAGAACGAAGGAACAGCTTCTGCCTCTTGCTAAGGACTTCATTGACCAATATTATTCTTCTATTAAAAGGTAAATTGTACTATTACAAGTCACATTCATTATAATGCTGATTTTAGTAGCTCATGGACAAGAACAATGCAAGCCACCTGTCATTGATGGGACTCAGGGAGTGTTAAAAAGTTGCATTTTGGTACCCAAATCTTTCTGCGATTATATCTATACATTTCATCTTTACCTGTCTTCTTTAAGATTTGGCTCTAAAGCTCATGTGGAGAGGCTGGAGGAAGTCAAAAAGGAAATTGAAGAAACCGATACCTACCAGTTACGAGACACGGAGCTGATATACGGAGCAAAGCATGCTTGGCGGAATGCAGCTCGCTGTGTGGGCCGGATCCAATGGTCCAAACTGCAGGTTAGGATGTTTTCCAGTTTATGCTCAGTAATGGAACTAAATAATTAACTATTCCTTATGCAAGACACAGGAGGTAGTATTTTCTAGTCCATGCTTGGACAAGTGTGGATTCATAGTACTGTGGAAGCAACATGAGATTCACTGTGTCAAATCGAGAGAAACTTCATATCTGCCAAATAGCCCATGGGCAGAGGTACCTGGTCCTGCACAATGATGTATCTACAATTAAGGCCATCAGCTCAACATGTCAACCTACACAGAAGGCAGCGATTTTAACAGCCATTGATGTAAATTTTTGTATAAAGTGGTTTTTGTGCAAAGTTTGAAGAGTGGTCTTATTGGAAAATCAACCAATGGAAAGGCTTTTCTAACTTTACTTACTAATTACTTTTTATGCATAAACTTCATTATATAAGAAAGGGTATGCTGTTCTCTCCCTGTATATTTAAGAAATTAAGATATAAAACTTCTAATCTAAATGTATATGTCAGACTTGTGCATTCGGATTCAATATTTTAATTTCAAATGGTAACATGCTGACAGGTCCTTGGATTTACACCTTCGCTCACTCGCCCTCATGCTCTCTCAGTGCCTGCTTACATTCTCCACTGACCTCTTCCGTGTCCCTATCCTCCTCAACAGCTCCACTCTCTCTTTCCTCTTCTTGGTCTTCTTTCTTCGTCCGCTTCTTCCCGGTATCAGCTCCGTCATCAAGGTACTTCTGCAAAGTACTCTAAAATGCCAGAATATTGCACACAGATTAGCAGAGGAAGAGATGTGTCTCTTGACCTCTTTTTCTTGTGAATCCATCTGCAATATTCTGCCCTCTTGGAGTAATTCCACAAAAGGATAAAGCGACGACGCGTACCAAGGGGGCAGCCTCTCCCCCGTTCCTCCAATGGGGAGAAGGTGTGCATAGAGGCTCAGCCCCCTTTTGCAGAAGAAGAAGAGGCAAGAGAGGAATTGGAGCAGCAGAAAAGGAGACAAGTACAAGGAAATGGTCATTGGAGAGAGACATTGAGAGAGAGAGCAAATGAGAGTGTAAGAGAGAATGAGAGAGTGAGCATAAGTGTAAGAGAAAGCAATAGAGCATGAGTGACAACGTATTTCATTTGCAAATGGAAAAAGCCCTCCAAATTGTGTCCAAATCGAAATTTGTTGTCATTTTCCCAAGTGTAATATACGTATATAGACATGCATTGATCCTGTATTCATAAAAATCTGGTGGGATTCCAAAATAGATATATTTTCCTCATATTGTCACATAAAAGCCTGGGAATTATTTGTATAGACTGCAAATGTTTTCTGTGTTTCAAATCCTGCTTTCATATATCTGCCTTCACGTTAGTCATAAAATTCAATTAATCGAAATCAGGGTTAGCTCATTCTCTTGTCAATGTCCAATGACCTGTCAGCATGTTAGCATTTTACCAGTTAATATGATCGTTTCCAGCTACTTTTGAAAGCTAAACTGTTCCATGGCTTCTTGTTTGGATGTAAAAATATATAAAAGATCTGAATTTGAATGATTTACAGACAAAAAAAAACATTATTGTGCATCATAATAGATTATAATATTGTGCACTAATGGCTACCAATAATTTGGTTACCAATAACCTTGCATTGGGTGCACCTTGGCCCATATATACAATAATGTAATATGTAGAAGACTAAAAAGATTCACTTCTCTTGCTAACAGAAGATAATAACCTGGTGTTTCTCCTGTTATAGGTCTTTGATGCTCGGGACTGCACCACCGCGCATGGAATGTACAATTACATCTGCAACCACATCAAATATGCCACCAACAAAGGCAACCTCAGGTAATTCATACAGAATATACTAGTAACCCAAGTAAAATATTGGGATATGAATGATGAACAAAAATCACTAATACGCCTTGTTATAATCCGTTGAAGTATTATTTTGAACATTGACTGCTGAAATTGACGGGTTAAATTCTCCAGTTCACATTTTGGAATTCAGTTCCCATAGCAATGTATGCCCCACAAATGAGCAGCAATTATGCCAAGCCTCAGTTTGAAATGTATCCCTTCACATTGTGCTTCTTGTATATATATATATATATATATATATATATATATATATATATATATATATATATATATTTCAATCCTTAGATTGATCCATAGGGAAATTCTATTCCCTAGGGACTGCCTGAGGTCCCTAGGAAATCGAGACTCTACTGTGAGTCACTTTTACCATAATGGATGCGTCAGGGGTATTTAGGAAAACGTCTGTCAAAATGGTTATTGTTTTCTATACACCCTGCTGGTTCATGTGGGACTTTTTTAACTCCATTGAACAGTTTTATAAATTGCTATGTTTTAAGCAGAGAAATAATAACACTGGTGGCAACACATTCTTTTTTTTGTTACAGATCAGCGATCACTATTTTTCCCCAGAGGACAGATGGGAAACGTGACTTCAGGATCTGGAATGCTCAGCTTATTCGTTATGCTGGATACAAGCAGCCCGATGGCTCTGTGCTTGGAGACCCTGCTAATGTAGAGCTGACCGAGGTAACCCCATGTGTAGATAACAAAACAACAGGATTTCCAATATAGAAAAACATGCTTATAGTATCTCTGCTGCGCTACAAGAAATATTTCTATGTATAAAGGTCCATTCAAAGCAAATGTTTACCTACAGATCTGCATTCAGCAAGGCTGGAAAGCTCCACATGGCCGCTTTGATGTCCTTCCCCTGGTACTTCAAGCAGATGGCAATGACCCTGAACTGTTTGAGATCCCTCCAGAACTCATCATGGAAGTCCAGATCAGGCATCCAAAGTAAGACCCACATATCTGTACCGTTCTAGAATATGGTTAGCATTTTCAAAGTTTGAGCTGGAAGTTTTGCCATTTTCATTGGTCCAGATTTCAAACAAAAAGTGGCTTAAATTGATCTGTTTTAGACAGTAATGTAAATACAGGGCCACATTACTACTTTACAGAGAGGGTAGAGGCTAAAACAGTGAGGGACTGTTTCTTGTTGGTTGTCAAATTCAATGTTTCTATTAAAGTGTTGCACAGTACAGTGCTATGGATAGGAAGAATGTTCGAAGGGATCCCCAAGTCCCAAGTGGTGTACACAATTATAAATAAGTCACCCACTCACAATATTAGTTGGCATACTCTTTGGGGAAGGTTCCAGTAAATAATGACCTAAATCCAGGTTGCTAATGAACATCCTTTGCCTGATTCATTTGTACTCCGGTTATTATCACTGACCCTCTAGTCTTCACTTGTTAATTGAATAATTGGTAATGTCTTGTAGAAATCATAATGTACTCAAAAATTATTGTTTTTTGCTAAAACAGTAATTGATTGTTTTTAATCAATCATATTTGAAGCTATGCTCTCCTACCTTCTGTTTTGTTTCCAGATTCGAATGGTTTAAGGACTTGGGTTTGAAGTGGTATGGTTTGCCGGCTGTATCCAACTTGCTGCTTGAGATTGGAGGTCTAGAGTTCAGCGCGTGCCCATTTAGTGGATGGTACATGGGCACTGAAATCGGGGTCCGAGACTATTGTGACAACTCTCGCTATAACATACTGGAGGTACTGTGGCCTGGTAAAGAGCTCCACCTTTTGGCAGGAATAGTTAACTGTGCCTAAAGGATGTACAGTTTAATAATCCTATGGAACCAACTTCATGCATAGCTAAAAACAGCCTTAAAATGACAGTATGAAGATTAAGGTTTCATCTACATTCACAATGCAGTCTAGATGTATTTTCTTGCACGATTCTATACCTAATATACAGTTTTTTTAAATGTTGTCAGCTAACGTTACAAATGGAAAAGTGATCCTGGTCCAAAAAATAAAGTAATGTACCAGTTTGGAGAAATGTTGAAATGATTGCTACAGTGATCAGATCACTTTTCAAACTTTGAACCAGAATCACATTTCAAACATACCCCCATACTTTATATTTTTTTATATTTTATGCACACTATTCACAAAACCATACTTGCAAAGTTTGTCTACAAAACAGTGACATGGTCAACTCAAACATATCGTTTTAGGGTCTTTGAAATTGCTGTTCTACTAGAATGCCAACCATCCTCAGACACTCCCTATATAACGCAGATATCACATGTGCGATCATTGTGTTATTAATATTATCTTTCTCCAGGAAGTGGCCAACCGAATGAACCTTGACACAAGGAAAATGTCTTCACTGTGGAAAGACCAAGCACTGGTGGAGATCAACATAGCAGTTCTTTACAGTTTTCAGGTATGTTCATCAAGGGCGCCTCTGTTTTTTTTTTTTTTATATAGACCCGTAACAAAAAGTAGGGGGTCCATCTCTGATACATGTAATGAAAAGCATAATTTACATTACATGAACTAAGGAACCCATTATGTATGATCACAAGTGTGTTTAAAAAACTTTATGCAAACTCTAAGTCTCATCCTTTCACATCTTCTGAAGAAGGAACCTAAGCAGCTGCTTAATTTGCTTAAATAGTAACATCTAGTGTTTATAAGGGGTATCTGACCTGGCAGAAAAAGGAAACGTAGGTTGAGCATTTAGAACATAAATTAAGGAATCTAAGAAAATGAGGCATGTTGGGTGGTTTAATATACAGAAAAGTCACCAGGTCCCATGGTTCAAATACAGGAGACTGCTTGCACAAAAACATTTCACAGTATTATTTTAACAGAAAAGTAGCTGCAAAGTTACTTGAAATTAATCTAAGTTCGGTAGTTTGTATGACGGCTTCTGGTGCCCCGAAATGACTGATATCAAAGTTCTACTTTGTAAACACAGACACAGCATTTTTCAAAATGATTTACCATGTGTGCTGCTTTCTGAAATGGAATGTCAAGGCTGTGTATCTTCTTTCTGCAGGATCGCTGAGGATTTATGTCACACCGACAAAACAACCTATGCATTTTATGTTAGGGTGTGTCATTTGTATTAATTAATTTGCATTTTTAGGCATCTATACTTTATTAGACGTTCTTTACATTTGATGGAATCTAAACACAAAATAGATAAGACATAATTGTTATTGAAGGAATATTACCTATGTGCTCAACAGTGTCCAATGGACTCTTGGCCTCAAAAAAAGGGGTTTATGTCATAAAAGTTGCCATGGATAGAAAGTGAATAAAAAGATAGGAAGCAGGGAGTTATTTTAAAATGATATTGCCTTTAGTTGTGAAAATAAATAAATTTTTTAGCTATATTGGCTGATGTTTTCTTACAGGCATTTTCTAAATTGTTTTAAAGTACTCTTCCACTCCAACACACAATTAATTTTACTTTCTACTATGTAAAGCAAATGTGCAGATTTGTCATTTTATCCTTTAATATGCAGGTTGAATCACATTAAAACAGTACATAAATGTTTAAGAAGCCTTTTCAGTTTCTATGGAAACAACCTATCCATGTCTATTTTTGTAGTTTTTAGGGAAGTAAAAAAAATACTTGTAAACTTGGTAAGGGATATGTATTCGCTGTGGGGTAATTTCTTTAAAAAGCAAAATTGTTCAGAAAAATGGTAGATGAGAGTCGACATTTCGTAAACACATGCTAAATCAACCAAAGAATTCAATGGGGTCGGATTTTTGAAGGAAGATTTAAGAAAATGAAAGAACTACACTAGAACGCAATATTCCTCTAATGGAACTATTATTTTGGTCAACAAGACTTCATTGTTCTGTGTGTTAAGTAGTTCTGTTTTGCTGTTTTGTTTCAGAGTGATAAAGTAACAATTGTCGACCATCACTCAGCAACCGAGTCATTTATCAAGCACATGGAAAATGAGTACCGTTGTCGAGGTGGCTGTCCAGCTGATTGGGTTTGGATTGTCCCACCAATGTCTGGAAGCATCACTCCTGTATTTCACCAGGAGATGCTCAATTATCGGCTCACCCCATCCTTTGAATATCAGGTATTAATGATCTTTTCTTATAATGCGACTACAGCTTCTCAAAGACATTTTTCCTCAGACACGATACTGCTTTGGTTTGTGCAACTCCAAAGGGATGTCAAAATGAGCAATGTTTGTCTTACGACTCCGTACACAGACAGCAAGATGATAGTATTGACTGTTATAAGCACTGTTCACAAAATGTTCAAATTTATAGCTTTAGCATTTATATAACAGCCATAAGGGGTTTCAAGTATCTCATATCTTAAGTACTAGCCCTTTAAATGCTAAACAAATTTCCATAATTTTGCCTAAGTTGGTTAAATCGTTTTTGGTCTTAACAAATTCCGTAATCAGCAGGTTGAACTAATTCCATGCGACTTGACTTTACGGCTGGTACAGTTGACTTTCATTCAATATAGGCAACACGTTCTTAAATGCAGAAGTTACTGTAATACATTCATGCATAGAAGTCAATGAAACAAATCTACAATACACAACAGTTTTTTTTATTCTTATAGGTTCTTTAAATGGCTTAAACTCTTTTCTTAATAGCTTGAATTACAAAATAGCTGGGAATTTTTTTAGTATTTCAGTCTTCAGAACACCATATTTAATTTTTTTTATCAGAAATAAACTATAACACAATATTTCTCAAACTAGGTTTTAATACCTAAAAAAAGTTTTACTGGCAAATATTCACATGTAAACAATTTTTTCATATTTAACCCCTTAACGCTCAGCGACGGGTCAGGCACGTACATTCATTTTTTATGTGATATATGAGAAGGTACTGTATATCTGAGATATTATTTGATAGTTTTATTATTTTATGATCTGCATATATTTAAAGGGACAGTCATGCCTAGCTTTTCTGAAATCAGTGAGGCAAATCATGTTTGCTTTGCTGGTTCGGTTTGCTTGTTAGTTGGCTATTTGCAGGCAGGTTTCCAACTAAGGGTTAATTTACTCGCCAAATGAGTGGTTCCTGGACAGACCACAAAGGTAAATGTCAGACAGGCTGAGGGACCAATGACAGAAAAAGAGGGGGATGTAGACACTAGAGAAAAAGTCTAAGCAATAGCAAAAGGGAAAAATGGTCTAAAATGTAATACTGAAAGACATTAAAATAATAGAAATGCCATGACTGCACGTTTAAAGCCACTAAACAACAAATTATGTTTTAATAATGGCTTCCCATCAAAGAAAGAGCAACACAAATAAAAGGCATGATCAAAATATAATTTAGTTGTAATTTACTGCAAAGAGAACTCCGCCGTTAATCTTCATTGAAGGAGTCTTGATGAGAGCCAAGGGAACTGATGCCTCTGTTATTCAACCTCTTGAGGAAAATGCAGCTTCATGAAGATTAATGGGATACATCTTTTCAGCAAGGAGAGCAATAAGGACTAAAGCCAATAGTTTGTGGATATGGAGAACATGTCCCTTAGGGTGACCTTGGACTCTAAAATCTATTGCTTCTTAAAAATACTGAACACAATAAAAAAAACTAGAGATAATGCTTATATCTGTTATTGTTGTCATGGCCCAATGGATAATGCGACATAAATGTCTCAACGTGACCTATAAAAGCATTCATGCATACTGTTTCATATTAACTATATTTTTATGTAACATTATCAGCCTGATCCTTGGAATACTCACATATGGAAAGGTGTTAACGGAACACCAACGAAGAAAAGAGCCATTGGATTTAAAAAACTGGCCAAGTAAGTACCACGTTTTTGTGTCTTTTACAACAGGGGCATTACAAAGTTTCATTCCCACCATAAGGCTAGGTTTCCACTTGGGTTTTTGTCCTGCGTTTTTTTCTTGATGAAAAACGCCAGGAAAAACGCCAAGAAAACTGCCACTGCATTTACCTGCGTTTTGGCGTTTTTTCTGGAGTTTTTTCTGGCGTTTTAGCCTTTCTGTGGAAATTGCTTTTTTTGACCTTAGACAGTTTTTCCAGCCTTTACAAGTTAGAAGTTTCAGCTAAAAGGGATTAGGATAAATGGCAAGTATCTGCCCTCTCCTGATGTCATTTACTTGGTAGACCCTTTTGTCTCTTTTCTGTGGTTTGTAAGGCATGCTTTATTCCGAATGTCTGCTCCTCTGGGAAGATTGGCCCCGAATGATGGTGCAAATTGTTTGCTGTTGCTTTTGGCACGCAGGATCCAGTCGCGTATGTTTGTTTGTAATGGCGTGTTTGTTCCAAATGGTGTAAAATTCAATATGAACCAGTCCAGGACTTTGTTTTGTGTGAAACTGTTTGTTTTCAGCCTATTTCTCGTAGGACACACAGATACTGGGTCCATCCTCTGCATTGTAACTGTGGAAAAAACGCCATAAAAAACGCCAAGGCAATAAACCCACATGGCTTTTTCATGGTGTTTTTTCTCTCCCATAGACTTCTATTGGAGGAAAAACGCCAAGATTTCTTGCAAAAAACGCCAGAGTGTCAACATGCTGCGATTTTGAAAAACTGCCACAGAGCCCAAAAAAGCAGAAAAACGCCAAAGAGGACTGAAAAAACGCCAAACAGAAAAACCCCAAGTGGAAATGGCATTTTGCGATTTCCTATTGAATTACAGCTAACATCTGGCTGCAGCCGTTTTTCACAAAAAAAACGCCAGGTGGCGCTATTGGCGTTTTTAACAAAAAAAAACCAAGTGGAAATCTAGCCTAACTCCCACAAAGGCAGAGGGTGTCTTAATGGTTATAAGGGGTTTGACAAGCAAGATACTGGCTGGTGCTCATGTTATATATTTCCTCTGTAGGGCTGTAAAGTTTTCAGCTAAGTTAATGGGACAAGCCATGGCGAAAAGAGTGAAAGCAACAATTCTCTATGCCACTGAGACAGGAAAATCGGAAGCCTACGCAAAAACATTGTGTGAAATCTTTAAACATGCTTTTGATGCAAAGGTAAGAAGTTACGCTGCCCATCATTAATTTAACCAGCCTACAGCTAACATATAATAAAATGTATACAAAATTGAATACCTTTAATTTGACAGAATCTTTGGACCTCTGAAGACAATATGGCCTTGGTGGTTCATTACTAAGTTAACAAAGTCAATGTTTTCTAAGAAAAATATATTATAACACATTATGTAGTTCACCAAGCACAACCAGCCCTGAAGTAATACCAAAGGCTTAATGACGTGGTTTAATTCAGGCCTGTTTTTTTTCAGATATAATACTAGCACAAGATAAAAGAATATTTGATGAAGCAAAGACACTTTAGAGCATTAAATTTCCACTTTTTTTTCTGTAGGCCATGTCCATGGAGGAGTACGACATCGTTCACCTGGAACATGAAACACTTGTCTTGGTGGTGACAAGCACCTTCGGAAATGGTGACCCACCTGAAAATGGGGAGGTATGAAAGAAAGCCAAACAAAAAATTACATTTCTAATTTTGTGGCAAACAAAATGGTAGAAGAGCGCAAAGGTCATTGTAGTTTCCAAAAAAAAAAGTCATTCTAGAAGATGGAAAAACAGATAAAAATATCTGGCTTTTGAACACTGCATGTCAGTGTCATTATAATGCTATCATAGCTACTATAGCAATTTATGAATAAACAGCGGTAGAGGTCTGTACTGAAGGTAACCCTCATATTTTTGGACCGAATGAGGCCCAGGACAAAGTAATGTGTATAGGTTTGCAAGTAAATCAATTCATGAACCCAGCTCTGGATACTAGAATTCATTTAACCCCTGATTGGTATTACCAGATACCCAACGGTTCAGGAAGACATACCTTTGTATTTGGGATTCTTTAATTTCATAATGTATCCACGTTGTTTTAACATGTCCATAAACATACCAGGTAACTAAAAGATAACCAGTATGTTTATAATTCATGAAAACAGATGCCTTGGCAGAGATAACCACTTGGATTCATCAAATACATTCAAAACCATCAGATAGTGACTGGTATTGATACTGCACCAGCGGGGACATCGACCTTTTGCATATTTTTAGTTGTGATTTAGTGTTTTAATGCATGGTGAACATACTGCATTATGTAAATGACATACATTCAGTACGACTATTCAAATAGTAAAAGTGTGAAACATTGAAATCTTTAAGAACGTGGTAGCAAATATTACCAATCAATCTCATTTGTTGGTGTTTTGTATGTGACAGACTTGAATGTTTACAGAAGCAGCAGCATCTACTTAAATGGACAGATGGACTGGCAGTACTACATGATATCAGAGGGACTATCTGCTCTGCTTCTATCACTTACATCACCAATCTGTTTATACAAATTATCTCATATTTCGTTTCATTGCATACTGAGTCAGTACCAGCATTCTGTACAAAATGATACCCCACTACGTGCAAGGAACCCATGTCTCTAGTTGCACTTTTTGATTATACTCACCAAACCTCCACCAAAGGCAGCTTCTTTCTACTCGTTTCATTATAAGCGAGCTGGTCCACCATAGTATGATGTGATTAAAACGTATTTACTTTTTACTGCAGAAATTTGGCTGCGCTATGATGGAGATGATACATCCCAATTCTAATCTGGAGGAGCGGACGTAAGTTTACACATTATTATATATAAATGTAAACTTTCAGAGTATGTTTCGTACCTGTCAGTACATGCACACACACCCTGATACTGGTAACACAAAGGTCATCATCATATTTTATCTATGACATAAACTTCACAATATTTCTACATTTTGGATAAAGCTACAGGATTGGTAACAGTAGCCTGTAACAACGGCAATGACTACGTCTCCTAGGGTAAACACTATGCAACCCAAAGATTTAACATCAACTTAACTGCAAAAATGATTTTTTATTTTAAAGTGGTGCAACCATTTCAATTTCCTGAGGCATTCCATTTTTCACTATCACTGTCATCAATGTTTGTTTTCAGGAGCTACAAGGTTCGTTTCAACAGTGTTTCCTCTTCTGCTGAGGCTCGGAAATCGTCTGGTGATGAGACAGGACCGAGAGATAATTTTGGGAGTGCAGGCCCTTTGGCTAATGTTAGGTAAGGGTAATGGATAAAGGACATTGTCCTCTGAAGTGTTTTTGAATCATTATGTATCATGTTGCAGCTTCCAAGGAAAAGACAGATAAGCAGCTATATTAGACGGATATACATACACAAAGCCGTGGATACAAGTTATTTTATTTTTCCAGCCGGAAGGAATAATATTTGATATACATAAACCACTTGGTCCTACTTGTATTCTTGGCCTTGTCATTATTCTAGGCCCATCTTCATATATATTTAAAGGGACACTCCAGCATTTTAATGCAGATGATAGCTCAGTGGTCCCCACTGCAAATATATGGGGGGTCTGCAGAATTTCCCCATATGCATTTGCCCCTGTTGCCAGCCCACAGGGTATGATATCTCCTACCCCAATGTGCAAAAAGTACTTTAATATACTTTCTTATTTCGAGAGGCTACAGATACATGAACAAACAGACATAGTGTTAATCTGCAAGGACTGAAATACAATATTTTGTGCTTTTGCCTTGTTCTGCTTCAGGTTTTCAGTCTTTGGACTTGGATCAAGAGCTTATCCCCACTTCTGTGCCTTTGCTCGAGCTGCCGATACTCTGCTAGAAGAGCTGGGAGGGGAACGGATAATGAAAATGGGGGAAGGTGATGAACTTTGTGGGCAAGAAGAATCTTTTAGAACCTGGGCCAAGAAAGTATTTAAGGTTGAGTATTACTTTTAGAAGCATCATCACGATTTTCATACAATCACATTGAAAACAATAGGACAGGTAGACAATGTGAGATAACAATAAATGAAGATCTTATTCCTGATATGCTTCTAGTGGGACAAGCTAGACAGACAGCGCGGTGTGTCTCTTAATACAGCTTTACAGTCAGAATAAATAGTTTCGCTTATTCCTTTTCATCAGTAGTATGTATTGATTGTTGGTTTGTGGCATGGAAAAATGAAAGGATTTGTGGTTTTTTATTACTGCACAGGCTGCATGTGACGTATTTTGTGTAGGAGATGATGTGAATATTGAGAAAGCCAACAACTCACTGATCACTAATGACCGCAGCTGGAAGAGGAGCAAATATCGAATTAGTTTTGTGGCTGAGGCACCAGAACTCACACAAGGTATTGGAACAACAAGGGTTATGGGATAATAGGAAGCAATGACTTTAGGAAAATGTCTTTGTGCTTTTTATTTTCTTTGCATGAACTTTCTACGCAACTACATTTGGGGACATGTTCCACCATGTTCTTTGGCTCTTTCCTAAATATGAGTGTATTTCCAACAATCTGTTATCATGTATTGTATTATTATTGTTATTATTATACTTAAAATATGTTTCTATTTCAACAGCTCTGTACAGTATTCACAAAAAGAAAGTATATGGAGCGCGTATGTTGTGTCGACAGAACTTGCAAAGCCCAAAATCCGGGTAAAGCAGTTTGGTAACAATTTTACTGGAAGTTTGCAAATTATCTTGTTAGATCCCAACATTTGTTTTGGTAAAAGTTTACATAAAATTATCTGACCAAACTGTCCCAGAACAATCTCTTATTGAGTTTAAACAACAATTTAATTAAATACCGTATTTGCTCGATTATAAGACGAGGTTTTTTTCAGAGCAAATGCTCCTGCTGTATTGCCGGGGCAGCGGGTTGACGTCTACGCGATCCGCGTAGACAACGTCCGCTGCAGCCGGGAGGAGGTGTGGCTAGCAGCGGGGGTTGTCTGAGTCCGTCGCGGATACCTTCCCCGACTGTCAGAGATCAGAGTTCCCCGCACCGGTACCGCACCGGTGCGGGGAACTCTGATCTCTGACAGCCGGGGAAGGTATCCGCGACGGACGCAGACAAACCCCCGCTGCCAACTCCACCTCCTTCCGGCTGCAGCGGAAGGAGACGTCAACCCGCTGCCCCGGCAATACAGCAGGAAATTGGAAGCACCGGTAAGTAAGTGTGTGTGTTAAATGGGGGCATGGGGCATTTCTGGAATGCCTTATACCCCTATATGCCACTCTGGCACTTAGGGGGTTAAAAGGCATATTATGGAGCAGAGTGGCATATAGGGAGGTATTATGCATTTCAGGAGGCAGAGTGGCGTTAAGGGGGCATTTAATAGAGCACTATGCCTCCTGAAATGCCTTATACCTCTCTATATGCCACTCTGCCCCATAATATGCCTTTTAACCCCCTAAATGCCAGAGTGGCATATAGGGGTATAAGGCATTTCTGGAGGCAGAGTGCTCTATACAATGCCTTTTAACTCCCTTAATGCCACTCTGCCTCCTGGAATGTCTTATACCTCCCTATATGTCACTCTGCCCCATAATATGCATTTTAACCCCCTAAATGCCAGAATGGGATATAGGGGTATAAGGCATTTCTGGAGGCAGAGTGCTCTATACAATGCCTTTTAACTCCCTTAATGCCACTCTGCCTCCTGGAATGTCTTATACCTCCCTATATGTCACTCTGCCCCATAATATGCATTTTAACCCCCTAAATGCCAGAATGGGATATAGGGGTATAAGGCATTTCTGGAGGCAGAGTGGCACATAGGGGGTCAAAAGGCATACCATGGGGCACAGTGGCATATAGAGGGTTAAAAGGCATATCATGGGCCACAGTGCCATATTGGTGTGGCAAGCCTGGGTGCAGATGTGCGTAACTGGGGGACAGGTTGGAAAATACAAGGAAATAAAAACAAAAAAAAATATTTTTCTCAATCATAGCTTTTATTAAAAAAAATAGTTTACATGAATTAACATTTACTGGTAAAACTTTTTTCCTTTAGGGTCATCTTGTATTCAGGCTTTTTCTTTTTTTCCTAAGTTAATATTCAGATTTTGGGGGGTCGTCTTATAATCAGGGTCGTCTTATAATCGAGCAAATACGGTAATTGTCTTCCAGCATTTCTGCTGAACTCACAGATTTTGGACTGTTTTATCCCTTCTATTCTAAAGCTCTCAAATGTTTATTGTTGTTCTAACCGTTTCCAGTGTTATTGCTGTTACACAGTTACATATATTATCTTAGCTGGTCTCCTTCTTACCCCTCTTGGCCCTTTACAAACCACCATAAATCCTGATGTCTTATCTTCCTTAGCTGTTGCTTTACTAACACCTCTCCCCTCTGACAGTCTATTCACTGGTCACCTGTATGCTTCAGGGTTCATTTAAAAATCCTTACTTTAAAAGCTCTTAATAGTGGTTCCCCTACTTAACGCCTCATTCATCTTCAAAAACTTTCCTACTCACTCCAATTGTCATCAACTCTGATTTCTAGTTCTCATGCACGCTTACAAGACTTCTCAAGGGCAGCCCCCATCGTCTGGAATGCCCTCTCCAGCTTCTCTGCCTTTCCTCCTGCCTTCAATTCTTCAGAAACATCTCTCAAGAGCCACTTGTTTAGGGATCCCTATGAACTGACATGTTAACTTCCTTCATCTCCTTTACCTTTAGATCACCTTTTTTAGTCCCTTTTCTACTCCTGCTTCACAAAAATACTTATGTCCAACAATTTTTTTTAACTAGTTGCATTTTTGCCTCTTGTGTAATATTTTACCCTTACCTTAGATTGTAAACTCGTTTTACCTCTTGTTTCTTAAATCAAATTGTTATGTCCTGTTTACCCAGAATATGATAGCACCATTTCAAACAATACATCATAAGAAAATAGAAAATAAAACAGTACAAAAATATTTAAGGCTTTCCATCTTCTTTTGTTTTTGATAAACACCCAGTGATAAAATATATCATTAAGAAGTCAATAAAATATCAATTTACCTTTAACTTTAGCAGAGTTAGCAGAGTTTGTCTACAGTAAATATTTTTTATTCTGTAGTCGGTCCACCATTTTCCTCCGGCTTCACACCAATGGACACCAACAGCTGAAGTATAGACCAGGAGACCATTTGGGGATATTCCCTGGCAATCATGAGGATCTGGTTAATGCCTTAATTGAACGACTGGAAGACGCACCTCCTGTCAATCAGTTAGTGAGGGTGGAGATGCTAGAAGAAAGAAATACTGCTTTAGGTATAAAGTGTTTATTTCACATACAATTCATATGTGGTACATAACACAAGTTATGCTTGTTCGTGTTCAATGTTAAGTTGAGCAAAATATCACTGATGACAAAAGCACTGTTGAATTATGATTTTTAAGAAAAAATAATAATTGAATAATACTAATTTTAGGACAGTATCAATGCCACTAGGGCTGGCACTTGTGTTATTAATAAATTTCCTTCGCTTACTGCATACAAAAATATACATGCATTCAATAACGTGTACCACATATACCAAACAGGTGTAATTAGTAACTGGACAGAAGAGGAGCGGATCCCACCCTGCACCATCTTCCAAGCCTTTAAGTACTTCCTAGATATAACAACCCCACCTACTCCGATACTCATGCAGCAGTTTGCATCCCTTGCTACCAACGATAAGGAGAAAACACAGCTGGAGATCCTGAGTAAGGTGAGACAACAACATCCTAATATTTACATACTAACTTCATGAAACCATTTGTAAAATGTAATGGATATTACAGTTAAGACAGCATATGGCATGATAACATATTATTGATATTTTAATTTTGATAATATTTGTGTCTTGTTTTCTGGTGATTTAGGGCTTGCAGGAGTATGAGCAGTGGAAGTGGTACAAGAACCCAACTATTGTTGAGGCTCTGCAGGAGTTTCCCTCAATACAGATGCCCTCATCACTGCTGCTTACACAACTACCCCTTCTACAACCCCGTTACTACTCAATCAGCTCCTCCCCTGACATGTATCCTGACGAAGTTCATCTTACAGTTGCTGTGGTATCATACCGCACAAGAGGTAATCCTCCAGTACAGTGCATAGACCAAGTGGGCAAAACTAAGGAGGATCCATAACCTCAGAATTCATCGGCAAGAAGCAGTCAAAGCAGAGGTTAAGACAATGATGAAGTTTTTTTTAACCTGCTTGGACACAGCAGGTTGGGATATGCTTAATAAGTAATCAGACCACGTCACATAAAAGCAGAAAGGGAGTAGTAATTACTGAGCTCTAAAAAAGATTATGTAGGGAATGTTCATCGTTCAGCAAACAATACTTCTCATGGAAACATATGTAGTTTTTTGGTTGGGCCTCTTGTTGTACCTCTTAGAAACATGTTGGTATCCATGCTTGTGTTCTCAGCTGCAACCAGTCTAAGCGATAATGGAGCTGCAAATCCTTAAATTCTAGCGGTATAATGCCAACCTGCCAAATTGTATCTGAACAACTTTTATTGTTTTATAACCTTTCAGATGGGGATGGACCAATCCACCATGGTGTATGTTCTTCATGGTTGAACAGGATACAACCAGATGAAGTAGTGCCATGTTTTGTTAGAGGGTACGTTTACTTTATGTGTTAATCTTTATCATTATAGTTACATCTGTATTTCCCTGTGATACTTTGGGTGTTAGTAATGGCAGCATTTGTCTACATGCATTTGGATACATGCTGTGTTGTAGCACCTACACAATTTATTTTTTTCATTGACTGTTATTTAGTGCTTGCGGTTGAGTAATGGATACCCATGAGGGTTTATCAATTATTTAAATCAACCTCTTAGTTCTGCTTCATAAGGCCCCTCCGAGATCTACTTAAATGCTAGTGCCATATTAAGACTAAACGCAAATACTTGCAGAGAAAGCCACACTCCCAATGTATTTAGTTGGAATTAAATCCACAATGATTATATATTATCATATTCCCACTAGCCATTTGATTAGTGATTCCTTTCAAACTAACTGGGATAATATACTGTTGAGTGTTCCTTTAGACTGGTGGAATTAATCTTTATTACAGAACAAGAGGAACTAGGCATGACTGCCTCACAATTACAGATAGAAACGCAAGAGACTATTACATTCAAAACAGATAATCTGTATTTAGACTTGAACAGAAGTTAAATCAAAATCTGGACACATTTTAAGAATCAGGTTAAGGACTGAAAATTTAGGAAGTTCCCAAGAGATAAAAATGACTTTAGCACTAATCAAGTTTTTCATAGAGACAAAAGGTTGAATAGATTTGACCATAATAAATGTTACTAATTATGACTCTAAACGGTCAGGTGACAGGTATGACTCTGAGACCAATGCTTCCACAAATTATTCCAAAAGAAAAGGTTACCACACGCACTAAAAGGGTCAATTATTTTAAACCAACCTCAAACAATACTAAAACCTACACTCAGGAACAGGGACGTCTAGGGGTACAAACAGCGAAGCAAAAAATCTTTTACAGAGAAGGAGGAAATAAATGATACCCAAATCATAAATGTCTTAATTTCATGAAGTTCTTAAGAGAGCGTTATACCGTACTTTATGGAATCACATTCTGGGGCTGTCTCCATGGCTGACACAAAGTATCAACATCTTGTTACACTACCAACCATTCAATGCTGTCCAACCAATTAAGATCAGACGGTGGCACCTTGGGTGTATATGGGACCATCCAATCAATTGTTAGAGTGTCTATTTAAATACCCGCAATCCAGAAGTACGGGTTTCCCTGACAAATCCAGCATGTAGCTGGTGAAATATGCGTCGGGTTATTTTGTCGCACGTTCGAGTAAAGAAGCTTTACGCTATAGTCAGGTAGAATTTATAGTGCAGCTATCTACTTTATGTAGGCTGGACGAGGGACGAGGATAGCAGAGTGGCTAATCCCCATTTCCACATTTATTGCTCTCATCCCTGTATTTATGCAACAACACAGTGGTTCTATCCCTCTAATTTATACTAAGGGTGTAGTTTCATATTTTTCTACTCTGGCTTTTTGGGTTCTGGTACTCCCATTTTAATGGCTAAATAAAACTTCCATTTTATCTAATTGGATTTGACGTATTAACCCCTTAAGGACAATGGGCGGTCCCGAAACCCATTGAAAACAATGCATTTTGAGTCCGTACATGTACGGCCTTTGTCATTAAGGGGTTAAGACTAGCCCTAAGACCGTATAAAGGAGCCAAATAAGGACCCTCGTGAGTTGCAGTTGGTATGGGTGGCCCTGTAATGCTTGCTTTAGATCATTACATACGCACTCCCACTTTGACATTGAGCTGCTGCTAAATCATTTAATGGGTAGGTCAATTCCAAGGGAAAGTCTGTCTCCAGTGCAAAAAATTAGAAATTCACCCTACCGACCAAATTCCACCCGTGTAAAGATGCAATGTTTCTCCATAAAAGAGTTATCAGTGTTCTAAGCCAAATAGCTGTTTTACATTGTATTGATGTTGTCATCTTTCATTTGAACAGTTTGGATAGGGTTAAAGCAGACTGCTGCATCTAGATTTTAGTTTTACTACTGTTAAGATTCATGTCTCTTAATCTCTGCCTCTCATTTTCAGGGCACCAAATTTCCAGATGCCACAAGATCCACATGTTCCCTGCATCTTGATTGGCCCTGGAACTGGCATTGCTCCTTTCAGAAGCTTTTGGCAACAGCGTCTTTATGATATGCAGCACAAAGGTTAGTTTATTAATCCAACGCTAACATAAAAATTGGGGAAAAAATCAGTAAGGTCATGCAGCACGTCTCATAAACACGTATGCTTGTTGCTGTAAACGCATGGACAGTTATTCTTTACTTGTTGGCTTAAACTACAAGTAACATAGATGTACATACTCTTTAATTGCTCAACCCCCATCTGGAATAAAGGCATGAAATATTGTACTGTCGTGAATTGGCTATAGCATTATTCGTATTCTCACTTTACCTTGTAGGGCTAAAGCCTTGTCCCATGATCCTGGTCTTTGGCTGCAGAGAATCCAAAATTGACCACATCTACAAAGAGGAAACCATGCTTGCCAAGAACAAAGGCGTGTTTAAAGAACTGTTTACAGCATATTCCCGGGAACCCAATAAACCAAAGGTGCTTAAGGCTCAATATTAACCAGCATTTTAATAATAATATAACATGATGATAAACATAAACCCAAATACGACGCGTAACAAGTAACAGTAATGCAATCAAGTTGTTATCAACACAATGTTTAACAGAATAGAATAATACAAAATACGAACTGTGGTTCTGCACTGTAAATATATATAATGATCTTGTTATATTAGTCTAATGTTTATTTCTGAGATGGACATTACAGTACCCTGTGAAGCCTTACCATTAGAACACTGCATAAACACACAGTAATCCGATATATGACTTATTTTTAGCTGGCACTAGTTTATTTTCAAGGTCATTTATTTCTCTGCGTCAGGGGACTAATTACTTTCATTTCATAGAGAGTACCTGGGAGTATTTTCTGACATGTGCAGAGCTCCCAACTTGTAGAGATCCAGACTTGATTTGCAAAATAACAGAACCAAAGGCGCCTCTTGCCCAGGAAGAGAAGTCTTACCAATGAATTATCCTATATCAGCAGCTTACTTGATGTACAATGTAAATATTGCATCACAATCTTATTTTCTTAAAATTAAATCCATCATTTTTTGTGAAACACAATGCAGGGCTGTGTGGTCTGTCTCCCAGCCATTTCATTTATGAAAAACAAGCCATACATAGCAATACGTCCTATAAAAAGTTTGTGACTTAACGTTTCTCACTTAGAAGATACAGTAACAGAGTCCACTTCCAAAGAGACATGCATTTAAGACTAAATTGATGAAAGTAAGCCCTCTCTTTGTCCGCTGGACTCAGATTGCTTGTCTCTGGTTGTCATCCTCATGTTTAATTTTGAATACAGTTGTGTCCTTATTTCTTTGTACCGGGTCATGGGGCATCCCAATATAACTCACTCATGGTGATGAGAGACAGCTTTTACAGATCAGTAGATGTTCACAGTGTATATGTGTAAAACATTGTATATACGCTGTGCATTTAGTCTTGCCTACAGCTTGACTTCCTCAGGATTGAATCAAACAGCTCTGAATTAAACTGATCAGATACAAGGTCTCAAAATCCACGCTTATAAAAGTCCAATTCCTTTTATAGTACAATGATGAATGCAGGAAACATTACATGTTCCACCATCAAAATCCAAGGGTTGCCAAGTAGTAAAGAAGCCCAACGCTCATTTAGAAGGCAATATGTACAACGCATGTTATTATTATTTATTGTTTTATATAACACCATCAAATTCCGTAGAGCTGTACAGTGGGTAGACAGGACATAACAAGTAGTATATAACATAACAAATTGAATTACAGAGACAACAGGTGAGGAGGGCCCTGCTCAACGAGCTTACAATCTAGAGATATGCAGTCCAGTCCAAAGCACGTTAATGGAAAGGGAAATCATAAGATGTGAAAATAATTAATTACTCTAGACTGGTGGCTGAATACGGAATTGAAGTAAAATACACATTAGAGCTTAAGGTAGTAGCACAAAATCTTTATTACAGAGCAGCCCTGTCTCCCTTTCCCTACGTGTATAGCTGGTAAAATACAGTGCCTTGTAATGTCATAAGCGAGACATGTTTTTCTTCTTTTACTCTACTACAGAAATATGTGCAGGATGTGCTTCGTGAACAGCTGTCTGAAGTCACTTACAAAGCCCTGAAAGAGCAAGGAGGACATATATACGTATGTGGTGACGTCACCATGGCAGGCGATGTACTGAAGAGCCTCCAGCAGATTGTCAAACAGTGTGGAAACCTTACACCCGAAGGGGCAGGAGCATTCATCAGCAAGCTGAGGGTGAGTGCTTAGTTTGCACATGCACCAGTAATTCAATATTAACTCATCTAGTTAACAAATTATACTCATGGACATAGCTGCACTTTCCTTTAAATCTTTAATAAATTGAGCTTTCATGAGAACTGAGCTCCCACGTGCCTTATGGTAAGAGATAGACCTCATCAGATCTCATTAGTATGGAAAGTATTTATTGCAGTACTTGAGCATTTTCTGGTACACATTGGCACTTGAGTATAATACTGCGATAATGATCTCAGGGCCAAGAATAAGCGTAATTGTATAATAAGTAAAAATCCTGCCCTCATCACAGGAGCGGTTCAAGGTACATATCTAAATCTCCTGCATTCAGCTAAAATAAGTTTCGTAGATGAGTCTTTTGGCCTAGATGCTGCGTAGCCAATAGGTCCACACACACTCACAGGGATTTTTAAGGTCTCGACAAAAGTACTGAAACATCAGTGATGCTTGCATGCTAATAATTGTTTGCCGATTATTAAAAAGCCCTGTGAGTGTATGTCGATTTAGACATATATAATATCATTCACAGGAGTTAGATTTAAGGGAAGGGGAGAAGGGAACAACAAACAAAGCCAGGGGCATCATGCAGAACAAGGCGTTGTTCCCACACCATATTCCCCACCTAATTCCCCATTAAAAATGGTCTATGTCCTGCGATATCAGCGGGATCCCCCACGGACGGCAGAGGGACCTCCGATCCGCATCCTGCAAGGGAGCTGTGGGTAGTTTGAGCCAGCAAGTTCTCCAGTACTTCTCCAGGGAGCCATCCACTCTTACCGACTCTTAGTGACTACAGAAAGAGCTTCTTACTGGCAGATCCTGTCACATGACAGAAAGTAGAAGCCCGAATCTGCCGTCACTGATGCCTATTATCACTGCTCTTTTAATTACTTAGGTGGCCTCTTGTTAATTAGTTGAGTGTACCTTAGTGTTTGGGGGGTGAATACCTCTTTTATAGTTATTTCTTAAAGCCTCGCCCAAAAAAGAAAAAAAAAATATATATATATACAGTATATATATATATATATATATATATATACCGTAAATATTTACAGCAAAGTTGCTTTTGTTTCCGTTTACACACATTTAGGATGATAACAGATATCATGAAGATATTTTTGGAGTCACACTTCGGACATATGAAGTTACAAATCGTCTCAGATCTGAATCAATCGCATTTATTGAAGAAAGCAAAAAGGACTCTGATGAGTAAGTTCATGCATTGCTATTAACGTATAGTTTAAGATGATTTAAATAAAAGGTAAATGAATCAAGCTCAAGGAAGTGCAGCCTCAGTGTAGATCTGTCTTGCCTTTCGAAACATCTATTATTTGTATTCCCTCACACTTGCTTTATTAAAACGCTTGAAATTGTCAGGACATATCATACCTGGGAACTTCCCAATGTAGCGACCTAGAGATCGCCCTCTTTTAAGGAGTGCCTTTGTGAAGAGGGTGTGGCTAGACATGCATGGGGCGGGGCTAGCCAAAGACAGTGGGGAATGGCACAGAGGTAGGCGTGTCCAGATGGCACTCCCCTGTCCACAAAAGTGAAGTGACCAAGTCAGGATTGATGGATATAGTAAAATATTTAAGAAAATAATACAAAACAATCATAAGACTTGATATGGACAATTGCGTAGAAGATAGAATGCAATTGAAAATATGTTAATGGAGCAGGTCAGAAAATAATGCTCAAAAAGATGGAGCTTTAAGGTTTATATTTTGGCAATGTCAGACAATAGCGTTTTAATATCATAATGTAGTTGGTATTGTTTGTTCAGTTAAGTAAGTTAGTAATTTCGTTATACTACTGAATCCACAGGCAATATACAGTGGTTCTCAAAAAGATTTGAGATCGGAACACTGTGGTGATTACGCCACACGTAACATAGTGTACAATATAATTGCGGATATACAGATGCCGCAAATGGTGTTGATGTCCGATATGGAAGCAGCATCACCTAACATCTACCATTAAGCAGACATTACTAGGTACCCTCCTGACTACATAACATTGAGAAAAAATGATTGGAGTTTCCCCTTAAAATCAGTATTTTCAACAGCAGACTTAGTTACGCTTAAAGCCTAGTTCACTATCGGCCCTTCAAGGTACGAATTGAGCTTTTCTGCTTCAAATACAATAGCTACAATTCTTTGACAGGTAACATTCTTGGAACCAAGCTCTTGGAGGGTCCTTCTTTCCATCTTCAGTACTGCAACTGGCTCATTTCTACCTTCATCAATTTATTCTCTTTTGCTTCACCTCATCTTCTAGATGTTGCTCTTGCTATGTTGTTCTCCGTTCAGTCAGGGTACCAAATGTCCATTTGATTATTTCTCTCTTTCTCTCAAACTTGAAACTAAAACGCATATAACTTTCTCTTAACCTATCCATCAGTATGCATGGTTTCATAACATATATACATAGAATGTATTACAATCAAGCCAAAATGACATATTTAGAGATAGTACTTCTGAAATGTGCTCAGATGGAGACTTACAGCTGTTACGGGGTCTTTAGAGAGTAAAATATAAGACACTTAGAGAGAAATGTTTTTGCATGTTTGACATTATAGTTCCTATTCAAGATATTAACATGCATATACAGCCTTTTCTGTAAAATCCACCATTGGTAATTCCTTGTTGCTGCGACCAGATCCATGGTATATCACCTTTCTGTGCCCAGATAATGAAAGATACTGCATAAATATATCAGGGAAGACACTGATAGTCAGAACATTTTTATAAAATCCTGTGCTTGATTACATTCACAAAATCACTTGCTTCTGCTTATCCTCTTAGTGCTGGTAGAGACATGAAGAGCCGAGAAGTCAGGTTACAGAAGTAGCATTTGTTAAAAAGGAAGGTAAGGATAAAAAGTAGTACAATACATAGATTTGCATTTCCTAGGAACAGAATAAATGTGATGCATGTGCCGCCTAACTATGTATGAAAAAAATCTCTGTGGCCATGTAATTCTCCAATCCTGAAAGGAGCTTCACTTCTGATTTGGAATAAGAGCGAATGTCTGCTGGCTTTGTCCATGTTTAATTAGCCAAGACCTTTAGCACTCCAGTCTCATCGAGTTCATAGCTGGGATAGATTTGTCATTCTGGTTCATTCTGAAGCATCTGTTATGGCTATTTTGGCTGGTCCATATCTGTGCAATAAACAGGTTGTGTTTGTGCTTCATAGATCATGTTCTCGTATTCATCTTTTCTGTCACCATTCTTAATTATCCATTTTTGATGAAGAACTCGTAAACTAGAAGGCTAACTGGCAGGCCTTTTTCAACACAGCTTTCTATTCTATAGATCTTTTTTTTATATATCAGTCAATAGGCCACACTATAATTTAATATATAATGTAGTGCTGCCTTTATTTACAATTCCCCCATCCCAGGCAGCACAGTATCTGTAACACAACAAATAGAAATTGGATCATTTACTGTAACTTGAACAAGCACTTATGACTTTTATTTCTATAATAAGACTAGAGATTACTTTGCATGCCTCCCCTGTCAGTCTGCATTTTCTTTTGTTAAAATAAAACATTGTTGCTTATGTTCCTTTAATGCTCTGTAAGGGTATTGGCAAGAAAAGTGGGTACAATTATTTCATTTTAAATAGGTTATCTCCCAAGGAAGTCCGCTAATGCGACCAGCATTGGCTTCACTTAGTCATGTTTTATCTCCTTAATGTCTGGCCTTCTTCTTAATAATAATAATTAATGCTCTAATATTAAAATTACAAGTTAAATATATAGTCAAGGTTCTGAAGACGGTGATGTTCCTACATTCCATATTGTTATACCAGTGGTAGGGCCCACATTTCTCTTCCGCCGGTTAGCAAAGCCGGTGTTCTACGTATGCTACGTGAGTTCACTGGCACACCTCCAACTTTTAGCCATGTTTAGTGATCAACTGAGAGTCACTTAGTTTGCTTGTCAGTATGCTAAACATGCTTGGGTATCAGGGTGAGCAAGGGAGATGAGTTTAGAAGCAGTAGGGGGTTAGGATTCATTCTTTTTTTCCCAATTTTGTAAACTAACAACAAGCAATGACATGAAAATGCTTGATAACACTACATATTTTTGGCACAGATGTCTGATGTTTAAATACCTGTTAAGATGTTTATTTTCTTCCTCCTGCAGGGTTTTCTGCTCATAACTGGAAAGTGTCATCATTCAAAAGATGTCAAACTGGTCTTGCAAGCACACAATTCATGCACATGTCATAGAACTGCATGTAGAGCTTGTGAAGACATAAACTGTGTGTACTGCATGTATGACACCAAACGCCTCCATGCCCACATGACAGTGTCGAGATTTCCATATATGCTAATTCACTAATTCTTTCTCACATAAGATGGGTTTTGTAATTTCAGCAGCAAAGAGTTTTTTTTTTCTAATGGGACACCTCTATGCCTGCTGCCCTGTGGTGTCTTTGTCCTGTGCTAATATGCATCTATATATACATATAAATATATATATAAAAAGACATATATACATAATATATTGCATCTTATTATGGGATTTCAAGTGTTTCGGGTATAAACTCACTACTGTGTCTTTGCTTGAGGTTCAGCAGCTGCATCTTGAAACAAGGAATGAAAAGCAAAAAAAGAGCCAAAAAATAAATAAATAAATAAACATAAGAAAAAAAATCTCTGGTGCATGATGTTACTAATATTCCTCAGGCTTTATTTGACAGTCTTCAAATTTAATAGATCTCATGTTCTGAGGGATTTGAGGTCATGCTACCATCAAACGCAAGAAGGCAAAATCTTTCTGGTCTTCAATCTGCGTTGTTGTTCCATATACCAAGCTGTTACTGCATTCAAAGAAGATACACTAGGCTTTTTGTCATCCTTAGAAGCAATGACATAAAATTACTGAAACGTCCAAAGAACCTGTTAAGAGCTACCAGGGAGCTATGCAGGGAGACATCTTTGACCCTCAAATGATAAAAATGCTCACAATTTCATGCTGTCCTTTCAACTTGCTGAATTTCAAGTTATCTTGCACTTTTGCAGGGATTGTGACTTTGGTTAAGATAACGAGATGGTTTAAAAATGTAGTTTATGTAACTTATTAATTTATTTAATTTTGTCATTTTTAATTCCTTGTATTTGTCTCAAATTGAAACCATTCCTATGTTGGTTTGAATTTCTTTACATGCAAAGCTGCTTATACATCTTATATATCTGTGATCGAGTTAATGTAGGGCTTAAAATTAAAAGGTATACCACCATTGAGTAGGGTCATTTACGGTATATTTGAACATATGTACTCTTAGTGAAAAGCTATTGTTTGGTGCTGAAGTGTTATATTGGCACAGAACCATATCTTGCCCTGGAAGTGTATTTGTGGATTCTAAGTTATAATACAGAAATGGTTACAAATATGATATATGTTAAATAGTGATAACTGGAAAGCAGGGGGGAAAAGAGAGGATAAATCATTACAACATAGATGTTTATATATGCATAGGGTATAAAAGTATATGAAATCATATGGCTCCAGCATTTTAAGCAATTATGTTTGTGATGCTGTGAGTACAATATATTTTAATGTATGGTACAGTTTTCATTTGTGTTGATTTTCCATTCAGCAACAACATGCAGTCAGCATCATATAGCTGGAACGATTGTATGATCATGTACTGTATATTCTGATTAAGTGGTGTAAATGGAAGAGTAAAGAAAGGGTCTGAGAGTTGTTAGCAATGAGAAATAATGTTTACATGGTACCACAATTCAGTTTTAAATCCAAACAAAATCTTTGCGCTCATTTGATTCTTGATCTATCGTCCTGTATAGGGTTTTCTCAATTTTTTGGACTGTTGGTGTTGCCTGAGGCCTTATTACTGTCACTTTGTAAAGGCCTGATATGTCAACTACACTGCATGGAAATATTAAAACAGATCTGGAGAAATGTCAGTGTTCTAACTAACTGATAAAGTTGACCTCCAGAATGTTCTGCCAATATTGTCTCTCGGACTTTTCCATCTATCCTCTAGAATATATCTTTCAATTCCATTAGTTGATTACCCCCCCAGTTTAACTATAGTGTAAGCATGCACCTCCCTGTGTATAGTCTCGAACAACCTGTGATATAAATCAACATTGCATATGTCTGTTTACGAAGATTAAATAAATAAAACATAAAAGAAATTTCATTAACTCAGCCCTGGTTGTCTATTTTTTTTCTAAACATGCAGATCATGGACCATTTTTGCTTATTCTACTTGATCAATTTAAGTTGTATTTCACATCCTCGACAATATTTTTACCACTGTATGGGAAATTCCAAGGTTTAATCCATAGATTATATCCTACAACAGGTAGGGAAAAAATAAATTAATTATAAAAAATAGAAATGTTGAAGAAGCATACATTATTCTAGTATCAAATGCAGATGTCCCACATCAATGCAATATTTAAATGTCAGGTATTAAGATTTTATCTGTTATATCCTACACAAGGAGGCACTCTGAAGCTTTGTATCTGGTAGGGGGTTGTTGGGATATTGTGCTCCTTGAAATTTTCATATTTACAGAGACTTCTGACATCACAAGCAAAATTGATGCCAATGTGCCAATCGTTATGCTGCCCAACCCAGGCTCATGGAAAAGAGACCTGGCACCTCACTGACATGCATGGTATTTTAAAAAGTGGGCATTGTATCAACCCCATTTTCCTTGTATTATGATTTGGTTCAGATATGGGGATTCAGGCTCAGATTTCTTCAGTCATCAATCCTTCCTTAACGGTGACTTTTTTCTTCAAAAATGTTTAGCAATATTTATATCCCGGAAAAGCATGTTCTGTATTGATTAGTCACTTATATTTTTCAAAGGCAGAGTTCTGTTCAGACAATATACATATTAGCTTTTAAGGTATGGGGTAAAATTTTACAAAATGTGCGAAATCAGTACAGGATATAGGCTGTCTTTTAGAATTTGTCAGGGGAAAGACACCTAAATCTTTCTGGCTGCCAAGACTCAGCACAAGTGGCAAAATAATATGGACCTCCTTGTCCCTTAAATAAAGGCCACCAATGGTAAGACAATTATCACGTGAGCAGAACTATTTGGATGTTTTATATTTTTAGACACAGCAGCCTGTGGCACAATCTGAAAAAAAACAAGAGGTTCCCCCAGCAAACGGTGTACCCTAAACAAAAGTGCGTCACAACAAGCGATTTACTTAATTATGACTGAGGTACTGCCTATGATTCCCTCTGCTTGGAATAACACAAAGCACTTTATGTGTTCAAATAAATCCTCGTCTTTATTAAACATCAGGTAAGAATGATGATGTCCATCCTTGGATGGACTAACCGGCTAATCTAACACTTCTATCAATGTCAGGCACCCGGTCTGAGGACTGTATCCCATCTGCACCAAGCGCCGTGTCTGAGTGCTATATCCCGCCTGTGCCAAGCACCCTGTCTGAGGGCTTTATCCCGTTTGTGCCAACGGCCCTGTCCGAGGGCTATCGCCGCCTGTGCCAAGCGCCGTGTCTAAGGGCTATATCCCGCATGTGCCAAGCACCCTGTCTGAAGGCTACATCCAGTCTGTCCCAAGCACCCTGTCTGAAGGCAATATCCCACCTGTGGCAAGCACCCTGTCCAAGGGCTATTTTCAGCCTTGCCTGTACCTACCAGCCCTATTGCTACTCTCCAATCCTGCCTTTAATATTCAGAACCGTGTGTTTCATCTAGCCTGCCTGTACCTTCCTGTTATATTGTCATGTATCGTGGGGTACAGACAGAGTCCACCGTTTCCCTTGCAGCGAGGATCCTAGCAGACCTTCTCACTCTTGTGCTAAAAAAGGTCTTTAGAAATTTTGAGGATTTCACATAGTTCGATAGTTACACTAGTTAGTTACATAGGCTGAAAAAAGACATGCATCCATCAAGTTCAGCCTTTCCTATATCTGTTAATTTGTTGCTGTTGATCCAAAAGAAGGCAAAAAACCCAGTTTGGCTCTTTCCAATTTTGCCCTAACCAGGGAAAAAATTCCTTCTTGACCCCAAAATGGCAGTCAGAGTTCTCCTTGGATCAATAAGCCGTTTCCCCATAATTAAAGATTATATCCCTGAATATTATGTTTTTCCAAGTATCCATCCAGTTGCAGTTTAAACGTCTGTACAGACTCAGATAAAACTACCTCTGCAGGCAGAGAATTCCTTATTGTCCTTACTGTAAAAAATCCTTTCCTCTGCCTTAGACTAAATCTCCTTTCTTCCAGTCTGAACGCATGACCACGTGTCCTATGCATAATCCTGTTTATGAACAGATTTCCACACAATGCTTTGTATTGGCCCGAATATATTTATATAATGTTATCATATCCCCTCTGAGGCGCCGTTTTACTAAACTAAACAGATTTAAATGTATTAACCTTTCTTCATAACTATAGTGCTACATTCCTTTTATTAGTTTTGTAGCCCGCCTCTGCACCCTTTCCAGTGCTATAATATCCTTCTTTAGAATAGGTGCCCAAAATTGCACAGCATATTCAAGGTGCGGCCTTACCATTGATTCATACAAAGTCAAAATTATATTTTTATCCCGCGAATTGATGCCCCTTTTTATACACGACAATACCTTACTGGCCTTAGCAACTGCTGACTGACATTGCACATTGTTGCCTATAACAATTCCCAAATCCTTCTCATTTGTCGTTACCCCTAATTCACTACCGTTTAGGGTGTAGGTTGCTTGTGCATTCTCTATCCCGAAGTGCATAACTTTGCATTTATCTACATTAAATTTCATCTGCCATTTGTGTGCCCAGTCCCCCAGTCTATCTAGATCCCTCTGCAGGACTGTAATATCCTGCTCACACTGTACACTAATACATACTCACTCACATCATCCAAACCTCGCTCTCTCACACATCACTCCTATCACTCCCTTACCTCAACTGGTGCTCTTACCGCCTGGGCTCCTGCCAGGCTTAGAGCAGAGGGAAGTTGGAGGGGGCAAATGAGAACAGAGGGGAGATGGAGTGGGCAAGTCAAAGCAGAGGTAGCAGGAAGGGGAGGGTTAAAATACATGTCTTCGTGGGAATTGAAACGCTAGTAGAAAAGGGAACAATTAGAGTGCAGCATGTACATTTCAAGTTGTCACTTGCATGCTTCACAGTGCTACCAAGAAAAGGTGAAACAACTTAATTAACAATCTCCTTTTTCAGTAAATTAAAAATGATTTGTACCTCATACGAAGCAATTTGTTTTACTAAACATTAGAAAGGAAAGGCTAGTTCAACTTCTAGATTTACCAAAGGAAGTCTGTTTAGGTAAATGTGACATCACATTATTCATTACAGCTATTGCAGTTGACTACTTTTGAGGTTGTTAAAGTATCTGATGCAGCAGTTTTAACATTTTCAAGTATTTATATCTGTGTTGCAAAGCGTCCCGGTATTTTTCTTCAAACGTTGGCAAAATCTTTCCGTCATATCCTGGTTCTTGGTATCAATCTCCAACACACAGTGCTACGGAGCACTGACACATAGGTCTGAAGGGACAGACCTCTTGCTCCCTGTGGTCGTCCTGCCCCCTGTGTTTATTGGGACATTGTTGAACCCGGCCAATTGAATTTACCTCATCAAATCATAATTTTTTTTAAAGTAGATACCCCATGGGCATTTAACATGCCAGTATTTTAACTCTTTCCATGCGAGAATTGTTTGAAGATACACTCACTAACCACTTTAATAGGTACACCTGTTCAATTGCTTCTTAACACAAATAGCTAATTAGCCAATCACATGGCAGTAACTCAATGCATTTAGGCATGTAGACGTGGTCAAGAAAACTTGCTGAAGTTCAAACCAAACATCAGAATGGGAAGAAAGGGGAGTTAAGTGACTTGGAATGTGGCATGGTTGTTGGTGCCAGATGGGCTGGTCTGAGTATTTCAGAAACTGCTGATCTATACACAACCATCTATAGGGTTTACAGAAAATGGACCAAAAAAGAGAAAATATCCAGTGAGCGGCAGTTGTGTGGACGAAAATGCCTTGTTGATGTCAGAGGTCAGAGGAGAATGGGCAGATGGGCTACACCAGCAGAAGACCACAGATGGCAGGGTCAGACTTTGGCATAAACAACATGAAAACATGGATCCATCCTGCCTTGTATCAACGGTTCAGGCTGGTGGTGTAATGGTATGGGGGGACATTTTCTTGGCACACTTTGGGCCCCTTAGTACCAATTGAGCATTGTTTAAACTCGACAGCCTGAGTATTGTTGCTGACCATGTCCATCCCTTTATGACCACCATGTACCCATCTTCCAGACATGGCTCCTGATGCCGATCTCGGTGTTGCTGAATGCTTCAAAATCGAGGCATTACAGCAACACCATTTGGGTGAAAAAAGTGACCATAGATAGATTTATACGCCAGTTTAAAGTCATGACGGTCCTGGCACGTCAATTGTCATTAACTGACTGTTTTTGCGTGATGTGCCTGGACCGTCAATTGTCGCCAAGGGGTTAAGTTTGTGGGAGAGCTAATAGGCTTCTTTGCACTGTTTCCAGTCTTATTGTATGGTAACACTAAGTCAAAATCTCTTTTATCTGATATGATGTTGGGTGGCTCTTTCTCATAATAAAACTATGCCCCATTTTTAAAGTTCAAAGAACGGACAGTTCTTTACAAAGATATTCACATGTCTAATAGTATGTAGTTAATAAATTATATAAACATATTATAGTATGCCTTACTCCTCACCCATATCTAATTTATTGAGATCTCATAAAGCCCCCTTGCCTGGATTGCAAAGTGGGTGTTGCCTACCATCTTTGTGGTACCGCTTTATCATATAGTAGTTTTATATAGCACCATCATATTCAGTAGCGCTGTACAATACAGAACATTATGTATGTTGAATAAAATCCAGCTTCAGCGGTACTTTTTTCAAGCGTTTGTGTTATTTTCAGCGCTTCTGATAATTGTGTTACCAGCAGTAAAGCGCTTTTACACCTCCAAATATTTCAAGTGGCCCCCAAAAACTAATAGGGCTTTTCAGAGGCATTTTCTGCTGCCCCTCGCTGTGTAACAACGGCTTTTGGAAGAAGGGTGTGTTTTATTTATATATATTTTCTGTTTTGTTGTTTTTAAACATTTATTGCGTAATTCTTGCGCTATAGAAACGACAATATTTTTTTAGGATTACTCCGCACACTAGCCCTACCGCCCTGTCCGCTTTCCCGCCATCATGCAGCCGTTGCCGTTTGAGTTACAAAACCCCTTTCTCCCCTCAAATGCGTTCTTCTCAACCGAACCTACCCCTGAAAATGACGTCTACGCTGCGACGGCGGGCGCACAGAAAATATGTAACGAATGTAAACAAAAGATGGCCGCCCCCACACCGAACGGAACGGAGGGTTGTACACAGCCAGCCATCTGTTTTTCGGCTGATGACAACGACACGATGGACCTGTGCCCACGACCACCAATGGCGGAGCTCCCCTTCGAGCTGCTGGAGCAGATCCTGTGTTCCGGGTGTCTCGATCACAGAGATATCGTCAATATCAGCTGTACGTGCCGGCGGCTGAGGGAAGTGTGTGCGGCCCGGGGTAAAGTGTGGCGGAGAAAGCTCACTGACAGGTGGGTGACAGCGACAGGCCAACTTCAGGAGTAGCCCCTTAACCTGAAGCGTACGGCTGTGGGCAGTTAGTGCCTCTGCACACCGGTGACCGTATCTGCTGGGAATGTGTAGAGCGCGCCTGCGTTACTAGCTGTATTACCTCAGAATAAAAACTGCGTCATTACACCGAGACGGTAATCAGACTTACCTAGTAGCAAAAGTAATGCATTTTATCTTTTCAACTAGCTGTCTCAAACCTTGGAAGGGCAGTCCTCATTTTATACTCCAGTTCAACTTTCAGCTATTTTCTGTGTGTTAATAGCAGTAAACCCTAAACATATAATAAACTAAGAAATATGAAGTGTAATTAGCACTCAAAAGACTGCTTATGTATGCTATAATGGTGTTAATACAGCTACTAGTGAAATGCCCCCATCAACATTTCATTGGTTGTTATGGTAACATGACCGATGCATGTACTTATACATACGTTCCAGTGTAACATCTAATGAAGTGGTGGGGAGATGGTCCCTACATATTATGGGGGTGGGGTGTAGTGTGAGGCTTACATACATGAAATGATAGGGGTATTTGGGAAGAAAATTAAGTGGAACTTGAGCTTTAATATGTCCAAAGGTCAGAAACTCGATCTGGGATTCAAAATGATATTGGTGACCTGCTTAAGTCCTAAACAGCTAAAAACTGGTATCTCTGTACCAATAGCTCTGGTTCAATAGTATATATTTTTTCTTGCTATGTTATCATGTAGGTGGCCCTCGATGATGAAATATTTCCGTCATACAGATTCCTTGGACTGGCTGGAAGTGTATAAAAGTCGGCATAGCGCGGGTTTGGCTGCACGCAGGATTGTGGCTTCCTTTACGAAGATGCTGATCATAGAGCGTGTAAGTCCGTTCGGAGGCGCTTCTCCTCTGCTTTATGTATAAATTCCGTGTTTCTCTGAAATTCCAGTTATCTTTAGAAATACGCTTTCCTGTAATGTACCCTACCAGAGAACATGGGCTTTTTATATGTTACAGAGAATTGAGGATGTTCACACTGTTACAATCGTTATTTCATTGACTGTGGAGCGAAGTGACCATGTTCTCTATGTACAGGAGAAATAACAAAACATTTAGACAATGTAACAAGCATTGTTTTTTGTCACACTGTAAGTTTGTTCTCAATCTATTTTAGCGCATACCATGTGAAGGGTTTAGTAACTTTGACTCTCTGGGCTACCCAGAACATTTCCTGGAAGATGAGCTCTTATCTATCCTGGATGATAAAAGCGGGTAAGGTAATGTCCATACAACCATGCTCTGTTGATGTGTTTTTTTTCTTCTTCAATACATTATTGTTCTTGTTGATATAGCTACAAACATTTAGAGATAATCAGTAGCAGGTGACTGATGTTGATCTATGCATTATTGCTGATGGATATGGGAATACACCATGTTTGTACATAGTTAATGATATTGCATCACAACATGACTGATGACATTTATTCTATTCATTGGGAACGTTTCTTGCTTTTTTTTTTTTTTTTTTTTTTTTTTTTTTTTTTTTTACACTATCTTGCTTCTCCCATTGTGCTTATAAATGGGAACTGCACCTTTATTCTAGATAAACTCCCTGTAGTATCCTCTACCATAGTTTTGATTTCCCCACATTTATTACATTTGTCTCAAATAAGTTTGGTTTACATTTCATTCAATCATAATTTTCTTCATCTCTAATGTATAATTGGATGAAGATACAATCCCCTCCCCACTCATCGTACATAAGTGGCACTCAACAGTAATTTTCTCTGCTCACCTTATCACATATGATGAGGATTACTATTACACATATGAGGAAAAAATACATATGCTTTAGGGACGTGAAATGATCTTCTGAAGGAATACGCCCCAGTATTGCACCTTATTTTGTGTTGGCTCAAAGAAAGGTACCAAAGGTATCTCACCTTATTTTAAGGAAATCCTAATCCTGACATATGACAGCCTAGCCATGTTGAAGGTTATGGAGGTGCCTTATGAAAGTAGCAGACTTTATTGCTCAAAAACATTATAATTTACACAGCTTTGATCACTGGCTCGGCTGCAATTGTATTTCAATTTAAGAGCGAGAAAATATCTGCTACAATCCAATTACTGTGGAAATCCATATTATGGGTGATTGTTTAGGTACATAATGGGCAAAGATTCTAGAGAAAATGTCTTGGAGGCATGAGTCATTTCATTGAAAATGCCCAAGACTGTTCTACATAGTCTGTGAACTGGTTAGCTGTTGCACTTCAGCCTTTCGACAGTGTGCTTGTCAGTGCGATTTCTTAATTGATTTTACAGATATGACAGTTTCCTTTTAATTTTAGGAAGTGTTTAATGCTAAAGTATTGTGCAAAGAAAATCCTCTACTTCATGCGTCAGGAGACCACACTATGCAAGTTGAAAGCTTTTCTCCAACAACCAGCTGAGAAGCAGACAATGTTAGAAGGTGGGTGATTTATCAATATTGTCCTGTTGTAGCGCTGTATTTTGCTGATTTGTTTTTAACCTTTAATGGGACTTAAAAGTTGTTAGACTTTTATACAATATTGATCTGGGGGTGCATTATGAATGATCTATTGTAAAGTTCGGGGTTTATTTACAAGAGTAAGGGGTTTACAGATGAGAAACACTTCAGATGACGAACTTCATTCTGCAATATGAACATGGTTGTCTTTGTGTGATGCAAAATTAAGTCAGTGGGATGAAACGTTTTAATGTCCCAAATGAACATTTACTCGCTGGTAACGTATATTAAATGTTTTTATGTGCCGTAAAGATAAAAACATGGGCATTTCCAGTCATTCATTGGACATTTGATACCAACAATGGAGGACAAATAACCTCCTATTGGATTTTTAATCAAAACTAATGTAAAGTACAGGCTTTATTTATACTTTGGGCACCTCACTGCTCAATGCTAATTCCCATAGTTTTATCCTGTAAATCCTGTAGAAATAAAATAATTATGACATTCAATGCTGACATGCTGTGTATTACTGTGTCCCTTCTTGTAATGTAACACTTATGAATGGATTAACTCCGTATCTGGCTTTTCCTGTTCCCTTTTTTTCATTTGTTTTTGCTTTATTTCTACTGTTGACTGCTTTTGGCAGGTGCTGTTCTGATTGATCAATATTGTAACCCTCTGGAAAATGTGTGTTTGGAAGTTATCCAAGCGCAGCTAGATGAGATTCTGGTGAAGGTAAAAGTTTTGCTGGGTGTGAGGAATAGCAGACACCCCAGCTTATTCCTGCAGGAAGGTGAGTATGGAATACCTTGGTCTTGTTATCCCAATAGTCTGACCACTTATCTTAAAAAAAAAAATTAATTAACTTAACTTATCTTAAAAAAAACTATTAACGTGTTAAAGGAACATCTAATGCTAGGTATATGAGCCTTGTTATATTTGCTCTGACTAAATATTCAATATTAGTTTGTGTGAATTTGTTAATCCTGTTTCATAATCAATCTATGTGAAAATCCTGACCAGAATCCTGTTGTGGCTACCCAGAGGTATATTATACCATAACTATACATAAAACGTTAATGTATTGCCATGTGCTATTGCAATATGATGAAGTCTGATGTTTCTGTTATGTGCTAATTCACGCCCTACTGTTGTGGAATTTACCGCTTATAGGTACAGCTTCATATATTGAAGAGTTGGATCTTCAGGAACAAGCACTTGATGCCCTGAATCATGTCATTTTTATTGAGATGAACTTTAGGGGCAATGTGGCTGATTTTTATAACCCCCTCAATTCCTATATCCACCAGGTATGAAGTATAAAAATATTAAGGATAATTTTAACAAAGAATATTGTGGTTTGCAGACCACAGTTTTAATGGAAGATGGCTGGGTGGTCTTAATTTGTTATATATTATGATATCCTGTACCAGAAGTCTGCATTGTCAAACACTCCTAGTTGCAAAGGATACCCCACATTAATTTTGTCCATTTCTTCTTGTAGGTCCTTATTACTAAGACGGGCATCCCAATCAGCCTCTCTGTGCTGTATCTAACCCTGGCTGAACGATTGGGTGTCCCCCTGGAGCCCGTCAATTTTCCTCACCATTTCATGCTCAGATGGTGCCAAAGGTCCCATGGGTAAAAGAAGCTTTAACTTGACGCCTATTTATTAATGCTGCTAATGAATATTAAAACTTCAAATTTGTATATGAAAACGTAAAGCTTATTTTGTTTCGTATAATTTCACTTTAACATACTGTGTCCTGTTCTACCATTCCCACCTGGTGTATCTAGATTGTAAGCTCGTTTGAGCAGGGCCCTCCTCACCTGTTGTCTCTGTTAGTCAGTTTGTTATATTACATGCTACTTGTTATGTCCTGCCTACCCATTGTACAGCGCTGCAGAATTTGATGGTGCTATCGAAAACAATAAATAATAATAATCTATTTTATAAGCGGTGCAGCAATATATTTTTTGTGCTCGAAATACTACCTATAAGTATTAACGTTAAGATGATTTTCATTCATAAATGAGTATTTTACACTCAGTTCTGTCTATATCTTGCTGATGTGGTCTTGCTGTCCATGGGGTTGGAGTTACCTCCTGAAGTGTAACACATCTGTATGGCAATACTGTCTAGTAGTTTACCTCCTAGCACTGAAGTAATAACTTCATAGGATCTTTATACCACTACTAAGTGTCGTAAGTGTCACTGCTGCTTTGTCTGGGGTTTGTTGCTTTAATCCCATTTCTAATCTGGTCAGCAGAAGTTCCCACCTTTCTGACTATCTATATGTGGACGCATTTGGAGGGGGCAAGCGTCTGACTGCCAGGGAGTGCGAGTACATGATCGGACAACATGTAACAGAGGACTTCTACGCAGCCGTCAGCACCAAGGAAGTCCTGCAGCGCATGGTTGGAAACCTTCTCAACCTTGGTAAAAGGTAGGAACCAAGCAGTCATGTTGCCTCTTTTCCTTTTTATTTTTCCTTGTATAGAAAAAAAAAAACATGAATTAATTGCTTAATAAATGTAGTGGAAAATGTATTTCCTTGTGTAAATTCCTAGAATCATGCTGTTACATCTTTTTATCCCATATGTGAAATGTTATGGGAAAAATAACTCAAATTATAGTAAAAGAAATTTATATCATCAAGTATTTTGCATATGTTCTAGCAGTTATAGCACCTTGAGTGTGATTATTACTTGACAGCACGAACAAACTAGTGTGCATGACATCATACACATCTTCATATCAGAACACCCGAGTTACAGCTATATCTTCACTGTGTTTTTAGCCTAGCTGGATTGCAGGAATACAAAATAAAGTTAAAGCCAATAGAAACAGAGTTAAAGACTCAACCCTTAATTAGTCCTTAGATTTAGCATAGCTTTTTTTTAGCTATTTAGCATGCATGTTTAAATTCCCTCCCTGTATTAGCCTCTACAACTTCTGCTGGAAGGCTGTTGCACTTATCTACCACCCTCTCAGTAAAGTAAAACTTCCTTACGTTACAACTAACCTTCTGACCCTCTAGTTTAAGATGATGACTTTTTGTTGTAACTTTTCCACTCCCTTGAAATAAACTTCCCTCCTGTACTTTGTTAAATCTATTCATGTATTTAAATGTTGCAATTACATCTCCCCTCTCTGTTCTTTCCTCCAAGCTATACATATTGAGATCCCTTAGCCTCTCTTAATAACTTTTATCCTACAAAACCATTCACAATTTTAGTAGCCCTTCTCTGAACTATCTAGAATGTAAACATCTTTTTGGAGATGGGGTCTCTGGAACTATACACAATACTCAAGGTGAGGTCTGACCAGAGATATTCTTTAATGTGTCGTTATGCATACCGTGGACCCCATAATAAAACCATTTTATGTCCATGCAACAAATAATTATATTATTCTTGTGTATCATTGTTTTATATCACTCTTTATTCACATAAAGGTTCATATAACTGATTTTCAAGCATTTTTCAATGTAATTTCATTACAGTGGGGTATGAAGCTAAACTGGTCGTGTTTGTGCCTTTTCATGGCTGTTAGGGAAAGCAAAGACCGGAGCTTCATGCTACTGAGAGTATCCTTGGACCTGTATCTCACCATGTATCCCGAAAGTGTGCAGCACCTTCTTCTCCAAGCCAGATTGTATTTCCACTTGGGCATCTGGCCTGAAAAGGTAACTAAGCCACAAAACTATCCAGAGAATTTCACTTTAATCTATATATTTGTTAGAAAAATTGCAATCAAACAAATAAATAAAAATTTACATTTCCATGAAGTCATAGACACTCTAAGGTATCTGTTTTCATCAATTTATTTTCTAAACTTTATTCCAATCTTTATATTTTTTTAACCGTCACCTTTCCGTGTGGCTATTATCTTGTTTTGTCATCTGTTTTAAAAGATCACATTTCATTAGAGCTTTTTTGGAAAGCCTTACATTATTTCTGTTTTAGGTCCTAGATATTCTACAGAACATCCAAGCTCTGGACCCCTCTCAGCACGGAGCTGTGGCCTATCTAGTTCAACATACGCTAGAGCACATCGAGAAACGCAGAGAGGATGGAGTGTCTGGCGTCAAACTGAGATCCAGCGAGCAGCAGGTCTGCTACTCTGTTGGACTTATTGTTCGACACAAGAGGTAAGAGGTGGTTCGGGATACTGTGATTATGAAACTTTACTCTTTACTGTCACCTTTTACTCTTCAAGACTACATACATGTACGGAATATCTTGAATGTACTGGAACTTAGTTTATACTTAAACATCATAGTGATAAAAGGGGAATATGATTCTGGGCATTGTGAGCACACAAAGAAAACAGAGAGTGAGAGGTTCATCCCTTTCTTGGATGAAATAACATCTTAGCAGGTGACTGAAAATAAGTGTAAATAACATTAAAATGTCCATATTGTTTGTAATGCTAATGTAATGATTAGGCATGTTTAATGTTTTGTTTGTATTTGGTGTAGTACAATACAAATTACTTACTGATAAGGCAACCCAGAGTGCCTGTATATTTCTGACAGGCTCTCTGGGAGTTTCTACTGCATGGCGTCAGTCCTATTTGCCTTTGATTCCATACCATATAAGAAAAGGTTCCCTCTATTGTAACTGTTACTAGTAAGCAGAGCTCCAGCCCCATGTTCTTATCAAGTGCATATTTGAGTGCATTATGCTTTTTACTGCATGCAAACTATGTTTGTATTCTTTAGTTATAACGCATTATGCATCAATCATCTGCTCGTAGAATCTATACTAGTCGGTCAAAGCTGGATATGAATATGGAAGTAGCAGCATCCAATCACATTTGCTGTCTGAACGCTGATGTTTTGCTAGAGTACATGTGATTGGCTGCTGCTTCAGCTGGAGTTCTGTTTACTATTCTGTTTCCTGTTTATATAATAATGCTTCCTGTCTGCCAGAGGAAGTAGATTGTTAGAACACATCCTTCCTCTGTAAAATCTCTCTAAACAGGAGTAATGAACCTGCTTGCTCCGTCCATTATGCAGGAATAATCTAGCAATTTAGTAAATGTTTTAGGTTTGTTGTTTTTTTTGGGGGGGGGTTAGTTGCACAGATTTTTCCTCCTCATTGTTCAGGTCCCTATGGTGATTGCTGCTTCATTAAGCTAAAAAAGTCTCATACTTTAAAACGGTTGATTGCCTGTAAGCTCTTTTTCTGATTTATATATTTTATTTACATTTATCACAATATGCCATTCCTTACTAATTGTAGCTTAACAATGTTAGCTGTGGCTTCTACATTTTTAGTACTGAACCTGATAGAAATATTTTGTGCTTCTTCATATTGCTCTTTTCAAATGCTCCCCATCATGGGCTTGTAAATCTACATTTCACGCTCACTGCTTGATCTAGCCTTAGCTTTGATGCTTTCACTATGAATCTTCTGTTACATGTGTTTGCTGAAGTCTTTTAAGTACTACGGATTACTTTGTCACTTAACATGTAAAAGCAAGTGTTTTGCTTTCCCCAGGGGTACTTCAAGGTTGCAGACAGTACAGATCCTTCAGATGCTTGTTTATACATTTAAACTCTCTAAATGGGATCACGGACCTTGTTTTAATATTTGTTTAGGCACGTAGGCAAAAATAAAACAACTTCTTTTTTTAGTTATATTGATAAATCATCTACGTGCCTTTTCGTGGTGTGCGTCAGCATGCATTCTTGTCCCTATGTTAATGCTGTTTTTTTCCCACTACTTTTATTATTTTATAACTGATTGAACGCAGATGTCTCAGAATTGAATTACGCGACTGACAACAGTTTGATACAAAACATGAAAAGGTTTTAAGTGATCTAAACAAACCCTTTTTAAACTAAGTTTGTACAAAATATGAGTATTGTAAACCTTCAAGTGTTAAAACGGAAGCTTTAATGAACATTAATTTGCATCATATATGGTGCAATGTAATCTAAAAGGTATTTGATGGAAAGTTAAAGGGACCCTCCAATGTCCCAGGCAGGATCCTCGAGAGAATGTATATTAACCTACTTTGTAAGTACGTTAATATGGATTAATTAAACCTGCAATCAAAATAAAACAATGTACTTACCTTCAGTAAGGAGCACCAAAATGCTACCAATGTAATCTAACATTTCTTGTCACTGGCTGCTTGAAGTAGCCATTCGGTGGCAGGAAAGCGCTCACATGGCAAGAGGAATATTTGGCTCAACACATCTCCTGCAAGGAAGGAATCCTGCAGAAGGGGGGGTGTCACAGAAATATAAAGGGACCACTCATCTATATGGAGTGAAGTAGCATGTGGAAGGCTCACATGATCAAAAGTGCAGTACTGCAGATTATGAACATGTATATGTAAATAAGAATTTTTTGAACGCTTTAACAATCACATCAAATCATATTAAAAACCTCATTCAACTGTTTTATTAGAGTACTTCAAAGTAAAGGTGTAAAAAAACATTTGACCCAAATCATAGTCACATCAGATTAATTTGCTTTGTGCTGAGATAATCCATGTATTGTAATATTGAACCATTAAAACCATCCACCAATAAAAGAAAACAATGGTGTAGAATATTTAAATTGATTATGTTTTTGTAATTTTTTTTTTTTTTTTTTTTTTTTTTTTAGTGGTTAATTTTCTAGCAGCAACCCTTGAACGTGTAAGCCTTATGTGCTTTTTTAGGTTGTGCTCTTCCCTCTCTCTATATATTTTGCTATTAAAGTATGCAGCTATTCAAGTTTGTGTAAATGTGATACATGTCACAGAACATAATTTTTATTTTGCAATTCTTAGCTGTAACATTTTTAATGGGAGATGTTTGTGGGGGAAATTATGCATTTTGTTTCTAAAGGTGTTTTATATTCTTAACCCCTTAAGGACAATAGGGGTTTTTACTCGTAGTATATTGTGGGACAATGGCTCTTTTAACGTTTTTCAGTGTTCCTGTTTAGCTGTGATTTTCTTCTTTCTCATTTCGTGCTCCCACACATATTATATATTGTTTTTTTCAGGACAAACAGGGCTTTCTTTAGATACCATTAATTTTATCATATCATCTAATTTACTATAAAAAAAATGATAAAATATGGGGATTTTTTGTTAAAAAATTACTTTTTCTCACTTTTTAAACAGAAAACTTTTACTCATCTGCAAAAACGAATGAAAAAACCTACTAAATAGATTCTACTATTTGTCCTGAGTTTAGAAATACCCAATGTTTTTATGTTTTTTTGCTTTTTTCTGCACGTTATGGGGCAATAAGTAGAGGTAGCGTTTTGCCATTTCAAAACCTTTTTTTCCAAATCTGGTAATTCTTCCCCCCATGTGCCATTTCAGGTATCTTTGAAGCCGGCCAATGAAATTTACCCCATCAAATCATATATTTTTAAAAACTAGACACCCCAAGGTATCTGAAATGCTGGTATTTTAACCCTTTCAATGCACTAATTTTACCACTACCCTTTGTGAAACTTTATGGTAGTAATTCTTTTTGTATTTTTTTCACACATGTTGTATAAATTTATCGCTCCTGGTATATGTCCGTGTCACACAACACCCCAATATGTGTTCAGTAACATCTCCTGAGCGCAGCGATACCCCACATGCATGGGTTTGTAGGGTTATTTGGGAGGTAAAAGGCCGCCTTTGTGAGGTGTGTATTTTTTTGCCATTTAGACATCTGCCCCATGTCCCATATTTGGGACATCTTTGAACCCGGCCAATTCATTTTACCCCATCAAATCATATATTTTTTAATACTAGACACCCTATGGGCATTTGTAATGCCAATATTTTAACTCTTTCCATAATGGAATTTTTGTAAAGATATTAGGACATATTTTGTAAAAATTTTAGGACTTGCTTATTAAAAACTTTTTTTTTTTTGGTGACAGTGGGGATTTTTACATGTTACCATATTTTTGACATTTTTTTGAAACTTTTTTTTTTTTTTTTTAATTTTTTTTTTTTTTTTTTTTTTTTTACTAGTCACTCTCACTAGTGAGCTGGGCTCCATTGACCTTGCATGGTTGGATGCAGTACCTGCATTCAACCTGCAGGAGGAGCTCGAGAGTTCTCAAGAGGGTCTGGATAGACCCTCTGTGAACTCACATGTATTGTTAATGCCATCCTGTGAATGACGGCAATGTCATTCACAGGATGGCACTTGTGGTTGCTCCTCGGAGCAATCACAAGGCGATCGGGGGTCGGGGGGGTTGTGTTGCTACATGCCTCGATATCGAGGCATGTCAGCAACACAGTTTATGCTTAGGAAGCGATTCAGATCGCTTCCTAAGCAGTTTTAGCCGGGCGCCGCCGCGATCTTTGATGATCGATGCGGCGGCGGCCATTTTTCTTCCGGGGAGGGCTGCCGAGGGCTGCCCTCCCCGGATCCACGGTCAGCCTCACTTGTGAGGCTTCCGTGGATGCTGCAAAGCCGCCGATCGCGGCGAAAACGCCGCGATCGCGGCGCTGCAGCTATTTAACGGCAGCCCGTACATGTACGGGCATTGTCGTTAACCCGTTGCACGGCAACCCCGTACATGTACGGGGATTGTCGTTAAGGGGTTAATATAATTCTTTATTTCAAACATAAGTAGCTTCTCGCTGACTTCTGGTGGTTGTGTATTTAATTTATATGAAAGGTGATTAGGTTCTCCGTGAACAGTGTTGATCTGGCAATGTATGTAACAAGTTTTTTGGTTTTTTTTTTTCTCTATCTCTCTAATCTCTCTATCCCTCTATCCCTGGGCTAGGTATGGTTATAGTGGTGTGATCTTTGGCTGGGATCCTGTCTGCATGATGTCACCGGACTGGATTGAAAGCATGGACATAAACAACCTTTCTAATGGAGCTAGTCAGCCTTTCTACAGTATCTTGTTGGATGATGGATCCTGCAGCTACGTGGCACAAGGTGAGCACAGAAGAACAGAGCTGTGTGTGCTGAGCTAGTGTAATGTAATATGATGTAGGTTATTTGAGCTCTGCAACATCATGTGAATGGATTACGAATGAATATTTTATCATTTGTTGCTTTGGGCAGAAGTGCCAAAGATTTATAAAGTTTGACTTTATGAAGCTTATGAAACATGAAAATTAAAGTTTTCAGGTGTTTTCAAAACAGGACAGTTTCATAAGATCTCTCGCCTTAGCAAATATGCTCTTCACTCGTGTTCACATGGGGAGATCCTGTCAAGCCTACGTCAGGAATGAGCTGGGACAACAGTCGGTAGAATTGGTCTGAGTTTGCGGGCAATGCCTTCAGTCACTTTTTAGGATCTGTTTAATGCTTAAAGAAAAGGGTCAAATATAGTCTCTGACAAGAGGTTCAGTGGCTTATTGGGGAGCGCAGGTTAATACAGTGAGGAAATGTAAGCGTGCATAAGATCAAACTGTCCTGGATTTAAGACCAAAGGACCGAATAAGTTTTAGGTCTTTACTACAGGAGAAAAGAGGCAAATCAATGGGCCAAATGTATTTTTTTTGTTTTGTTTTGGGGTTTTTTCTTTATTTGCAATTAAGTTCTATTGTTTTAGAAGAAACGGCAAATCTAGTGACTTTTTCAACTGAAAAAATGCATTTTTGTTTTTATTTACTTTTATTTGCCAATCTGCCTCCCAGTTATGCACATCTGACCCGAGGCTTGCCACATTGCCCCCAGATATGCCTTATACTCCTAGATATGCCACTGTGCCCCCTGATATACCTTACACCCTCCTATATGCAACTGCCCCGATATGCATTATACCCTCCTATATGCCACTCTGCCCCCTGTGCTCCAGATTCCCTGGTGTCTAGTGGCGGCAGCCGGAGAACGTCCCCTGCAGCGCTGCGGAGGATACTCCTCTTTGGCAGCCGGTGAACGTATGCGCAATGCTCGTAGACATCCTCCGTAGCTGTCGGCACTTCCGCTGGGGCTTCTATGGTGGAGCGCCGGTGTGACATGACCTTCCTGTGCTCCATCATAGAAACCCCAGTGGAAGTGCCAGCAGCGGCGGAGGATGTCTACGAGCATTGCGCAGACGTTCACCGGCTGCCGGAGAGGAGCATCCAGGTCCCCTGCAGCGATGCGGGAGATCTGGATCTTAGTGTTATAGTCCGACCTCTATTTGAGGTTGGATTATAAGACAAAGGGTTAAAACACTCATCTTATATTTGATAAAATCGATTCAACTAATCGATAATGAAAATCTTTGACAACTATTTTCATTATGGATTATTATCTATTAGTTGTTGCAGCCCTATATCTGATATCTCAATGATGACGTTTGAAACAGCCTCTAACTGTGGTTATGTGTTTTTTTTTGCTCCCACAGAAAACATAGAACCACATCCAGATCCGAATGAAATCTTGCACCCTGACATTGATCTGTACTTCTCAGAGTTCTCAGGGACCTATTACGTCGGAAATGATGAACTAAGGCATCAGTACCCAGAGGACACAGATTTCATGGTTTCCAGTAACAGTAGCATTTAATAAAGTTAGTCCGATAGCCCTGAGCATGAGCTTGAAGATGTATATTTGGAGAGTGACGTTCTTATATATATACACTTCCTTACTTAGATTTCCCTTTGCTTCTATGGGAACCTGCAAAGTGTGGTGCTTTCAGAGCTCCAAAGGTTGTAGCCTGCTTGTGCCAACAAATGCTGCCAAAACAGATCAGCGTTTTGTATTTATGGAACAATGCATGTCCCATTGTGTACTGTTTACCGAGGTACAGCAACTAGGGTCACCTTCTAAATATATTTGTGTTGTCCTTAAAATGTATGCAACTAAACAGTCAAATGACATAGCATGAGATATATTCCAAAGGGAAGCAATTATCTCTCACAAATATTAATATGGGTTAATCAGGAGGGACCCATTTATTAAATAGCAACCTTTATATATTAAGATTTGTTATTTTGAGTAAGCTTTTGCAAGTGGGATACTGATACAAACAGCTATCCTTATTTAAACGTTAAACATTTATTTTCATTTCATCTAATGAAATGTTCAGGAAAATACACAGCAGAGCACTTTTTTAAGTACATTTTCTTCAGCATTGTTATGCATTTTAATTGATTTTTGACAGTTTATTTAAATCTATATTAATGTATATTTCATATACGTTAATGTTTTTGTTTGTTTTGCGTCATGTTGTTGCTTCATCTTGATTGAGCCAGGATAGTTGCATGCATATAGCAGTTCGCAGAGGTACTTCGAATGCACCAGAAAGCACTTCGATGCACATTTCTTTCTGAAAGTTAATGTGTTTTTGTTTTAATTTTTTTTTATCTTAACAAAGCTGTTTACAAAGCAAACATTTTATAGCAAGAGTTCTTGGATATGACAATTGTTAACCTGAGATTGAAAGAAATGGATGAGAAATACTGGTTACTGAAGATATATATATATATATATATTACAATATATCTAATAATATATGCATATTTAACACGTACACCAATATATATATATATATATATATATATATATATATATATATATATATATATATATATATATATATATATTATTTAACACTTATCAACTCTTTTGATAAATATTCATGCGTTTATTGCAGTGCATAATGAAAAAAAAACGAAGGCATAGACTTTAATTCCCAGAATCCTATAATAAAAAAAGATACACTACTAAGACATGTGAGAAGACAAAAGCTGCTTTCCCTAGATGTAAAGATGGCTATGAAACGGTATGCAGTGCCCTTTAAAGTATACTTGTCCATTTCTCAAAACCTAAATTTGACAGTTTAGTATGTTTAATAAACCTGTGTAATGATAATGTTGACACAGAACTTGAGTACTTTAGTGTTAGATGGAGAAGGAGTTAAAAGGAAGTTATGTCTGGATAGGCTTGTTGGGTATTTTTATACACCACACAGATTTAAACAGGTTGTATGTACATTTTAACAATCCTAAAAGGTTGTGAGCAGTAAGTTTTAAAAGTTTCTTTACTCATCCACTTTTATATATCTAATTTTAGTTATTAGGATAACAACGGGAGGGCTAGATTTGAGGATAGCATTAATTGTAAAGGGGACGTCCAACCCATCACGTAATAAAAACATGTTATTAGACGCCTCTAAAATTTCAGCCGTCATAGAATGACCTAATACTAGGTGAGGATCTAGGTGATTCTGAGGAAAGACCAGGAAAAATATATCGTAACGCACCTGACATGTTTGTGACGCTAAAGTATATCATCTTCCCATTTCCACGAGAATCTTTGAAATGAGATACAGCAAAATTGTGTTATTCAGCCAAATTAGGCATAGGTGCTACTCTTGAATTGGTCTTGTATATTGATCTTCAATGTATGCCTCAAGGACCAAATAAAAATAAACATTACAGCATCTCTGATCTTAGTATTGCTGTTGGTTTTTGTGGTGTGCATGTAAATTCATTGTGCTTTGCTTGGAAAATGTCTTTGAAATGGAAAGTTGTGTCGCTGTGAGATGAGAAGCTCTGGAAAGCTGCTGTTGCACATTATTTAGTTACTTTAAATGTGTGGATGGTTTCTAATGTTTTTGGAAAATCCAAGTAACTGCTAGTCTCATTCAGTTGCTTAAACCTCAAGGTGACATAGAAGGCAAGACATGGCATTGCTAAGAACACCAGCAGAGGGCATCTGCAGCCCTTCCAAACTCTACAAGTAGGAAGAACTTTGAAAACGCTGCCAGTAGAGGACATGTATGTTTCCCAAACACTAACAGTAAAAGAACTCTTCCCATCGCTGCCAGTGGGTCTCTGTGCAGTTCTAGCTCCTTGTTCTGTTTCATACATCCTTAAGGTTCATTCCCTATGTGCAGTATATGTCTTTCACTCCATCGTGCTTTCCAGATGAGAAGTTGCGTTTACGGAGCTGCATAATATCATGGCACTATGTAAATCGATATATTTTTTTGTGGGGGGTGGGGCAAAACTTGAATGTTAGAGACATGGTCATGTTCAATAATAATGTCTTTAATATAGGGTCTGGCAGACACAGGCCTGCCAGGTTATCATAGACAATCATTTACGGAAAGGGGGAACATGCACTTGTTTGGGCCATGATGGCAAAGATTGCCCTGCTAGGTATCAATATTTATTCTATTTCCTGCTATTCTGAAATTGATTTTAAGTAATCCAGAGTATTTTTTCTTGGCATAATTATATAAATGGGACATTTAGATGATAGAGGAAAAAAACATTTTGCAACATGACTGCAAGTTATGTGTCAGGTAAGTGTTTTCTTTTGGAAGGATGCATAAAATACTCTTGCTTACAATACACAATTTTCTTACACTGCCGCCACCATAATGTGCTGTTGATATGGTCATGATGTAACATTATATCCGTTCTATGCTTCTTATAACTTTACCGTTATTATGTCCTTGTCTGACAATGTCCTAACAGTGACTGGATACACTTAAAGTGAACAAGGAATGCATCAGCTTGATACTTAAGAAGCTTTAGTAGTGATGCCAAACTACTATTTTTAAATAGTTATTTGACATAAACCAACCTCCCACTGGTATGTGATCACAGTCTACAAACTATAGATCTGTTCATTGTACATAACTGTGACACGCCAGGGCTTTAAAGGTAAAGTTCGCTGACCCTGACAGCCCTACTAAAGCAGAATGCATTTTAAAGTACTCTAAGATTATTTTAAAATGCATTCCTCAAAAAATGAAAAAAGCACTTGTGGTAGAAGCTGCACAAAGTGGAAAAGGCGACCCAACAAAAAGGGACCACACAGATATTATATGCATTCACGTGTGTATGATTACTGGAGTACTAAATATTGTTAGGGGAACCATCTTTTTACCAACTCATTTCTTATCAACGCTGTTACTGTAGTAAAATAATACTACAGAGATGCACAAGAAAAACAAACCTTTAGCTGAAAGGGTTATTGGATACTATTGAGGAAAATGTCATTCACGTGAGTCATGAGATGTTTTTTTACTGTATAATATATCATTCTCATAGAACATTACTGGTGTTTGGAAACATATAAGCAGAAATCATTACGGTGGTGATGTGATCTGGATCTTGGTTTTGTAAATCATTTAATGCATTTTCAATAACATTTTCTGTATAACGTGAAGCAAATTTGCCCTGCAGATAAAAATGTGTCAGGATTAAAAGACCTCAATATGTAGAACTTAGAATGAAGACAAGGGAGTAAAACAAAGTACATGAGTTAAGTATATATAAATCAAGGAGAAATGGCAGGACAGAACATAATTGTCTAAAATTAGAGGGTTGGAGGCTTGGATGTCATGTAAGAATCTAATTCTATACAAAAGGCTGTGATGAATATGAGAGAATGTTAAGCACCATGTACGTTTTTTGAGGTAGGTAAAACGGGCTAATAAGATCAAAATACATGTTTCTATAAAAATATGTTTGTAGTTAGTTGAACATGGCAGGCAACATTTTCCTTTTAAACATTACTAGCAATGTTTCCAAGGATTTGTCCTTGGTCTGCTTTTTAACTTGTTTATCGGTGTTCTCAGAAGGCTATTTTTTGTTGTTGGTATTATGTAAAGCAATAAACACAACAGGGTGCTTCAGGGATGGCACACGCTTTCAAGATAAAAATGAAAGGTTATGCATTTTTTAATCATTTTGAATAAACATTGTACAATGATTTCAAGAAGGAAACTGCCAATGGAAATACAGTTGGAAGCATTTATAGATTTTATTAACATTTTTAATGTCTGCCAGCAACCGAATATCAATGTTAGTGGGATAAAAAAAAAAAAAAAGAAGAAAAAAAAGAAAAGGTTAACATTAACTAACAATAGGATAGTGTCCCTTTATATATTGCTACTCTACATAGGACATATTCTCACATTAAGACTTTTTAATCATGGTCACTTATTTGGCTGCCATGTACTAGAGGGGCTTTATTGACTAGTGCATCAAAAGCAAATGGTAATCACGGTGGATAACATGCTATAGAACCTAGACCATGCTGTTTTTAGAAGTTGTTTTAAAGGGGGGCTCCAAGGAGTTTTCCATCAGGTTAATGGTACATACTTTATATAAGCTACAGGTTGACAGCAATTGAAAGTTCCTTTGGGGACTTGAAAGTTCCTTTGGGGACATACTGGAATATACAGTATATTCCTAAAGTGGGTCACGCTAGGAAACTGACTAGTTTTAGCTAGTAATCATGACTTGACATATAATATACGCAAAATTGGAGATTTTCCTAACTTGCAGTGCAAGAAAATATAGATTTTATTAACGACAGGAGGCGAATATTATGCATTAAATTCCTTCTTTACTACTTCAGCAGCAAAATAGTTAAATACAAAGTTTGGTGGAACAAATAAAAACATCCAAACTTGAAAGACACAATAGAACACTGAGTAGCCAATCAGCATGCAGTAGAGGATATGTAGGTGTAGATCCCCAACTAATCTCCCTCTTTCGCGCTGCCGACTGGACGATAATCATAAACTTCCAAAACAAAGAACGATGAGAATAAACTAATCTGAAATGAGAAAATGACATAAAGGGAGGGTTAATGAGGTGGGATAATATTCGCCTCCTGTCGTTAATAAAATCTATATTTTCTTGCACTGCAAGTTAGGAAAATCTCCAATTTTATTACAGACAGGAGGCTTCATATTATGCATGTTTAAAGCTAGATACAAAAATTACAACACCACAGACGAGATGTGAGTATCAGGTTTAAAATAAAAGGTCTTGAAGGTGGAGTCAGTGGACCAGTCTGCGGCTTTGAGTATCTCAGCCAAAGAACCACCAGCCAGGAAGGCTTTAGTTGACATAGCACTTCTGGAGGAATGAGCTCCAAACACAGAGATATCTATGCCCGCCAGAGACATAGTGGCTCTGACCCATCTAGCGAGAGTAGCCGAGGAGACAGGAAGAAAAGGTTTACGAAAGGAAATTAGAAGCTGAGGAAGAGAGACATTACGAAGAGATGTAGTCTTGAGCTCATAGGCTTTGAGACAAGCAACAACACAAAGAGACGGATGATGTGGAAATGAAGGGTAGAAAAACAGACTGTAAACCAGTTTTAGTACGTCTCTGGATTTTAAAACTAACACCATTAGGTACATATTGTCTAAGAGATATATCTAAAGCCCTGACATCTGAAACCCTTTTGAAAGAAATGAGACATAATAGAGTGGTTAGTTTAAATGACAATAATTTCAAAGGGAGAGAGTCATAATTGTCCCAGGAATTCAATAAGTTCAATACAATAGACACATCCCATGTATGATGGTATTTAGGAAGAGGGGGGCGTTTGAAACGGATACCCCTCATGAGCTTGCATACTAAAGGATGCTTACCTGAAGGAAATCCATCGATGAAAGCGTGATTGGAGGAAATAGCCGATCTGTACGCATTGATGGTACGATAAGCTTTACCAGAGTCAAACTGGGATGAAAGGAAATTTAGAATGTTGGTTACATTGGAATGTACGGGATCCACCTCCCGTTCCATGCACCAAAGTAACCAAAGCTTCCAGGCAGATCCGTAATTAGTTCTGGTACCTGGAGCCCAGGTTTCGGAAAGGATACGTCTAGCCGAGTCTGAAATTTCTGGATCAAGTTGTGCTGCCCTGATACTAGGCAGGCCACAAGGGGTAACTGGTGGGAGAGGACCAGAGGGTGGAAGTTCCCTGCTGGGTCGAGGAGGATGTCCTGATGGAAAGGAAGGGTCCTCGGGAAATCTATTAGGATACTCAACAGGAGAGGAAACCATGGTTGTGTTTGCCACCATGGAACAACTAGGGCCAGGACTGCTCTCTGGGAGCATGTAAGGAGGAGAACCCTGGAGATCATGGAGAAGGGGGGAAATGCATAGTTGATCCCTTCTGACCAGTCCTGAAGGAAAGCATCCTGGCCTTCGGCTTCCGGGTCTGGTCGCCAGCTGAAGAATCGGGAAAGTTGAGTGTTGAGTCTCGAGGCAAACAGATCTATGGCAAATGGGCCCCAAAGGCTTGAAAGGGTCAGAAAAACTGAGGGATTCAGTTTCCAATCGCTGGAATCTGTGAGAAAACGTGAGTTCCAATCCGCTATGGTGTTGGATAGCCCTGGCAGATATTCTGCTCTGAGAAAGATGTCTCGCTCTAGACAGAAGTGCCATAAGGTCTTGGTAATATCTGCTAGGAGTTTGGACTTGGTCCCCCCCAGACGGTTCACATACTGAACCGCGGATATATTGTCCATCTTGAGGAGAACGCAACAATGAGTTTTGTCCTTCGCAAAACTCCTTATTGCGAAAAACCCTGCCAGTAATTCCAAACAGTTGATGTGAAGATTGAGTTCTGTTATGGACCACTTCCCTCCGGTGGAGATTGAGCCGCAACGAGCTCCCCAACCCAAACGACTGGCATCGGACTCTATGACTATGTCTGGGAATGAGCTGAAGATTGCTCTTCCATTCCATCTGCGAAGGTGGAGAAGCCACCACCGTAGTTCTTCTTCCGTGTCTGGGGTTAGGGAAATCTCGTCTGAATATCCCAGACCATTGCGGAGATGTTGAGCCTTCAAACGTTGAAGTGCTCGATAATGGAGGGGAGCAGGGAAAATAGCTTGGATAGAGGCTGACAAAAGGCCTACTACTCGAGCTAGGGATCTGATAGAGATCAGGCGTTTGTTCAGAATAGAGGAAATCTCTTTCCTTATGGTTTTGAGTTTCCTTGGAGGAAGACTCAGTGTAGCGGACTGTGAATTGACTAGGAATCCCAGAAATTCTATTTCCTGGGTTGGAGATAGAATGGATTTCTCCCTGTTGATGATAAAACCTAAGTTTGAGAGAAGGGAAACTGTCCAAGATTTGTGAAGAGAGATGGTCTCTAGGTCTTGAGACATTATAAGGATGTCGTCTAGATATATAATGAGTCTGACACCCCTGCTGCGTAGTAGTGATACTACGGGTTTAAGTAATTTGGTAAAGCACCATGGTGCAGAAGACAACCCAAATGGCAAGCATGTAAATTGCCATTTCGTATTCTTCGAGAGGAATTGGAGAAATGGTTGATGGGACGGATGAATGGGTACAGTAAGATAGGCGTCCTTTAAATCTATCTTTATGAGCCAATCTTTGTGAATGAGAAGGTCTCGAAGGAGGTGAATTCCTTCCATTTTGAAATGGTTGTATTTCACAAAGGCATTGAGAGTGCGTAAATTGATAACCGGTCTGTGGCCGGAATCCCTTTTCTTTACCAAGAACAAATTGCTCAGGAAACCAGGGGAGTCTAGAGGGACCTGAATAATAGCACCTTTGTGGGACAAGCCTGAGATTTCTTCTTGGATCAGCAAAGTGTCTTGTTGGGTAAAATGAATTGGATGGGGAAGCTGATCCTGAAAGGGGGGAAACATGAATTCTATTTGGTAACCCCTTACTGTATCTAGAACCCAAGAGTCGTTTGTGATACGACTCCAGATAGGGAAAAAATGTAATAATCTCCCCCCCAGCCTGTTGGGGGAAGAAAGGGGAGCAGTGATACTTACTGAAAGATGATCTTCCACGAGGAGTTCCTCGATGGCCCCGTGCTTTCCAGGGTCTTCCCCGATGTGGGAAGAAAGGGAGATGGTTGGAGTTTCCTTGATAACCCTTATAAGACGAGGTGTAGCTTGGGTTATATGAAGAGGTCTGGTATGGAGGGTTTGGACGGCTGGGGAAACGACCTCTGCTTTTCCCAGCCCTGCCAAAAATTTTTGGGTGGAAAACCTTCTTGAGACTGGCATTTGCCTTGTCCAGATTGGAGAAAACATTTACATATTTGTTAATGTCCTTGAGAAAGGCTTCTCCAAATAAACAACCTTCCGCAGCTGAGCCTGGTTCTTTACTGGATATATGGGCTAGCTGCGGGTCAATTTTAATAAGGATGCTTCGTCTGCGCTCTGCGGACATAGCGCAATTGGCGTTGCCCAGGAAGCAAATTGCCCTTTGCATCCAGCCACTTAGTATGTTAATGTCGACAGGAGTGTCTGTGCGCTTGGCATCCTCTATGAGCTCCAGGACTTTGGCTAGAGGACCAGACACATCCAGGAGCTTGTCTTGACAGGCTTTCAAGGACCTGTCAATGCCCTTTCGGGGGTTCTTCCCAGTTTTTGCGAGGTAGTGGATTACTGTCTCGTCTAATTCTGGGGTCTCAATTACCTTATGAGGTAAGACTGGTCTTGGGCATTCTGCCCGCATCTTGTTGCGAGCTCCCTGTTCGAGAGCTTGTCGCATCCAGAGCTCCATATATTTAGAGACTTGTTCAGTTGGTACCCACTCGGCCGAGCGGGGATGTTTTATTTGGTCTGGATGGAAAAAGGGGAACCCCTTAGCATCCAGAATAGAGTCTTCAGTTTTTCCAGGCTGATCGTTATGATCTTGGGAGTCTGAATACAAATCGGATGAGGATGAGGAGTCGGTTATTAGCGAAACGATTTCAGAGTCCGAATCACTGCTAGAGGAGGTATGGAAGGAATCAGGCTTCCTCCTATAATGGGCCTTCTGAGCTCGTTTGCCTTCCTCACGAGCAGAGGGTTTAGATTTGGTCTGGGTGTCAGACACGTCTCTCACATGCGCAGAGCGCAAAGATAAGTCTGTTTCTTTCCCATGTAAACGGCTTTTAGCGCGTTTGGGGGAGTCTGAAGATAGAGGAAAGCAGTGTTTCCTTTTCTGGGTGGCCTTCCCAGACCTCCTCATGCCTATGGCTAAAGTAGATTCCGACTCCTCAGGTGACCAAAATTGGTCTGAGGGGGTTCTAGGGTCACTATCCCTGGAGTGTTTTTTAGGTTTGGAATGGGATACTGCAGAGGCTATAGATTTCACCAATGACTCCTGCATTGAAGTCATGGCCAAAACCACCGCGGTGGAGACAGACTTTGAGACTGTATTATCCCAGATGTCCTTAATATGGGCCTCAGAAATTGAACCAGGTGTAGGAATAGAGGCAGGAGTGGGCATATCACCTGCCTTTTTCAGTTCCTTTGAAGACATAGTAAAACAGCAACAAAAGGAGACACTCTGGAGCTGTTGAAACAATGTGCAGCTTTCCTGAGGTAAGCTGAGGTGAAAAGGGGCGGGAATCTAGCTGAGAACCAGCTAGAGCCAAAATCCCGCGAGACGTATGACGTCACACGCGATTTCAGCAGAAAAGTGGAATAGAAATTAAACTGACAAAGAAACGAAAGCAGTCGCTGGACCCGAAAACGCAGCAGAAATTGGCGTAAACAGGGTATGATAGATGTAGGGGTGATGGGAATAGTATAAACACCCAAAATAAGCAATTTGGTAAAAACAGCAACACTGTATAATTGAATGCGCGCCCACCTGTGAACGTGTGCGCATGCACCCACTGGCAGGATGAAATTAAACAGCCAGAGGGTAGTGACAAATATTAGAAAATAAATTAAAGCATTTTAAACCACATAACTGAGGTAAAAAATACAATTCAGAGAGCAAAAAACAGTTGGTACTTATCTGTGCAGCTGAGCAGCAAGAAAGAGGGAGATTAGTTGGGGATCTACACCTACATATCCTCTACTGCATGCTGATTGGCTACTCAGTGTTCTATTGTGTCTTTCAAGTTTGGATGTTTTTATTTGTTCCACCAAACTTTGTATTTAACTATTTTGCTGCTGAAGTAGTAAAGAAGGAATTTAATGCATAATATGAAGCCTCCTGTCTGTAATAAAATCATAAACTATTGATTAAGAAAAAATGAATGTTTTTCAATTTTTTCATTCTTGTTAAAATAAAATGAAGCTCTAGAGAAATGCTTAGAACATTTTTAAAATGCTTTACAGAATATGGCTAAAGATAGACTGGTGCCAGTCTCTCCAGCTGCTCCCCTACACAAGCACTCAAACCCTTATAGCCTTGTGTCACCTGGTACTTGATACTCTGAAGGTAGGGCCATCTTGTCTCCATAGTGTAAATAGACGTTTTGAGGAAATCACAGTAGCGGCATACAGGGGGGCGATAAGCCCCCGGTTTTGTCGCAGAGTAACTGCCTAGTCGCTCTAAGCCAGAATATCCCCTTAAGGACAATGGGTTGTCCTTAAACCAATTAAAGACAATGCATTTTGAGCCCGTACATGTTCTGGCTTTGTCACTAAGGGGATATGTCACTCTCTAGAGAAAACAGACCAGATTTTCCATTAAAATCCAGGGTCATTGTTTTTCATGCAGACACATACCTTACTGGGATTCTGTTTCTTTCTTTATAGTCTGATGTAGAGAAACCCCCTGATGACTTCCCATTCTAGGGGAGACTATTGGTTAATATTTCCATTGTGTGACACGGCATCAGATAGGGCAGAAATGTTTCAATTTTACAGTAGCAGATTTTTCAGAAACCAAAGCATCAGAGATATTTTCATACGTCTTACCCATATACAATCTCCACAGTGCTGTATTCCATTGGCATATTCTCACATTAAGACAGAGGTCATCCTGACTTTTTAAGCTAAAACAACCTAGGGCAAGGTACAGTACAAGATGTTAGGAGAATCATCTGTCTCTAATGTAAGTTGAGTTGCCATGGGCCATTCAGCATGTCATCACCATGTGGTCTGTCTCATGAGTTCCTTCTCCAGCCATCATCTCTGATTTGCAGGCTAGAACATTCTTCTTTAAATCAGCAAAATTTATATGTGCCTTGTCTAACATAAAACATTGTAATTGTGCCATAGGAGTTTGTATATGAACTGGCATTAATTAAAGCCATGGGTGATCTGACAGGTGGGCAGGGACCAAATACCACATGCAATTTTCGTAAACAGGCAATATTAGTTTAAGGATGTGTCAGGGGTGGTTAGTTGGTTATTTCACCAACCCTTCCCATTATGCTGTAAAGAGAATGAAAATCTGGTGCAGAGATTAGGCAATGTTTGCCCAAATAGGTTTCATTGCACAAGCTCATTTGTAAGTTTATTACTACTAAATTGTCACACTACAGTTCCTTTCCAGGGATTTATTGTATTTATGAACTCATCTCACGCAGATGTGGTTAGCAGGTCAGAACCAGATGAATTATTGATTATCAAGTCCAGACAGCACGTGCGATGGTCTAGACTGTCTTCTTTGTACTGCGTTGGACTTCCTTCCAGTAAGAAGGGAATAAGTAAAGCAGCATGATGAATAGAAGAGCTGGGTGATCAGAGGCACTGAGGGTGCACCATGACTCATAAAGCTCAATGGCAAATTCATGGAACTTATAAAAAAAAAAAAAATAACACTTGCTGGCTGTCATATCTGCATTTGATTTAGCACTTTTAGCAACAAAGGGCTTGGAGTAGCCAAGCTTGCCATAATCTTCTGGCACCAAAAGGCTTTTTAATTCCCGTTATCATATGGTTTATAATTTGTGACATTGACAATTCAATTAGCAACAGTCCTCAATAAAAGCCCTATCAAATACACTGCTATATTTAGAGTGAATATTTCATTTGTTTTGGGATTTTTTTTTAACCACAGTTATAATTTTATTTTTATGTTTCAAGTAATGACTGTGTGTGTGTATCCCATTTCATAAAGCCACGCTGATCCCATATAGTCTCACTCCACCTTCTCCTGTCCCTTTTCATATTACCCCATTCCACCAACTCCTATCTTTTGTTATCTACCCCTTTTTAACCCAGCTCTGTCCTAGTAAAGTGACTCTGTATGTTAAAAAATGGTGTTATGGTTCAATACATACCTATTATTATTATTATTTATTGTTTTATATAGCGCCATCAAATTCCGTAGCGCTGTACAACGGGTAGACAGGACATAACAAACAGGTACGGAGGGCCCTGCTCAAACGAGTTTTCAATCTAGAGGCATTTAGGGTGAATTACACAATAGGTAAAAGGTAAAAGTGCCAGTGTAAGGGATGGAGCAGCCACACTAGTCAAAGTATTGCAGGAGAGGGACTAGGAAAGGTGAGCTAAAGAAATATGGGGCGGCGTTAATGTGCTATGTTGTAAGCGTCCTTAAAGAAGTGGGTCTTGATGGATTTTTGAAGGAATAAAGGCACGAAGAAAGACGGATAGACCGGGGGAGAGCATTCCAGAGGATAGGGGCAGCCCTGGAGAAATCTTGTAAGCATGCGTGAGAGCTAGAAATCAGAGGAGAGGATAGAAGGAGATCATTGGATGAGCGGAGAGACCGGTTAGGAGTGTCTTTAGAGATGAGTGAGGAGATGTAGGGAGGGGAACCGCTGTGAAGGGCTTTGAAAGTAAGAGTGAGGATTTTGAAATGAATCCTGAAGCGCACAGGCAACCAGTAAAGAGACTGACAGGGGGGAGAGGCGTTAGTAAAGCGATGTGAGAGGAAGATAAGTCTGGCAGCAGCATTCATGGTGGATTGTAGAGGGGTGAGACGGTTAAGAGGAGACCAGCTAAGACAGACTTACAGTAGCTAATCATACTCCTGAAAAAAGTTTTAGCTTTTATAAAAATTTTACTTCCCTAATATCGTTTTCCTAACAATTGTTAGGTTTCCGAATTACTTCTGATGGAAAAGAGTTAATGGACAAAGCCCTGAACATAAAGAGCTGAGTTTTGGACTAAAACGGAAGTCTCTCTCCCACCTTCTGCTTTGGGTATTGCAAGAAAAAAAAGAGTGGGGGCGCAGACTGCAATATTTTATAGATCAAGATTCATAACAAGAGCCATAACTTCACAGATCCAAAGTGTCTCCCTGTAACTCATATAAGAGAATATATAAATGAACATATGGGTGAGAGTTTAGCTTGGATTTGGGGCAGTGGTCAATGGGCCTGATATAGCTCCTCATACATCAGCACAGAAGGAGCTGTTGACATAGAGAATGCAATACGCCTGTGCTGGCAAGAGCCAAAATCTGCTGATTCAGTCTTGTTGCAAATGTATTCAGTATTCAGTCACCATACACAAAAGACTTTTCTCTCACATTCAGGATTGACTGCAGTTGCTGAACATATCATTTTCTCCTAGTGGGTGTGGAAAGATCATATAAACCTGTTTTACCAGAGGTTGTCAAACCTTTTCCTATTGCCAGATTAGTGATGGCTACATCCCATTGAGAAGATTTATTTGGGCATTAACATCAAGAAATCTACAATGTTTTTCATTTCCCGCCCCAAATGATGATGTTTGCTACATTTGAAAATACAGCTGTGAGACTGTCCAGCCACTTAAAGGCCGCTGCTCGCTGGTCTAGGCTGGAATAGGTCACTGACCAACAGTAGCTGAAAAGGCATAATTTCACATACACCTACACATCTAAAGACAAGTTCCGGGGTGCCAGATGGCCAGTCTGGGTCTGGCTGCAGCTATCTAATCTAGATTTAGCTCAATAAAAAGTACTTATTTCAAGTAGAGTAATATACTATGTACATTCTGTCTCAAAATATTTAGACTGTTCTACAGAAATGTAATGCATCACAAATAAAAACAAACAAAAACATCGACAACTTAATACTTTAAATGTAAATGGAGTTATATAATTATTTAAAAATGTATAATCAATAATAAGACTAGGACAAATCATCACACGTTAATGTTGTGTAATACTTGTAGAAATTATGGTAAGATTACTTTTATTCTTGTTTCTGGATTTCATGCCAGAAATGTAACAATTCCAAATTGGTTTTATTACAGACGTGTCTGGCTGGGCATATCCAGTTGGCTGCCACACACTTGAAGACTGTTGGAAAGGCAGTATATGTAAGTAGGTAGCCCCTACTAGCCACTGACCCACTAGGCAGTGCCAGATGGCTGACCTGGGTCTGTATAGTTTTAACATAATTTACTACAGAATGATCTCAGATACAACTACTTTGAAACTGTAGTTTGATCCTAAGTGAAAAAGTAGTGCTCTGCTTCGATCTGTTAAGACAGGCAGTATTTTGGACAACTGGTGACTTTATTAGGTAGACCTTGCTATTGCCGGGTTGGACCCCTTTTTGCCTTCAGAATTGACCTTCACGCTTCATGACATACTTTATACAAGGTGCTGGAAACATTCCTCAGAGATTTTGGTCCATATGGATATGATGGCATCACCCTGTTGCTGTAGATTTGTCTGCTGCACATCAATGATGCAAATCTCCCGTTCCACCACATCCCAAAGGTGCTCTATTGGATTGAGATCTGGTGACTGTGGAGGTCATTGGAGTAGCATGAACTCATTGTCATGTTCAAGAAACCAGTTTGAGATGATGTGAGCTTTGTGACATGGTGAATTATCCTGCTGGAAATAGCCATCAGAAGATGGGTACACTGTGGTCATAAAGGGATGGACATGGTCAGCAACAATACTCAGGTAGGCTGTCGTGTTTAAACGATGCTCAATTGGTACTAAGGCACCCAAAGTGTGCCAAGAAAATGTCCCCCACCACCATTACACCACCAGCAGCCTGAACCGTTGATACCGGTGTGGTCTTCTGCTGCTGTAACCCATCAGGTTCAACATATTGTGCGTTCAGAGATGGTATTCTGCATACCTTGGTTGTAACAAGTGGTTATTTGAGTTACTGTTGCCTTTATGTCTACTCAAACCAGTCTGCCCATTCTCCTCTGACATCAACAAGGCATTTTAGTCCACACAACTGCTGCTCACTTGATATTTTCTCTTTTTCGGACCACTCTGTAAACACTAGAGATGGTTGCGCGTGAAAATCCTAGTAGATCAGCAGTTTCTGAAATACTCAGACCCGTCTGGCACAACAACCATGCCACGTTCAAAGTCACTACAATCCCCTTTATTCCCCATTCTGATGCTCATTTTGAACTTCAGCAAATTGTCTTCCCTACATCTACATGCCTATATGCATTGAGTTGCTGCCATGTGATTGGCTGACTAGCTATATGTGTTATCAAGCAATTGAACAGGTGTACCTAATCAACCGGCCAGTGAGTGTACATTTAGCATTTGATCTGCTTTTCCATGAAAAATCTCCAGACTAAGGAGGTTTTTCTTCACCTAAGGAGGGAGAAGTTTGGGATGAACCCTTTTTTCCCCAGTCGAAGTAGCAGACAGTTTAATCCCAGCTCTGTGTTCTTGGGAGGACCAACCAGATGATGCTAAGGTTAACTACCTTTTTTTCTGGCTATGCTAAACCAAAATCTGTTGTGCAAGGAGACTGTAGTCTATGTACAATACAGGGGCAGCCAGTCTCTCTCTGCAACTGATCAAGAATGGCTCTTCATAATGTTTCAGAAGTCAAGGAGCTGAAAAATAACTTTTTTTTGTTGTTGCGCTATTTTCATCATCATATTTTTTGCATAATTTGTAAAAATTATCTGCAAGGCACATGATCTTTTAGTAAATTATTGTCTCCTTACTGATGTGTAATAATGTCACTTGATTGTCTGGTAATTGGTTTTCAAAATGATTAATGATTTAGCTAAATAGAAATACAGGGAAACTTGCAGCAAGTCACAATTTAATGGCACAAAGTGCAACATAATGCCTCTGGCCCACAAAAACTCAAATGTGTAATTTCAGATTAATAGCATCACCTACAAAAGAAATTGATCATTGCACTTCCTGGACGTTTTATTTCCCTGTCTTTGGCAACTACATTTACTAGAGCAGGGGAGTGCAAGTTCATATTTCTTTGTAAAGAAAGCATTTTTACAATCTTCTTGGACATTCCATTAAGATCTCATCTCATACCTCGGCTGTAAACATGGCAGGTGTGAAATCGGTTATAAGAGCTCACTATAGATAAAGTTTCCAAGTTAGAAAAGGGCACGGTTGTTTATTGAATATAAAACATTTATTGTCAGGTACAATCTCTAAAAGGCCAGCTGTAAAAAAAAATTACGTTACAGACCTTTTTTTTTGTTGTTAGAAAAACAAAAAAAATAAAACCCTTTGGATGCATAGTAAAGCATGCAAATAACCTAAATGTTTTATTTTTATTAAACCTCCCAGACTGTCCTTTTGAATAGCCGTTCGCATTAAAAACGTGGAAACCGATACCCTGCACCAACTGGATGCCTAGTGCCTTTTTGCCCAGTAGACAAGTAAAGTCCCAACCCAACTGTGTATAGCACATATAACAGACAGACTCTTTCCAAGCTGGACCAACCCTGTGAGAAGAATTAGGACGGTCCCACTTATCAAACAAGAGTGAGTCAAGTTATTTTTCAAGATGGTGCAATCATAACAGACTCATTATAGATCAATTATTACAGACTCAAATTTACCATTTAAATACACCAATTTGTATACTTTTCAAGTACCCAAGGCTACTTCTTCTATCAGAGTCTGTAGTAGAATGAACATGACAACATCTTGAGGTTGAAAAGGAACAAGAGTTAAATTTACAGAAAGGGAATGCATAAAAACGCTAATGTGGGTGCACAAAGGACCCAGTCTAGGATACACATGGCATTATAAGTGTTTTGGAGGACCACCTTTCGACCTTCCACGGGGGAAACGTTCTCTGTCTGCTTGCTGTCTTAGACCCTGCTAGTCCTATTGAAGAGATTTTTGTATTTTAAAAGTTGCAAAACTCACAGCAACATTTGCAATATGCCTTTCGGCATTTAAATTGACTGATTTGATCAAGAGTAGCCTAAGAGATCAGTCTTTTCAGTATGCATTTAACGCTGTTGGTGACTTCTCTCCCCCTGCTACGTCAGTTTGTGGCTAAATACATTAGTGGACCAAACCCTATATTATTACTTGCATACATATTCAAAGTGGTGTCACAATGCAGCCTCATGATAAGCGGTATGAAATTGCAACGATGCAAATAAAATAATGCATATACATTTATTTTTAGTGTTTTTTGTAGTAAATGGTTCAGTGTTTTTTTATAGTATTTATAGCTAAATATTTAAGCCTATCTGCTGTTGAATTCATTTGGAACTCATTTATGGTAGCTTTGACGTTAATCAGGAAACCATATGGCAGTTTTGAGGTATCTGTAATGAAGCCAACATGATTTGGGCCCTCCTCCTATTTCTTGTTTATGCACCAGTTGTAAATCCTTCCAAAAGATCTACAAACGCTTTAAATAGACTTGTGCATTCAGATTTGTACATTTTGAACAAAATTTACCAATTTCTTGCAATCATACGAATCTCCGAGAACAAGGAGGACTCCCAACGAAAGAAACGAAAACAAACAGCAAAATCGTACAAATATTGTTAAGATTTCTTCATTTGTTTGCCATGTTTTGGTGCCATTACAACCTGATAGGACGAAGTAGCCAAACCAGGGAGTCTCTGGTAACTGGGGAAATGTGGCACTCTGTAATTGGGGGAAGAAGTAATTCCAACGGACCCCTTTTACCTACCTCCCCAGAAACAACCCTTTCCAAGGTAAGGGCCCATAGTCTGTAAGGAGGAGGCCTCTCCAGGAGCCCAGTGCCATTAAACAGTTATTATAGAAAAGAGTCAGGGTGTTTATGTATATAATATATATTTCTTGCCTCTTTGTAGATCAGGTACAATCTCAGTTTATCAGATGAAGAATGCAAGACCACTAACCTGGAAAATGTACATTGTAATCTGACCACAAGTCAAAACAGTTACATTTAATTGAACATTGCTATAGATATAATATGTAGATATATGATCTATAATTTGGAAATATTGCATCCAGCTGAGTAGAGGTATCTTATGCATTTACACTGGGTAAAGGAGATTGTTATTGATGTCGTTTGTAGGAATTTACATTGTTGGCCACAATCCCATAAGTTTTTCTCATTCTTCCAATAATTAAGTTAAAAAGTAATGAGATGGCATTAGCTTAATTAATCAGTATGTACTCCTCAAAGCTGCCTTTATCTTATATTATTTGGCTTCAGACCAAAAGGTGACTAATGGCACTTAATGTCTTGTTCTAGAAGCACAGTCAAACTACCAATATATTTTTTTCTTCTTATAAGTAGCAAACACTACACTACAGCATTGTACTGAAGCCCATGGAGCAGCACGGCTTGGTAGAGTGGGTCTTGACAGAGCTAGTGGGTGTGCATGAAGGAGTAATTTAAATTAATTGGTGCAATGTTGTTATGGGTGTGGCTAACATTATGGGTATATAAGTGGGAGCCATTTTGTAAGAGGCTCACTTAACATTTTTTCCCAAATCTGGGTTGTCCCACCCTCCTTTCCTTTAATAGTGAGTTGTGGAGGTGTCTACCCCATCATTTCACAGCGGCAGGGAATGGTTGGGGATAATTGTTTTGATACAGTGGGTTTTGGTTTGGTTTTACTAATTTGACTTGGTTCAAGTTAGTTTGTTAGGTTTCAAGCTGGCCTGTGGCCCAGAACCTGGGGTGGTGTAGGGGTGTCTCGGTATGCCCATGCATTGGTTATTTGGTTAATTTGGGTGGTGTAGGGGTGTATCGGTATGCGCCTACATTGGTTATTATTCAGTTATTCGGTGTGGTGTAGGAGTGTCTTGGTATGCCCCTACAGTGGTCAATGGGTTAATGTGGAGGCACCTGGTACGTGTTGGTGCCAATTTTCTTACAGTTAATGTTTATAATTGGGGCGTCATTGTCATTGTTTATAAAGGGGAAATATGTTATCACTGTTTAATTGTGATGGTCTGTTTTGATAATGACTTTTAAATAAAAGATAAAGGTGTGCGTGTCTTCTTTGGGGAAAGTTTGGTTTGTGGGTACGGTTATCCTGGGGCACATTCGACTATGCACCTGTCATGTAAGAGGGGCATAAGCTTTACACTGCTTACTATCACTGAAATACTAGTATCAGTTTCTGTGTTTCTATTATAACATTTAGGGAATAAGGCCTATATTTTTGTATTTTAATATATATCTTCCACTGCATGTGCTTTCATACATATTGCATAGTAGAGTAGAGTAGAGAAGTGTCCCTTTTAATAACTACTAAAGGAGTTATAAAATATTGACATATTTTATTCATTATATTTCACAATTAAAATATTTGTTGTCTTTCCTACCTAACGTAATGTCTTGTGTCAAGATTTAGCCATATACCTCATATTTATCTGTCTGCAGTTTAAGGCCAGTTATTAGAATAATTAAAGGTCTGGCGTCTGCCAGAGTTTTAAAACAGCATCATTTCTTCTATGTAAACATGCACAAAGACAGGGATTTTGTAGGCATAGCGTTAGGTGTATGATTAAACAATTATACCAAACAAGTGCGAATGATCATCAATTTAATATGTGGGCTGAAACACATTCATTAACTGAAACAGAAACAGCTGCATATGAGGAATAAAACTGGATGAGGAACAGCTAAATTCACTAACAAGGTGAGGTTGCTAACAACATCAAAATGTCAAAGACATTATACCATGGCAAGAGTAAACAGAGCAACAAGACACACAATAGTTATACTGGATCAGCAAGGTCTCTCCCAGGCAGAAATGTTAAGGCGGACAGGGTTTCAAGCTCTTTTGAAGATGCACAAAGAATAGGGCAAGGACACATCATGATTACTTGCCTTCACAATCGAAAGATGTCCAGCAATGCCATAAGCTCAGCATAGGTAGAAAACAGTATGGTTAGAAGTAGTACTTCATGGAAGACGTGCAGCCAAAAAGCCACACCTCTGAGCCAAGTGTCTCAACTTTTCAAGAAAACACAGGAACTGGGGCATGGGGTGCATTTATGCAAATTGAGTTGGGTATTTGGTCACAATTTATGGTCTCCTCAATGCAAAGAGGTACAATCAGATACTTATCCATCTTGCAGAGCCATCAGGGAGGCATCTGATTGGCCCTAGATTTATTGTGCATCATCACAGCCAACGAAAACATACATCCATTAAGAACTATCTTCAGCGTAAAGAAGAACAAGTAGTCCTGGAAGTTATTACCCACACAGAGCCATGACCTCAACATCATCAAGTCTATCTGGGATTACATAAAGAGAGAGAAACAACTGAGGCTGGCTAAATCCACCGAAGATCTGTGGTTAGTTCTCCAAGATGTTTGGACAACCTATCTGCTGAAAAAAAACAACTTTGTGCTAGAAGAATTGATGTGGTTTTAAAGATGGTGGTCACACCATATATTGATATGATTTAGATTTTTATTCTGTTTCACTAACTTTGCATTTAGTTAAAAGATAAAAATAAACTAACATGTTTATTTATGAAAGATAATGGTAATGTACATTAAATGTCTACTTGTATATATCAGAATATATGCTTACTTTACAGCAATTTTTCACCCCTGAAAAACTGATATGGGGTGGAGGGAGACAATTGGCCTGCTGCCCCTCCACCATAGCAGACCATTCTTGGAGATTTTCCAGCCACATATATGTAGAATGTACATTGTTACACTGATAACACCGTCACATTACTTGTAAGCCCTCCATTTTCTAGTGAAAATGTCAAACCTGCAGGCATAAATCTACTCATCATGTGATATCTACTTCTATCAACACAGATCATAATACGATATTAGTATATAGCATGTACAAAAGAAGTGTGAGCAGTCTTGGTCTTCACAGGAATTTCATCAACCTTTTAGAACCTAGAAATTGCTTTTCCATAATTGCTACCATAATTGCATTATGGTATCTTTGTGAATAAAGTGAAATATGTGCATGACATGGATGTACGTATTCAACTAATCTCTTGAACAGCCCATCCATTCCTGCAACATGTTCCTCTTCATTTTCCTATCTACTGACACGGAGACAGATTTTGTGTGAACGGATAGTAATCTGAGAAACTGGGACACCAGACACAAAAGTGGATGGGTGATAAATTCCAAGTATGAGAAGTAATTTAAGAGACTCGAAATGAGAAAAGTGACACATTGACATCATGTCATTGTTTGATGGAATGCTATAAGAAAATACATGATATAAAAACAGCAAAATGTTTCCTGTCTGCCTCTGTCATTTCTGTACGCCCTCAACTACATGAGAAATGAAGGGATAGAAGGCATTTCAACATCCTGATGATTGAAGTGATGGCATGTGCTTAGCATAATACAATACAGAAAAGATCTAGAATTGTTTTGTACAAATCCAGGATTTATATGAATATGACTCGATTAAGAAGCATTCAAAGAGAAAAAGAGGGATGCTTTAACTGATATATATATACAAGTAGAAATGTGATGATGTTGAGATTTTATTAGCTTTATCTTTAACAAGAATCCTCTAGGTTGTAGTTTTGCAAGATGGACCTTATTACCGTATGTACCATGAGGTCATCCATTCAGACTTGACAGAAGGAATTTATTTCCTAAAGCAGTGAAAAGGGTTATTTGCAACAAAAAAAACAAGAAAATAATGGCTGTGTGATATTTTAGCAAATATATAAAAAAATATATGGGCAAATAATAGGTTATTAGGACATGATTAGTTATTGCTAATTTTTCTAGTGAGAAATCAGCCATTTGAAGCCAGGAAGTATGTTTGAGGCACAATTGGAAATCATTCCAATATGTTTGGTGTTTTTTACCTTCATCTGGATCAACAGTGCGGTTGAACTTGATGGAGTTGTATCTTTATTCAACAACTACTATTTTACAATGCTACTATAATAAAAAGTTTGCATCTGCAAGCTATAAAGCAATGTCTAAATTGTTGATGTTTACCTTGTAAGTGAAATGTGAAAAAGCCATTTGTGTGCCCCGTATAACTGGATGAATCCGGTAGTAATCCTGCCACTGAAAAACACTGAAATCCCACAATGCCATTTTACGTTTCTAGCACACAATGTGCCATTCACATGGATTATTGGCTATTATGTGTACCCAGCAACCCAGGTGAGCTGCACACAAGCACCGTTAATACAAGATTATGCTGAAATTGCACAATTTCAGTGTTATTTTGGTATGCTTTTTAACAGTTGTTGGGTCCTCAGGTTGCACAACTATTTGACAGATCTAGGGCAGAAGAAATAAGTATGGCTAAATTTAGTGCTAAAAGTTCTTTTGCCAAGCAACACTTACTTCACCATTGTCTAGTAGAATAAAATTCAGTATTGATGGGAGCTTTCTTTCGATGGCTCTTTAGTGCTCATTCAGCTGTTCTTCCTCCTTGCTATTTCCTCCAAACTTTTCCTTGTTTCTTGGCACACGGCCATAGTATTATGGACATTTAGAGATGTATGTGCTGCTGCCAACCTATCCAGTCAGTGCTGAAACTTCTGAATGTATATTTGTATCTCTTGATTGTGAGCGTTGGCTGGTACAGACGGGCTTCCCCCACATTTTTAAACTAACCGAAACCTAAGTCATTTTCAGTCCACCACAGAATTTAAGATGTTTTTAACAGACAGCTTGATCTTATAGCTCACCAAAGCACTACATTTTTTTTAAATATATTCATACATAATGTTGGGCTATACATCTGAAAATGGTATCAAATGAAAGGTCTATCTGTCCTTATAACATATGTACACTAACTAGCCACTTTATTAGGTATACCTTGCTAGTACCGGGTTGGACCCCCTTTGCCTTCAGAACTGGCTTTGTGGCATACTTTCTACAAGTTGCTGGAAACATTCAGTTGGTAATAAGGAGCCAAAAGTGTGCCAAAAAAATGTCCCCCATACCATTACACCACCAACAACCTGAACCGTGGATACAAGGCAGGGATGGATCCATGTTTAAATGCTGTTTACAGCAAAGTCTGACCCTGACATCTGAATGTCGCAGCTGGAATCGGGACTCATCAGACCAGGCAAGTTCTTCCAGTCTTCCATTGTCCAATTTTGGTGAGCCGGTGCGAATTGTAGCCTCAGTTTCCAGTTCTTAGCTGACAGGAGTGGCACCCGGTGTGGTCTTCTGCTGCTGTAGCCCATCTGCTTCAAGGTTCAACACGTTGTGCGTTTAGAGATGGTATTCTGCTTACCTTGGTTGTAATGAGTGGTTATTGGAGTTACTGTTGCCTTTCTGTCATCACGAACCAGTCTGCCCATTCTCCACTGACCTCTGACATCAACAAGGCATTTTCGTCCAAACAAACCGCCTCTCACTGGATATTTTCTCTTTTTTGGATATTTCTCTGTAAACCCTAGAGATGGTTGTGCATGAAAATCCCAGTAGATCAGCAGTTCCTGAAATACTCAGACCAGCCTGTCTGGCACCAACAAACATGCCACGTTCCAAGTCACTTAAATCCCCTTTCATCCCCATTCTGATGCTCGGTTTGAACTTCACCAAGTTGTCTTGACCAGGTCTACATGCCTAAATGCATTGAGTTGTTGCCATGTGATTTACTGATTAGCTATTTGTGTTAACAAGCAATTAAACAGGTGTACCTAATAAAGTGGCCATTGAGTATATATATATATATATATATATATATATATATATATATATATATAATTTGTGCGGGTACACAAAAATTACAAAGAATAATCATGCTTAAAGAAACAATGTTAAAATGCAAAAAAAAACCTTGGTTTTTGGGTACACAATAAAAATGAAGAGTTTATATAGATGTATTTTGCATGATGATGCTGTGTAGTTTTACTTCCCTTCTGTGTGTATATTATTTTCTACTTGTGGCTTCCTCTTCCTTGCTGCCTGTCATGATTATATTATCATGCTTCAGTCACCAGCTCATCACAAGCCAACCCAACAAAGGCTGATTTTCAGATCACTAAGACATCAACAAATCATTTGGAAAAAAACAAAGACAAAATGCAGCTGTCAGCAACAAACTCATATAGACTTATAGATATGAATTTATGTCACAGTTACTAACAAACCCTTTTGTTCTTTGAGAATTAAATACCAAGTACAGTAATGCCCCCCCTGAACAATGAGGAAGGGGATATGACTGCTGTCCTATACAGGGATGCTTTGTGTCCTTCACATTCATCTGTCATGTTTACTTTGTATCAAGCAGGTATATAAACAGAGAAGGCACTTTCTTACTTCCTTTTCAACCAGGATCAGGCAGAGAGAAGAACTGGAACTTTCCCACCCTCCCACCTCCGGAATGGATTGCTAAGAAGACTAATATTGGTATTTCCGCAATAGCAGAAAATGGGAGAGACCAAGCCAGTGGTGGCCAATACAACTGGTTTGAAGCTCTTGGTGAATATGATGGGTGTACCTGCCTGACTTGGTTGTCAGCTAGACGACTATATGGTATCCACAACTGCAGAAATTGGGAAAGATCAAGCCAGTGTGGGCTGATGAGCAATACTGGTTTGAATCGCTTGAAGTATTTGTTGGATGCAACTGCCTGGTGTGCTAAATTAGCCAACAGCTGACCTTCCCTGCTTAGACACTACACTGTGTAGATTCTTTATGGCAACGCTAATGAAGTCCATTCCTTTTTAGACTTTTATGATTAATACTGAGACATCCTGTTCTTAACCACAAGGCAGTATGATAAGGAGCCAGGTTGTCTGTCAAAGGAGGAGACATAGATAAAAATAGATTAAGATGTTATGTTTTACTTTACAAAGAGGGTGGTATATAAGTGGTACAGGTTAAATGAAACATGCATGGAATAGGCACAAAGTTATTCTGAGACCATGGCCTGATTTAGGTCATTAAAAAATGCAAGTAGATGTAGAGTAGATGAGCCGAATGGTTCTTAACTGCCGTCAAATTCCATGTTCATAGTTGGGCAAGGATAACTAAGCTAGGATATATGAAAAAAGCTAATTACAATATATTATGTAAAACAGAAAATACAATGTTTCTTAATTTTGGTGGAATGTGTTTAAAGCAGGTGTGGCATAACTGGACCAAGAAGAGCTTATGTAGGAGTGGACAATGATTTAATTAAACCCCTTCCACTTTGTTGACAGCACCCCTAAAACAACTGTGCTTGGTTTGCCATATGGGAAACCCAACCCTGCTAATACTAGATGACTTCATAGGCATTTATACACTTTTGTACTCGATCAATCCTCAATGGTTTATCACCGGCTACATTGTGTTTGTGTTCCGTTTACAAAGTGGTTAAGAACAGGGCATTATGATAATAAGGAACTTGAGCAATTCACAAAGAGAGATTATGAAAGGCTCATATATTGCTCATTGCTTTAGTTGCATTACATTTTGGAGTAAAATGTTCTGTCCTAATCAAGGAACAGGAAGTCATCTTAGAAAATTGAGCATTTGTGGCAGAATGAACAAAGGTTATATTTCCACCCATTGTCATAGAGCACATGCATTGAACTCTGCTTCACCTACATTCTCATAGCAGTCTTATTTTGTACAGTTAATGCTAAATTATTGTACCTTGAGTTATAAAATAAAGTTAACCAAGTTACAGATTAACAGAATCAACAAAAAGCCTACATTATCAGGCTTCTACCTAATACCAGCAGCTCTCTTATAATTAGAAAGCCCTTTGAAAACCATAGCAAATGTATTATCATAGTTATTTTCAAACTAAACATACTCTATTTCTCCCTTTTCTCTCTCTCTCTCTTTTCATCTCTTCTTATCTTGTCTGTTTTGCCCGTTATCTACACACAAACCTTTTCAAATTGTTCCTCTGATGTTGATGTTCTCTTTGACTCAACACAAAATTCTGTCTTCAATTGCTCAACAAAAGGTCTCGCATTTAATGCACCTGAAAAGACTACATCGTGAATCCATTATTTATTTGGTCTCGTAATACAGCAGAGCTTGAAACAATGCAATTCATTTGGGGATACTAATTGCAATTCAGTTTATTGACTGCTAATCATTTAATGTAATTTTCTTATTAAGGATGACTGTCTGTCTAACTATGTGCCAACATATAAATTCTGTAATGGTCCCAGAGTATTTTTCTAGTGTGTTGTGTTTAGCTAATTGCATTAAGTTCCTTCCTTCTTTATTTACAAAAAGGTCAATCAAGGATATATATGGAGATGTAGCGTATGCATTACCCTCAGGGCCTACTGCCATGCATATGTTTTAAAAATAAAATTAAGAAATGCATGGGAAAGGAATGAGGAGAAATTCCAGAAAGTGGGTGATAGATGCTCAAAATGACCACCACACAAGCAGAGGGTGGATAGGGGTACATTTAGCTTAAGGGAGGACTGGGAAGGAGGGCAGGGGGTCTATTGCCCCTAGGATGCTTTCATACTAAGGTTCTGGGCCACTGCCAGAGGCTTTTTGTTGTATTTACTTTGATTCCACATTTAGCCACCTGGCTGTCTAGAGTAAGGGCTTTACACAGCATTTACACCTTGACTGTATTCATCTTGTGGTCTTTTTTATGTAGTCCATTTTGGTAGATATGGTCCATTTTGGCCCTTGAACTTTTGGTATTATTATTATTATTAGTGGTCTTATGAGGGACCCTTGTGATCTTACATTATAAAACAATTATACAGGTAATTGAAGCAAAAAAAAAGTAAAGGATAAATCAAACAAGTTAAACAAGTTCAGAGTGAAGCAGTGGTTAAGTAATAATCAGAGTGCATGTGAAAAAGAGTATTGAGCTGATGCTAACAGATCTATCTACCTATAACAGTGTTATGGAACCAGAACAGGAAGCTACCTGTAGCAATAATTATAATTATAAGCAAGTGGTTGCAGGAGAATGGAAACTCTGTAAATACAATGAATAGAGAGCTGGGTTAGAGCTTCGATCAAAATGGTCAGTTTTCAGGGAGAACTTAATGAGACAAATGAATTAGATGGCAAAAAGAGGGGGGTCTGTAGCGAATGTGCATTTAAAAAAGGTAAACATTAAGTGAGAAAAGTCCCAAGAAATATATATTTGGTATGTACACTGGATTAGGGGTAGGCACCAACATTGCTCATGGTGGACATTCACTGGGGTCCATGGTAGACAATTTAATGATGTTCTATGGACCTTCACAAACTTTGCTACAGACACTGGTGTCCTTGTACGGACACTTTACCTATCCCTGAATTGGATAATGATATGCATTATAAAACAGAACATGAATTAATAAACTTGCTTGTGGCTCTGATATAGCAAGCATTTCTAATGAGGTTGAATACCTTTCATGCAAGACGTCTGTGACAAGATGTTGAGTAGCAGGAAAGTCTAGGGTAAGTTACAAGGGGGCTGGGAGGCTTTCTGTTCTTGCAAGATGCTTGGGACTAGATGGTTGGCTGTAGGGGTTCCTGAGGTACGTTATTGAATGAGGCTGGAAGGATGGACAGAGCCCCCTTTGTCATTGTCATTCCTACAGAGCTGAACGTTTCATTGTCAGAAGTCGTAACTATGATAAATGTTTCATCTCTTCCAAATAATTTATGTATAAATCAATGGTTTTCATAGCAGGCAAGCTACCAAAATATTCCAGTAAACGTTAGAAGGTTAGTGCACAACTGCTTAAGAGAAACCTGTATTTTAAGCATATTTCTTAAATATAGGCTTGCAGTTTTGGAAATATCCCAAGCATGATACAGTGACTGATCCAAGCATAAAACATTTTTCTACTTCATGCTTTTCTTATATGACCGTTGACAAGGATAGACAGGGTTCAAGGCTACTTGTGTTCATGCTTCACAGCATGGTGTGCGCTGCCTTTTGCCGCTTTACCCGTGATGTGGCTTTTTTGGGCTGTAATGCTTTGTTGATACACTACAATAACATCCTGCAAAACCAACAGCATGATATATTGTTCAAACGGAACTATAAAAGAAAAAAAAAGGAAAAGCTTAACCGTAGCTTATACTTTTATAAATCACTGAAAAAAATACCTGAACTATATTAACACATAAAAGGTATAGTAAAAATATAGATTTATATATAGATCAAGCTGGAAGCAAATCATCAAAATGACCACAAAGGAAACCCAGCTTAAAAGTGACATCCACTCTCTCACATGCTGTAAGAAAAGACATCTCATCCGAAATGGACTCTGCCCATGTTAGTATTGGCTACTATTGTTTTCGACTTAATAAATGGAGGCTGATACATTAAAAGCTCATCCTTAAACTGGAATGTTCAATAAAAAGGCTTACATTGCAGTACACACACATATATATCCACACATATATATATTGCAAAAGAGATTTTGTGGGCTGCTTATATAGGGACTTCTTCTAGATTTTGACAGAGGATGATAAAATATAACAGCTGTATAAGGACCATGTCTACCAGATTGATCGTTGCATTAGTAAATGGGCTTACTACATCACATCTATCATTTGTGATTTCTGGCTGCTGAGCAGATTCAGACTCAATAAAGTAGGGATACATTTCACTGAATATTCCCGTTTTTATTGTCTAGGTTATTCTGTCTGTACACTGTTCCTTTATGGAGAAATTCAACATGTGTACCGGTATCATTTTGCCTGTACATTTTGATTATGCCCATTTTCTGGGCTTGTTACTTCGTGGGCACCTCTAGTTCCATTCCTTATATATGTAAATGTTGGCGCCACTGTCTTATATGCGTTGTTTAAATATGACTGTAACACTAGATGAGCAGCATATCATCTTTGGTTGTGGGGTACGCTGTACTTACTATGTTACTACACTAATTGTACCTCCCTTTATTACATACAACTTTCCCACTGACTCATTTTTCCAGTAAAATAATACTTAACAAAAAAAAGACACTTTAACCGATGCATTATAATAATAAATAACTCATTTACACAAATAAACTATATTTCCATTAGAAATAATCAAGAATTTCCATATTTTGTTAGATGCGTGTAGTTGTGCACTCACATTGCACTCACGGGGTTAAAGGAACCTGCATTGGTTACATTTATTCTGTAAGCTTTTGCATGTCTGTGAGCGCGGACGGATTGTTCTCTTTTTTTTCTTTTTTCTTTAATTTTAAAACAGTTCATTGCTTCAGGCGGATATACATTTTGTAATATCACGTTATGATCACAATGCTGTACTTTACACGTATATTGTGGTTTTCAGCATAATGGGCTAGCAGAGTCAGGGTGTTAAAATGAAGAAACATTCAGGAAATTCTTTTTTTTGCCGTTATTTTAAGTGTTGAAGAACATTGCTGTTCCATCATCAGACTGTGATAGGACATTAGTCTTCCATACACAGAGGTGGCCCTCTCATTTAGCCGTACACATCCGGATTAGAGTACACCACTTCGTACACTTATTCGTTATTATACAGCTCACAGCTGTTTTAGGGCACACACGTTTTGTAAAGATTATAGACGACTATGGGTTCAGCCAATAATCTTAGAAGCTGAAAAAGAGGTCTGTTCCAATTCAGCGGAAGTTGGCATCTGCCCCCCAAAAGTCTGCTCTTTGGCAGCAATACAGAAGTATTCTCTGACTCAACCTTCACTCGCTGACCTACGCAGGTTATCGGGCGCTGCAAATGGAAAAAACCCAGAATAATGGGACAACAATAACACATTAACAGTATACTGGATTTATGCCTGCACTGATAAATATGATATCCTATAACTCAACGTTACAACTTGCAAACAACTTGTAAAGTGATATTATATACACACCCTGGAATTTAAAACCATGAAATTGCTCTACACTATGATACAATTTTTGCTTGTAAAGCTTGCTTCAGAGCTTACTGCCCTCAACCTGACCTGCCGTTAATGATTTCCTCCATGCATGTAAATATTTTCCTTCACCAAAGTAATGAATTGTGTCTTGAATGTAAATATACTCATTTCATTACCTATCTATGAAGAAGAGTATAGAACACTATAAAGTGGCTATTATTCTTTTTTTCTGTTATTATTCTTTTACACAGAGGCCATGTAGATATTGATGAGTATTTATGCTTACGAACATATTGGTGTCTTTGACATGGGGAAATTTTACCCTTTTTCCTTGACATAAAAACTTATCGGTGACATAATGTAATAAACCAAACATGTAATTCATTTAGGAATTACTCTCAACATTTGAAATGATCAGTGTTATAATATAGTCTTGGTAGTGGACTGGCGCTAGGTTTGATCCAGAGTCTCCAAGTAAATACCTGTTTCCCCAGTTCTCAGGGTCAGTTTCTTCTTTCTCCAGGCATTTGGCCACTGCCTGCCCAATCCTCACCTACTAAAGGCTGTCTGGGGGCCAGACCTGCCACTGCAAGTGGCTAAACCAACACCTAAACAAAGCTACTGCCCAGATGCCAACCCTAGGAAGATCCCAGGTATGGTGGCTACGGGGCTGGGCTTTACCGAGATGTTTTATGTGACCAAAAGACGGGGTGGCCTGGAGGAGGCAGGGGTTTATTGCTTACCAGAGCAGTGCAAATTATTCAAAGTGGGTCCAAAATTGGGCCGGCCCGCTCTAAGTGTGTGATTGTTAGTTACGGTGGAGGCTGGTTAGGCCACTTGACTTTACTTGACCCCTGGGCCCAAAGGTGCCAGACAGAGAGATTTGTATAACTCTTTATGTGCTGTGACATGGATATCATATGCTGCAATGAAAGATACAAAGCAGAACACTGGATAGATTTCACTGGATAGATAAGATCCACAATGCGCATGCATTAACATTATTAAAATATTGTTGGCACATTTCCCAGTGAAAACATTGTTACAGTGCATGCTGACAGGCTCCAAACCTGGGGCCAAACTTACAATTCAAATCAATAAATGTGCACACGGGTCCAAAGTAAGACTGCATTCTCCTTATGGAACTTAAAGATGCCCAGTGACGTTTCTAGGGGAGTAGCAGGGAGCACCAGAGTTTGGCCTTATAGTAACCGCACTCGTTCTTGACTCTCCTTTTTTATCAACATCCTGCATTTTACTCTTGTGATCAATATACGTTGGGGTTCTGAAGGATAGCTGTAACTAAGTCAAATGACATTGCATTGGATGTTAAGGCTCTTATCTGACTGAGCTATTTCTCCATTTCCAGATTGTCAAATCATGTGGTTTGTAATGGTGACATCATATGCTGTATAATATGACAAAGTTGCCTATTCAATAGTTTCGTTTTAATATTCAAAACAGTCGGGTTAAATATACACTTTTGGATATTTCCCAGAGTGAATATCGTGACTTTAATAAAGGTTCTAGTTTTTCCACTACAAAAGAATTTTAAGGGTATTATTGAATGATTTATAGGTGCATAACAGAAAAAAATAACTAAGCCGTTGATGTGCATTTGTAATGGTGATTTACTTAGAGTTTAATAGTATGAATTTACTTACCAACATAAAATCAGGAGATATACAACAGCTGCACATTGATACATATGCAATTTTCACCCAATGAAATATGGAACTGTCAACTTTGTACAGTAGGTCATGTCAAACTAAAAAGGTAAGAGGTAGGACGAGTGAATGTTATTTCCTATGCAGCAGCTCCATCAGCAGGTTGGACTGCTAGAAATGTAAAATACTCTTCAATTATCCCACCTGATGCTGTGTACACAACCTGCAGGTTTTAATTAATATGCTCCCTTGGAACAGGATAAGTCTAAATATAAGCCATGGGTGCGCTAAGGAACATCATATGATTTCCGTGAAGGTTTCACCCTAAGGAGGTTTCAGGCAACATAATCTTAAACTTAAAGTACTCCCGTAATCCAGATAGAAGTTACCTTTTTATACAGAAATTATTTTGTTTATATCTTGTGCTAGCCCCATCTCCAAAAGTGTAGATACAATTATTCTTTTTGCTGTTTCCTTCTAATGCTGGTGAGTGGGCTACACGTACACGATGGGCATCCACATCACCATCTTGCAATGAGTGGTACGGTTTGGTGCCATAGAAGCTCCCTGGCCTAATGGGCTTGCCAAAGTAGGCTTTTAGGCCATTAAAATGGGGCATTTTGTCAAGGTGCAAGAACAATGAGGCATAATTCTGTTGATTTAATAAGTGCGTAGTGGATTTTGAATGCAGCTCACATGAATGCATCACCACACACTAGTTACAGAGTATATTTGTTATGATTCGATGAGCTGACTCAAACACTTCTCTTGCCTGGTTCAGTCTTGGTTCCTACGGTACATCCTTGGCTCGCGCACCTCTGCTGACTCATACTAAATGCCATTAAGTCATTTTTTATGTGTTTCCCGATTATGGCAGGGAACAATAATATACTATAGACACATAAAATTCACCATTCATGGTTGTTTGTTAAACCTCTTCAATATTTAATTACAATATAACTTGAGAGATGCATATTAAGGATTTCTAGAACGTATATGTACATTATTTTTGTTACCGCCATGCTTACAATACATTATTAAACTAAATTAAATGTTTTTATTAATACTATGTATCAATGCAAGAGTAACCACACGGCGTGCATTTGCAGGACACATAAATACATGTTTACAATACAAACAATTTTTACTATTCATCTCAATATTCTAGGTTGAGCAAATATTCTGCTTAAAATACTTTTTTTCATTTTGCATTTTTTTTAAATGTATTTAGTAGTTTATTAAGTAGCTTTTCTTTTTCAACTATAATTTTTTATTCCCACATTGGGATTTTTTTTTGGTCCATGGTATATATAATGCTAAGGACTGAGGGGACAAGAGTATCTAGTGCAAAAGCCTGATTTAGAAATGGAGTTATTTTATTATTAATATTATTAATACTGATTTATTACTATCTTATTCTAAAAAGGATATCACTTTTCTAGTTTTATGCAGCAGACAAAAAACTTTTTGAGGCATTCAGATGTATCACAGGCTCAGAAAACAATAGTGCTAGTGTTCTCCTTCTATGTGAAGAACGTTTTATACAGAACCCCCTACATTTGCATCAGTGCAAGTTTGTTTATCACACCCAGATCCACATACCCACTAATAGAGCCTGGCTTTGCAGGTATGTACATGCTCAGTAATTCCACCTTTTCTGCATGCCTGGAGGCAGACATTCTAACCATGTATTTCCCAAACAGACTGTACGTTTAGCAGGTGTCTATAGAAGCAGACAAGGTATAACATGTCAGGCACAGGGACCCATGGGATATCTTCTCTTGCTGTTATAATTAGTGCTGCAAGCTTCCTGGACACCAGAAAACCTATAGAGTAATTCAGAAGTGATCTGCCGTAGAGGACACAGCCGCTCAGCCAGGAAGAGAACTCCAGGTGACCCTGTGTCTGTTGCCCCCTCTCCCCTGTGGATCTGTGTGTTGGGGGTCCCTTCAGTGGGCACAGTGAAGGCTGATATGGGATTCTCCCAGTCTCGATCCCTGCACACCCAGGAGCTTGCAGACAAGACAGGCTGTAAGTAGCACTTCACTTCTGTCCTGGGATATAGGGGGGTCGCGAATGATGGGGTGATCACCCCTTTAATATTATGTCGTAGTAATCTCCATTATTCTCATAATGATACCTTTCTTAACCCATGCTGTGCAGCACTGCCCACGATTGGCATTAGGCAGGGTTTAAATGTAGGCTATATTTTGATCATACAGTGCCCATTGTTTATTGAGGGTATATCTTCTGCTTTTTCATCTGAAACATTTATTCTATGCAAACTTCCTTAACTCATTCGTAGCCGCAGAGTAGGGGCGTGGGTTTGAAATAGGATTGGAATCTAAAGTGTTAATCATGATCGGCTAGATGTATCTGGTGAACAATGTTATAAGCTAAGAGCATAGTGGTGCCTGATCCTGTACAGGGGTCAACTGCAATCTGCAATGTAATTCAAACTTTGCTCATTTAGGAAAACCTGCAATACGATTTTTATAACGCCAATTTTTTAAATATAAATATATATATATATATATATATAACAAAAATACTTATTTAAAGTGGTTGGATAAACAGTTTTGCTATGCAATAGCAGTTAATGTGACTTACGGTATATCTTCTAGATTGTAAGCTCCTTTGAGCAGGGCCCTTCTCGCCTGTAAGTCAAATTGTTATGCTATTTAGTACTTGTTATGTCCTCTATCCATTGTACAGCGCTATGGAATATGATTGCGCTATATAAAACAATAAATAATAATAATAGTACAATGAAGGGGAAATATAGAACCTGTATGTTCCAAAAAAAGAGATACCAAGTTATCCTATTTTAAGTTATCTTGCTCACCGATGTCCTAGGGATGCTAATGCATACTGAGGAGCGCATGTAAATCTCTGGCAGTGTTTCAGGGACAGACACTGGGATGTTCTTCATATGATGTTCTTACAGACAAATGCAAAGTTAAACATATATAGACTAATAAAAGTTGCATTTATATATGCTAGAAAAATGGTGTCTTAGGAGGGATATTACCACATTGTATATGTGCAGGGCCAATATGAAGACGTGTTCATTAACAGAAACGTACAAAGAACCAGAAGTCATCTTCTGAGACTGGACAAGGGAAGATTTTGTAGACAACAAAGGAAGGGATTTTTATAGTAAGGGCAATAAAGGTATGGAATTCACTGCGAAGAGAGGTGGTGCTATAAAAATGGCAAAATTCAAAAAACATCTTAATTGGGGTTCTTTTTTGTTTGAAGCAAATACAAAATTGTCGAGGAGCACAACCTCTGGCCATACCTCAGACACCTAGTATTTGCTCTAGGTATATAATTAAGGGTATTGACAGGGGCATAGTGTGAAAACTATTAGTAGTAGTTATAATGTCAAAATATGATCGGTTAAATGATAAAATGCTGAATAACCCTTAAAACTCCACAGATTGGCTTGTTTCCTAGTAGTCATACATAAATACATAATATGGAGAATTCTAGATGATTGATTAGTTACATTATATATTTAAAGTGTTGCAGATATCTGCATGAACACACAAGGCATATTCATCCTCTGATAAAACCATAGATTATTTTTACTATTGTAAATTTAATATCAAACATCATATCAAGCTTGAAAGGGTTAAGTAAGTTGGCAAATGAACTCTGTGTGAGTCTATACAGTAATGATACAAACCTTATCATATCGACACAGACAGTTATACTCTATCGGGGCAGCAAGGAACACAGATGGTTAGAAAGAAAGAAAGGTTTAAGGACAGTTCCCAATATCTGGTGGCCAAATATCAGTTTCATGCATGAAAGGGCAGATTTCATATTACACACGTTAGGTTGAGCCTAGATTTACAAGAAATCAAGGATGCTGTGTGAAAGAAGATAGCATTGGCTTGATGGTGGCCCATTCACTTCTCTGCGGCAGTCTGTATTGATACAGGGATGTCATTTGGAATGAAGTACTGCATGTTAGCGTGGGAAAGGAATGTAGATAAACTGGTTTGCTTCTAAAGACACTGTCTGTCATTAAAGCAGTTCTCCACCCTACTAATAAGCTATTATCTATTATATGTATGTATGTATGTATATATATATATATATATATATATATATATATATATATATATATATAGTCCTATACAAAAAAATGTTGATTGCCTTCAAAACAGCATCAATTCTTTCATGTTGGAGGTATGGCATTTTCTTCTGACCTGCCCTGGACATCTTCCTATTGGGTAGGAAAGTAAGCATAGTGTGTCTTTCATCGGCTGCTCTAAGTTTCATTGACTGCTTCAAAGGTCCTCAACGTTGCTCATTTATTTTTGCTTCTTCAAAAGAGCTTTGGCAGAACGTGTGAAAACCCATGCAATCTTCAGCAACCTTATCCTGTTATTGAGTTGGGATGTTCCTCACCCAGTTTTATTCCTCCTAGACAGCCTTTTCTGTCTCAGTTAATGCTTGTGTTTCAACCTGCATAGTAAATTGGTGATCATTAGCACCTACATGGTACAATTTTTAGTCATACACCCAACTATATGTATACAAAATCCTAGACTTTGTCCAGTGTGTAACTAGAAGAATTGATGCTGTTTTGAAGGCATAGGGTGCTCACACAAACATTGATTTGATTTAGATTTTTTGTCTGTTCACTCACTTTGCATTTTGTTAAAAATAAACTATTAACATGTCTATTTTTAAAAGGGTTTTTAAATGCAACACAGTACTGTGTATTATATGTATGTATGACATACTGAAAGTTAAACTTTACACAGAGGATGTGCCCTTGCAGCTCCAAATGTTCCTCCTCAGTATCTTGTGAATACTAAGTAAAATAGAATATAAATATTGTATGCATACCTGCAAACTGTCTAAATGAGTTTAACTTGAGACTTAACCCTTTAAAGCCCCATGAAAGACTACAATATCTAGTGAATTGGAAATGGTGGCAATCAAATGTTTCTAAAACCAGACAAACATATTCTTAATTATATGTATTTAAGGATTTCAACAGAAATATACTAGCGAGTAAAAACACCAGCTGTGATGCTCAGATATCATTAAATCAGAGTTGAGTATGAAATGTCTGTCTGGGAACAGTGAGAGGATGTTCCACTAGATTTTTCTCGTTACATTATTAGCCATAATGTATCATTGATGTTTTTGAGAGAGTTTCTGAAAGGAGCCCAGAGTATTCTGTATTTAGAGTTGTTTCTTAATAAACGTCACATCTTGGTTTGTCATGATCAATACAGAAGCCTTGGTCGAGCTGTCTGCTTCCTAATTTTCTTTTTAGAACCTGAGAAAAGTAGTGCACTTTAGTAATAATGCACATGGAGTGCCTGGAACAGATTATTACCTTAAATCAGTCCTTGACTAAGCTGTGGAATCACATTGTGCACTAAACACTTATCAAACAGTGCTTTACACAGCATTTTGTTTCACTGTTTAAATAGATTTCATCTACTCCTTGGTTTAACCTTGGGTCCCAAGGATTTTAGTTCAGACCCAATGTTAAAAATAAAGTTGAAAACACATTCATGAGTTAAAAAATATAGGTAACACGGGTTGCCAGTTAGACACACTGGGGTGCTGGGAGTAAAAATGCAGCGACTTAATAGCCCTATGGAATTATGGAAACACTCTGCAAGGAACAGAATAAGTGTGTGGCTTCTAGGGCTTACTTTTGTAGACACACCTTACGAGAAAGTTCTAAAGGGCAGGGACCTCTCTTCGTAATGTACACTGATAATGTTTGTATGATAACTATACTATTTATATAACCGCACGTATTATACCTCCCCCTTATTGTACTGTAAACTGTAAATCTCTACATACATCTGTTAGAGCTATATAAATAAAACTATATATATATATATATATATATACCGTATTGGCCCGAATATAGGCCGCACTTTTTTCCCCCACTTTCCGCTGCCGGTGAACGTCCGCATGATGCATTTTACACCCCCCCCCCGACTTACCAGAGCAGACTCCCGGGTGTCTTGCAGGGCCGGCGGAAGACATCTACACAATACGCGTATACAACTTCCGGTGCCGGCACTTCCGCTGAGTGCTGGCACCGGGAGTTGTATACACGATGTGCATAGATGTCCCCCTCTGGCCCCACAAGACACCCGGGAGTCTGCTCTGGTAAGTCGGGGGGGGGGACACAGAGTGGCAGCATATCTCGGGGGGGGGGCAGAGTGGCAGCATAGGTTGGGGGGGACAGAGTGGCAGCATATCTCGGGGGGGAGAGAACAGGGTGCGGCCTATATACGGGGGCGGCCTATATCCGAGCCAATACGATATATATATATATATATATATATATAGTACTTACATACATACATATATACAGCACATACATACTCTTATGCATCTTTGATCATGAAAATTTGTGGGTGGTATAACATAGGGAAGCTAAACATAAAAATATGTGACTGTTCTTTTAACATTTTTTTATTTTTGTGAAGTTTTACCATCATATTCAGAACCTTGCTTAGTCAGTAGTTTTTTTTATGTTGTATACAGAACCATTTTATGATTCACTTAGATTTAGGAAATTAACATAGAAAAAGGTATGTGTAAACAGTTTTTACATATAATGTCAACACATTGTATTGTGTTGTGTTGTACTGACAGAGGCACTTATACATCGCATCATTTGTAATAATGGATGTACGAGCCCCAAAATGTATAAACATTTCTCCAAGCTGTTCATCCAAGGTCTCTAATAGCATGCAAAGAAGCACTTACTTGGACAAACACAGATCCCTGTTCCCACCACACATATGGTTTAGGCATGCAGGCTAAATGGATGCTTTGTGGCTTTTGCCAGGAACTGCCTGATCCTGGCTGACCAGGCCGACCCTCAGCTTGCTCAAAGACTACTTACTACCATTAACTGTCTTGAGGAGGAGGATTAATACCCCGTACTTACTCCCATGTACCACTCAGCCCTTGGATTTTTATCATATCCCATTCCCATTTCCACCAAGCCACCCTCCATCCTCATATGCTATTCCTGCCACGATGCCACTAAATTTTGTACCCCTGGAGTCATCGTGTTTTGCATGCTTGACTGTTTCCAATCATACACAAGTTTTATCTCTGCTAATGTTTTATGTTCTGTGCTGCATTGCAGCATGCCTTCTTTTTAATGTAAGCCCTGTTCTTAAATCAAATGAGGTTTTGGGAGGTTATTTTTTTCCTCAAAACTCTCCCGCTCCTTACAATCATAGCAATAACCTGTGTGATATGTTGACTACTTATTTCATGCACAAAAACGCCCCGTTTATGGGAAAAAGTTTGTAATTGTTTACTTATATGGTCTTTCTTATTAATACCATATACGTCAGTTTCTTTGGCTCCTCAAGTATACCGATTTCATTAAGACATTAATAGCATTGAGACTTAGCTCTCACCATTCCATTTTGCCTCTTTGCAAGACCACCAACTGCCTTAATGAGTGACCCTTATAGAAAGTATAAGGAGGTTTGTATTCAAATCTTTGATGTCCGTAAGGATGCAAATATATTCAAAAGTAAATCTAGTTACCTTCATTCCCTCAGCATCCCTCTTCTCTGACTGTGAACAATATCATCACTGAGTCACCTGTGTAATTATGTGATTTCATTGTGGATGTGCAACTGGTTGTGTAAGCATACACAATTATTTTTCACGCACCAAAAACTGCATAACTAATTTTTTTACCTATCCTGAACTCTTTTCCTGAAGCCTTCTGAATATACCAGGATGTTATCAGCTACCACTTCAATGGGAGCAGTGGCATAATATGGAGGAATAGTCTTGCAAATCCTTTGTGAGGCAGGTACCAGACGTTGACTGTGGTTTACAGATTAGATGGATCCTGGAAACCTAATGATATGGTTTTATCAAGTAAGCTGAACTCTAAAATCCAAAATTAGCAACGTGACAAATCTTTTGAAGTGCATGAGGTTTGGTCCACACTCCATGATCGTTGACAGGGTCCAACCTTAAAACATCCAATAAAATGTCCACGTAGGATTGATTTAAAACATAAACACCTTAAGATTAATTGCAATATTTAATCATAGTAGGATCTGGGACAAGTCTCCAACACTGGCACTCACAAGCCCAGTCCTGTCTACTACTCCTTCATCCCTGTTGTTAAAGTGGGATGGAGGTTTGCTCACCTTCCTGCACAATCATCGATATTGTTTAATCATGCTGTGTTCAGTAATTTGATGTCATATTGCATGGTCAGCAATATCTGGTGGTTTGCAGGCCACAAAAAAGGAATCACTAAAATGGAGGTCTTTGCCAGTGGCTGTACAAACCTGTATTGTGGCCATCAGATCTCCGGATGGCCCGAACTGCAGTGGCTCTCTAAGGTAAGCAATGTTTAATCTTCTATATCATGGAGATTTATGTAGCACTAGTGGTCTAAAAATGAAATAATCAATGGCCTACCATCATTCCCCTGGAGCTTTCCCTTTCCTTCCCCTTTTATAGGAGGCAGCAATCATGTGCCTAAAAAAATGGGATGGATCTGAGGCCAAAATAGCCTTGAAGTGAGAATAGACAGTACTTGAGCAAGGAATGTCTAGAACCTAGGAGTGTAATGGTACATGGTCACAAGATATTAAACACATTTATCTAGCTCTGATTTCCACTGGGTGAATTGTGGATACAACAGTAACAAGGTGACAAATATACACAGGTACAGATGCACAGGTTTCTTTTGGATATAGGTCCACAAATAATTTTCTGCATTAAAGCAAGGAGTTACTATGCTGGCGTCATACAAGACTCAGTAAGTCATATGGAGACAGCTATGTTGCATGCTCAGAAGTGTCACCAGCCTTGGGAGTTTTAACTAGACTTGGGCACCAGGGGGCTCTTCGTGTTCGTCTTCGTGCTCGTCTTCGGGGGAAAAAAAATCTTCGTATTCCGCGAATATTCGCCCGTTCCTGTCTTCTCTTCGGGCGAATATTCGCGGACATTCTTCGTGCTCGTTTAATCTTCGTTTTCCTCCTGGTTGCCTAGCAGGGGTTAATACGGGGTTAATAACACATCACAGCAGCAGCAGCTGCCGTGAAGGTACGTGTGTGCAGCTCTATTGGTCGTTTCGGCAGGGGGCTGGTCTGGCATCAACGAGTGAATTGCAGAACTGCAGAATGCACTTCATTCGTTGATGGCAGGCGAGCCCCCTGCCGAAACGACCAATAGAGTTGCACACACATACCGAGGTGTACTGTCCATAGATGTTTAATAAAAGAATAGGGAATATTTTACATTTTTAAATTGATTTTGGACCACTTTACATGCCTAACATTTGCTACCTATTTACAATGGCATACTTTGCAACAACCCAACTTACTTATTGGACAGGACTGGAAAATAGCAGGACTGTCCACCAAAATCTTGGGTGTGTTGGCAGGTATGCTGATGGAAAAATGTTGGACAAGAACTAAAAAATAGCTTAGGGTTAATGTACGGTTATGTTTAAGATTAGTAGCAGTGCACTGGTTTGGTTAAAGATGGATTATGTCTAAATAATAATAATTTAATTTTAATGTTTTTTTTTAAAAAAAAATAGGGGTTTATTTAAATGTATTTTAAAGTTAGATTTATTATTTAGTACTTGATTATATTTATTAAATGTTTATAGTAGCGTTACCTACCGAGCTATACCTACCTATGTGTATTTGCATTTTGCATACCTAGTTTAGCTAAATTAGATGGGACAGGACTGGAAAAAAGCAGGACTGTCCCTGAAAAAGTTGGGTCTGTTGGCAGGTATGTGGATGGAAAAATGTTATAGGGTGAAGTGTGAGTTATAGTGTTAATGTAATGCTATTAGTGAGTGAAGGCCAGGGCAAAGAACAAGGAAAAGGTCCTTGTGTTTTGTGCATTGTAAGTGTGTGTGTATGTGTGTTATGTGTGATGTCACTGTGTGTTATATGTGTTATATGTGTTATTGTGTGTGTTATGTTTGGTTGGTTGTGTATCAGAAGGAAAATAATGAAATGGAAAAGGAAATGGGAAAGGCAAATGAGTGGGCAATTGGCGACCCGCTCACCTGTTTCACCCCAGGGCAAAGCACCCAAACACTGTCAGTCTTAGACGTTTGGCAGCAGACTTCCAGAGCTCAGACACAAGGCCCTAGCGTAAGCTGGCCACTCCGGCGGAGGTAGCAGGCGTTGCCACACCGCAAACAGAGGCAGCCAGGGGGGAGAAACTGCCCTTACCATTAGGGACATTTTGGGCATGACTCTAGCCAGGAAGCGAACTGGCAGAGAAGAGATGCTGGCACCACCACCAGCAGCAGCATTGAAAAGGCGAATGAGTGGGCAATTGGCGACCCACTCACCTGTTTCACCCCAGGGCAAAGCACCCAAACACTGTCAGTCTTAGACGTTTGGCAGCAGACTTCCAGAGCTCAGACACAAGGCCCTAGCGTAAGCTGGCCACTCCGGCGGAGGTAGCAGGCGTTGCCACACCGCAGACAGAGGCAGCCAGGGGGGAGAAACTGCCCTTACAATTAGGGACATTTTGGGCATGACTCTAGCCAGGAAGCGAACTGGCAGAGAAGAGATGCTGGCACCACCACCACCACCACCACCACCACCAGCAGCATTGAAAAATTGGAAAGGCGAATGAGTGGGCAATTGGCGACCCACTCACCTGTTTCACCCCAGGGCAAAGCACCCAAACACTGTCAGTCTTAGACGTTTGGCAGCAGACTTCCAGAGCTCAGACACTAGGCCCTAGCGTAAGCTGGCCACTCCGGCGGAGGTAGCAGGCGTTGCCACACCGCAGACAGAGGCAGCCAGGGGGGAGAAACTGCCCTTACCATTAGGGACATTTGATTCATGACACTAGCCAGGAAGCGAACTGGCATCGAAGAGACACTGGCACCACCAGCAGCAGCAGCAGCAGCAGAATTGGGAAAGGCGAATGAGTGGGCAATTGGCGACCCACTCACCTGTTTCACCCCAGGGCAAAGCACCCAAACACTGTCAGTCTTAGACGTTTGGCAGCAGACTTCCAGAGCTCAGACACAAGGCCCTAGCGTAAGCTGGCCACTCCGGCGGAGGTAGCAGGCGTTGCCACACCGCAAACAGACGCAGCCAGAGGGGAGAAACTGCCCTTACCACTAGGGACATTTTGGGCATGACTCTAGCCAGGAAGCGAACTGGCAGAGAAGAGATGCTGGCACCACCACCACCACCAGCAGCAGCATTGAAAAATGGGAAAGGCGAATGAGTGGGCAATTGGCGACCCACTCACCTGTTTCACCCCAGGGCAAAGCACCCAAACACTGTCAGTCTTAGACGTTTGGCAGCAGACTTCCAGAGCTCAGACACAAGGCCCTAGCGTAAGCTGGCCACTCCGGCGGAGGTAGCAGGCGTTGCCACACCGCAGACAGAGGCAGCCAGGGGGGAGAAACTGCCCTTACAATTAGGGACATTTTGGGCATGACTCTAGCCAGGAAGCGAACTGGCAGAGAAGAGATGCTGGCACCACCACCAGCAGCAGCATTGAAAAGGCGAATGAGTGGGCAATTGGCGACCCACTCACCTGTTTCACCCCAGGGCAAAGCATCCAAACACTGTCAGTCCTTGGCGTTTGGGAGCGGACTTCCAGAGCTCAGACACAAGGCCCTAGCGTAAGCTGGCTACATTGGCGGAGGTAGCAGGCGTTGCCACACCGCAGCAAGTGCAACCAGGGGGGAGAAACTGCCCTTACCATAAGGGACAATTAAGGCATGACACTAGCCAGGAAGCGAACTGGCAGAGAAGAGATGCTGGCACCACCAGCAGCAGCAGCAGCAGCAGCAGCATTGGAAAAGGCAAATGAGTGGGCAATTGGCGACCCACTCACCTGTTTCACCCCAGGGCAAAGCATCCAAACACTGTCAGTCCTTGGCGTTTGGGAGCGGACTTCCAGAGCTCAGACACAAGGCCCTAGCGTAAGCTGGCTACATTGGCGGAGGTAGCAGGCGTTGCCACACCGCAGCAAGTGCAACCAGGGGGGAGAAACTGCCCTTACCATAAGGGACAATTAAGGCATGACACTAGCCAGGAAGCGAACTGGCAGAGAAGAGATGCTGGCACCACCAGCAGCAGCAGCAGCAGCAGCAGCATTGGAAAAGGCAAATGAGTGGGCAATTGGCGACCCACTCACCTGTTTCACCCCAGGGCAAAGCATCCAAACACTGTCAGTCCTTGGCGTTTGGGAGCGGACTTCCAGAGCTCAGACACAAGGCCCTAGCGTAAGCTGGCTACATTGGCGGAGGTAGCAGGCGTTGCCACACCGCAGCAAGTGCAACCAGGGGGGAGAAACTGCCCTTACCATAAGGGACAATTAAGGCATGACACTAGCCAGGAAGCGAACTGGCAGAGAAGAGATGCTGGCACCACCAGCAGCAGCAGCAGCAGCAGCAGCATTGGAAAAGGCAAATGAGTGGGCAATTGGCGACCCACTCACCTGTTTCACCCCAGGGCAAAGCATCCAAAAACTGTCAGTCCTTGGCGTTTGGGAGCGGACTTCCAGAACTCAGACACAAGGCCCTAGCGTAAGCTGGCTACACCGGCGGAGGTAGCAGGCGTTGCCACACCGCAGCAAGTGCAACCAGGGGGGAGAAACTACCCTCACCATCAGGGACATTCGAGGCATGACACTAGCCAGGAAGCGAACTGGCATTGAAGAGAGACACTGGCACCACCACCAGCAGCAGCAGAATTGGGAAAGGCGAATGAGTGGGCAATTGACGACCCGCTCACCTGTTTCACCCCAGGGCAAAGCATCCAAAAACTGTCAGTCCTTGGCGTTTGGGAGCGGACTTCCAGAACTCAGACACAAGGCCCTAGCGTAAGCTGGCTACACCGGCGGAGGTAGCAGGCGTTGCCACACCGCAGCAAGTGCAACCAGGGGGGAGAAACTACCCTCACCATCAGGGACATTCGAGGCATGACACTAGCCAGGAAGCGAACTGGCATTGAAGAGAGACACTGGCACCACCACCAGCAGCAGCAGAATTGGGAAAGGCGAATGAGTGGGCAATTGACGACCCGCTCACCTGTTTCACCCCAGGGCAAAGCATCCAAAAACTGTCAGTCCTTGGCGTTTGGGAGCGGACTTCCAGAACTCAGACACAAGGCCCTAGCGTAAGCTGGCTACACCGGCGGAGGTAGCAGGCGTTGCCACACCGCAGCAAGTGCAACCAGGGGGGAGAAACTACCCTCACCATCAGGGACATTCGAGGCATGACACTAGCCAGGAAGCGAACTGGCATTGAAGAGAGACACTGGCACCACCACCAGCAGCAGCAGAATTGGGAAAGGCGAATGAGTGGGCAATTGACGACCCGCTCACCTGTTTCACCCCAGGGCAAAGCATCCAAAAACTGTCAGTCCTTGGCGTTTGGGAGCGGACTTCCAGAACTCAGACACAAGGCCCTAGCGTAAGCTGGCTACACCGGCGGAGGTAGCAGGCGTTGCCACACCGCAGCAAGTGCAACCAGGGGGGAGAAACTACCCTCACCATCAGGGACATTCGAGGCATGACACTAGCCAGGAAGCGAACTGGCATTGAAGAGAGACACTGGCACCACCACCAGCAGCAGCAGAATTGGGAAAGGCAAATGAGTGGGCAATTGACGACCCGCTCACCTGTTTCACCCCAGGGCAAAGCATCCAAGCACTGTCAGTCCTTGGCGTTTGGGAGCAGACCTACAGAACTCAGACACAAGGCCCTAGCGTAAGCTGGCTACACCGGCGGAGGTAGCAGGCGTTGCCACACCGCAGCAAGTGCAACCAGGGGGGAGAAACTACCCTCACCATCAGGGACATTCGAGGCATGACACTAGCCAGGAAGCGAACTGGCATTGAAGAGAGACACTGGCACCACCACCAGCAGCAGCAGAATTGGGAAAGGCAAATGAGTGGGCAATTGACGACCCGCTCACCTGTTTCACCCCAGGGCAAAGCATCCAAGCACTGTCAGTCCTTGGCGTTTGGGAGCAGACCTACAGAACTCAGACACAAGGCCCTAGCGTAAGCTGGCTACACCGGCGGAGGTAGCAGGCGTTGCCACACCGCAGCAAGTGCAACCAGGGGGGAGAAACTACCCTTACCATCAGGGACATTCGAGGCATGACACTAGCCAGGAAGCGAACTGGCATTGAAGAGAGACACTGGCACCACCACCAGCAGCAGCAGAATTGGGAAAGGCGAATGAGTGGGCAATTGACGACCCGCTCACCTGTTTCACCCCAGGGCAAAGCATCCAAGCACTGTCAGTCCTTGGCGTTTGGGAGCAGACCTACAGAACTCAGACACAAGGCCCTAGCATAAGCTAGCTACACCGGCGGAGGTAGCAGGCGTTGCCACACCGCAGCAAGTGCAACCAGGGGGGAGAAACTACCCTTTCCATTAGGGACATCTGAGGCATGATTTCAGCCAGGAAGCGAACTGGCAAAAGATACTGGCACCACCACCAGCAGCAGCGTTGGAAACGGAAAAAGGTGAATGAGTGGGCAATTGACGACCCACTCACCTGTTTCACCCCAGGGCAAAGCATCCAAAGACTGTCAGTCCTAGGCGTTTGGGAGCGGACTTACAGAGCTCAGACACTAGGCCCTAGCGTAAATTGGCTACACCAGCGGAGGTAGCAGGCATTGCCACACCGCAGCAAGTGCAACCAGGGGGAGAAACTACCTTAAACATTAGAGAGAAAAAATTTAACTTTCCAAGCTAAGAGCTGGGTAACCCAATTTGGGCAGATTGAATTTAAGAAAGGCAATCTGCTCCATCAGATGAGGTGCCATGCGTGAGCGCTGTGGACTCAGTATGTTTCCAGTCATAGAAAACACGCGCTCACTTTGAACAGTGGTTGGCGGACATGATAGAAGCTGCTGCGCAACCCATGAGAGTGCAGGCCACACACTCTTCTTTTCATCCCAGTAGCTAAGAGGATCAACATTAGGAGCAGAAGGAACTTCACAGAGGTAAAGTTTGACCATTTCAGCAGCACTACTCTCCTTTCTGCTGCTAGCTCTGTCAGATGGTCCAACTATACTGCCAAGTGCCTCTTCCCAAAACGCAGCTGCTCCACTCAGCTGTGTTGTGCTGCTTGTGGCACTGCTGCTGATGCTGCTGCTAGGGGTAGCAGACCACATCATCTCTTCCTCCTCCTGCACCTCACCCTCCTCGGACAGCATTCCCATTTTACGCTGCCAGTCACGCACCTTGTTGACCAATTGCTCCCGGTAGCTACTGAGAACATTGAATTTCAAAGCTAGCTTTCCCTTAATTCTTGGATCACAAAGGCACGCTAGCATCATTTCGGGACTCTCTTCCATTCGCTTGCGAAGGTGTACTTTTAGCAGATCCTTCAGCTTCCTGACTATGGCTGCTACGTCAGGATGTAGAGTGCCACCTTGAACAGCCTCACGGTTTCCAAGGAACACATCCATCTTGCTGCCTAGATGGGAGAACACTGGGATTACCTGGGCCAGACTGGCAGTGTTTGAGCTTAAATTTTCTGTGGCATCCCTGAATGGTTTAAGGACTGCCACTAGCTGGGCGATCACTGTCCAATCCTCCCTATTCAATGGAGAGGTAATCCCAATATTGTGCTCTGAGGCAAGATTATGGATTGCCCTCTGCTGCTCCAAAATCCTCTCTAGCATGTCTAACGTGGAGTTCCACCGTGTACTGACATCCTGACGTAGGCAGTGTACGGGAAGACCTGACCTCTCTTGCTCTTCCCTCAAAAGTTGGCTAGCCTTAACACTATGGTGAAAGTGCCCAGCGATCTTTCTGCAGCGGGACAGAACTACTGCTGCCACATTAGTTCCTTCTGACATTGCTGCCTTCACTACAAGATGGATGATGTGGGCTGCACAGCGCACACCAACAATATGACCATCTCGCAGCGCTTTCACCATATTGGCACCTCCGTCAGTTACCACAAAACCAACTTCAACATTGGTGCCCGCCTCTGCTCCCACCCAAAGGCTAAACATTTTCCTCATCGCATGCAGAATGTTTTGGGAAGTGTGCTTTTCATCCATCACTTCTGCATGGAGAAGGAAAGATCGGTAGCCTGCTGCAGCAGCTTCCTTAGACACACCGGGCTGCCACCAGTGTGCTGTCAAAGAAAGAAAGGCATGCTGGCCGCTAGGTGCACTCCACAAATCTGTAGTGAAATGAACAGACTGACCAGCAGCCTTGGAAAGCTCCTCTTTCACTGCTGCAACACAGGACCGATACAATGAGGGGACAATGTTCCTGCTGAAAGTGGAACGTGACGGAACTGTATATTGTGGAGCCACAGCCGCCATCAATTGTTTGAAAGGCTCCCCTTCGATCATAGAGAAGGATGCCCCTCCAACAGCAATGAACTGACCAATCAGTCGCGTTACTTTATTGGCCTGCTGTTTGGGCATTGACCTTTTGGATTGGAATGCCACAAATTGTTCCAGGGTGGGCTGGACATGCAGTGCTCCAACCTGCCTTGGTCTCTGGCTGCCAGCACTAGTTGCTGCTGCTGCTGCTGCTGCTATTGGCTCAGAAGAAGAAGCTGTTGGGGTTTTTCCACGGCCACCAGCTATGCTGCCTGCACTAAGTTTTACCTCTGCATCTTTCCCCAATAGCACAGCGTTGTGTTGAGTGCTGAGGTGATGCTTCATGCTAGCACTGGTAAAATGGCCAGACACTTTCCCTCTGCTTATTAGCTTCCCACAATGTTTGCACTTTCCATAGCGCCCTTCTTCAACATTTTCAAAGTGCTCCCAAATTGGGGCGCGCATAGCCTTGGAGTGTGCCTTGGGTGCTGCTCTTACTGCTCGGGGTGGATCAACAGAGGCAGAACTAGTGGTGGTGGGACTGGTGGTAACAGTACTGGCCATAGTGGGACTGCTAATTGCTTTAGATTTGCTAGGTTTTGCTGCTGCTGCTGGTGGTGGTGATGGTGATGATCGTAGCGGAGAAGGTGGAGGCTCAGGGGAAAATTGTGCACTAGTCATTTGGACACTGCTCCCTGAGGAATCTGATTCCTGACCACTCATCTCCTCTACTTCCTCTGGCTCATAGTCTAGCTCTTCATTAGCCAGATCGAATGGAATTCCTGCTAGGCTGGAGCTAAGACTGATATCGTCGTGAGACTCGTGACTAGTAGTAGTGCGAGCAGGAAGAATAGACTCTGCACTTGGCCTCTCAGTCTCAGGCTCCTCTGCTACCTCGCTAGGTGGAGTTCCACTATGTGTAGCCCTCTCTCTAACTGTCTTTACAAAAATTTTGTAAGGACTTGGTGGCTTGCTAGAGGTACTAGGAGGACATGGCGTGGCGGTACCAGTGGGAACAGTAGGCGCAGCACTAGTGGTGGTAGAGGCGGTAGAGGTGGGGGTGGTGGTGGTGGTTTTCCCTACAAAGGAATGAGATCGCTTTGGTTTGGGACCCCTCTGAGTCTTGCTGCTAATTTGGCTCTGCTTGGTACCTTGCATGCTGCTGGTGGATGGGGAAGATGCTGCTTGGGGCAAAAGGCACTTCTTTTTAGTCACTGGGCTGGTACTACTTGTGCTACCCTTTAACTTTGAACGTGCTTCTGGTGCTTTAGGCTTTCCGTAAAAAACCATAGAGCTTGTGGGCCTAGCCGCACTACTACTGCCTGCTTTTGGTGCCTTTCCTTTACTTGATGATCCTTCAAGCAATGCTTCCCCAAATGATAAGCGAGAGCTTGGCCTACTTGGCCGACTAGACTGACGCAAAGGCTGCATCTTAGAACTGGTGGTGGTGCTGGTGGTGGTGCTGGTGGTGGTGGTGGTAGATGGAGCTTGTCCCTCCTTAGTCCCAAAAAGAGGATCCATTTCAAATTTTGTGTTGTGTGTGTAGTGTAGTGTAGTGTAGTGTAGTGTAGTGTAGTGTTTAAAAAACTATAAAAAAAAAAATAAAAAAATAAAAATAAAAAAAAGGAAAAACGAATTAAAGACAAAAAAATTAGAGGAAGTTCTCTTCAGTGCTACTGCTTAAAAAGTAAAACTATGCACTACTGCACTGTGCTGTGTGCAATCTGCCAAAATCCTAAAGTTATTTAAATTATTAACTCAAGATTAACTATTTAATAACTAGCAGTATTTTATTTTTAATTTGAATTTACACGGGCCTAAGAGCTTAGCCTACTACTATGCTAGCCTAAAGCTATATTTCCTTACTATAAGTCTACCTCTAGGCAGACGCTCTCAAACCCACTAAGCTAAAGTGAGGTTAAATCAGATTCAGTATATGATTTATTAATTAATATTAAGTTATATAATATTAATAGATTAGAACTAATTTACTTATATATTATGTATTATAGATAGAAGAATATAGATTATGAATTAGAATTTAGAATTAGAATTACTTATATTATAGATTATGAATTAGAATATTATTATTTATAATATATTATAGATTAAGATTAAAGAAGATTAGAATTATTTTAGTACTACAGCTAGTAGCTTGAAGCTTTGCTTAGTACAGCTCGTCACAGTCAATTTTTCTTGAAAAGAATTAGAAATAAAATAAAATGTCACAGCAAAACAGTTATCTTCACTGCTTGCTGCACTCACTAGCCCAACAAGTTCACTTCACTGATGGACTGAGGTGAGCAAAACACTAAGGGTACTTTTAATAAAATTGAAATAAAATGTAAAATAAATGAGAAAATCTTTGCAAAACAGTTAACGTCACTGCTTGCTGATCAAAAAAAAACACAGCACTTATGCGGCTGCACTCACTAGCCCAACAAGTTCACTTCACTGATGGACTGAGGTGAGCAAAACAAATGAAATAAAATGAAAGATTAATTAAGAAAAATTGACTTGGTCTCTTACTGTTGCTAAAACAAAGCACAAACTATAGAGCTGCAGCACCAGTACTAATAAGATTAGCTGAACTATACGCTAGTAGTAATTAATTAATATTATTACTTTTATTTATAGCTAATTTAATTAACTATTAAGATAAGAAAGAATTAGAGAATTATTGATATTACTGATTTTAGATTAGACACTAGTAGATGTTCTGAATGTCTACAGTACACTCTACACTAGTATACTATTACTAACTATAACTGACAAATATATATATTTTATAATGAATTCAATTATTAATTATATTAATTAATATTACTGATTTTAAATTAGACACTAGTAGATGAATGTCTACAGTACACTCTACACTAGTATACTATAGTATATATATATATATGACTGACAAATATATATATATATATAATATTATAATGAACTATTAAATTATAGATTCTATTAAATTGTAATTTATAAATTCTATTTAATTTATTTAAGCAGGACAGGCAATAGGCACTAGTGCCAGCCCAGGGCAAGGGCACCCCAGTGCCACTGAGGCACTGGGTGCACTGTCAACTCAACAGCACTTACACTAAAGTTGATGACAAATTAATTTTAAAAAAATTAAATTAATCAAATTATTATTATTAAATTAATTATATTAAGTAGCACTGAAGTGAGGATGAAGTACACTGTGAGAAAGGCTTACCAGTCTCACACAGAACAGAACAATCTCTCTCTGTAACGCTCGGATGCAGCACAGCAGTGTTGCCAAAGCAGTCACAGCGAAAAATGAATGGATCTCTCAGGCAAGCTCTGGTCTTATAAAGGCGCCTTCAGAATTCAAAAAACAGCAGCACAGGCATTGGACGAGACCCTTAGCGTTACGTCACAAGAGTGAGCTGATTGGACAGACGAGGATCAGCTCACTCCTGTTTGAAATTTTGGCGGTTGCGCGGCAAAAACGAAGACGATCACGAAGAATCTTCGATTCTTCGTGATTGTGAGTCTTCGTCTTCGCCTACGGTTTGCCGGCACTGTATTCTGTTCTACGTTCCTTCGGAACGAACAAAAAAACGGCCTCTTCGTGCTCGTTTTCATGTTCGCCCGAAGACGAATGCACAAGTCTAGTTTTAACCAGCAATGCTGCCTCTAGTAGTTAGTATAAGAAACTATTATGCCACCAGGTGGCTGTTGGGTTGCTGGTCTCTCTACATCCCCATGGACATAAGATACCCATCTGCTTCTACATCACCTGTGGCTTGCTACGGCAACCAATAAATACTTGGGTATACTCCTAGCTCCTGACTCAGGCATTGCTGTCGTGGCCCTGTTTGTATCTTGAGGATTGCTGTATTACTACTTGTTATTTGGGTTTTGACCCTTGGCTTGGACTTCAGCATTGAACATGGTTTATACCTTTGTACTATGATTAACTTGGATAACCTGGACTTTGCGCTATTGGCATGAACTTTGACTACTCTTCTGTATTATCCCATGGTACTGTGCTACTGCTCCCCTGGTCAGTCTGCTCATCCTACAGACCCCCTGGCCAGTCTGCTCATCCTACAGACCCCCTGGTCAGTCTGCTCATCCTACCAATCCCCTTGTTGTCTGCTCGTTGTGTTCTGCCTGTAGCTGCCTATTCTATAGACCCCGTAGCTGTGACCCTGTTCTTAGCATTTGTGGAAGTTAGCGGTCATACTTTTAATTCTGGATCAGTGGCATGTCTATAAGGGTTATACGGGTATAGTCTTATTCTGGTGTCCTGCCAGATGACCTTAAAATAAACTGTCAGCACCATTGCAATGAATCCTGGTTCTTAAAGGTCTATATATAAGCTTGTAGAATACATAGTACTCTGATACAAAACCTAACGTGTTATAGACATTGAAAATGACAAAATAAGTATATTATTATATGAGGTCACATTGAATAATGAGTATTAAATAAGTCATTTTTTTCCAAACAATATATATTTTTATTTTTTAAATAACCCCCGACGCATTGTTTCAAGTTTATTGTGATATATTTTTTATAATATACAGTAAGGGTTACTGTAATGCCAACTATGGAAGTGTTTTTTTTAGAAGACTTTGATAACTGGCAGTAAAGAGGTCATGCTTTGAATTGATGGGGAAATAATTACTTATGCATGAGAAAGATATTGGATTGACAGAACAACTTCCTTGTGGAAAATGTAGAAAGTAATAGAATACATGAAATTAGAATTGGCTGGTAGAGAAAAATATATCCTATATTAAAAAGCGTAATTAGGCCAGAGACAGCATCAGTGACATGACTGTCCCAGTTTGATCCTTTGTTGAGTAAAAGGTATTTGTAATTTCCAAAAAGTATTTATTTGACAAATAATTTTCTAAATGTAGATCTTGGTATTTAAGTATTTATATGTTTACACAATGGTTTGGAAAAAGGTTAGATAACCGATCCCCATAGTCCCATGGTTGGCTGCTAAAAATGTCCTGTCTTCCCAAGGGCATAACAGTCGAAGAGGCCCCTATTCGCCTTGTCCCATAAAGTAACATTTGTATTTTATAATTAATTTATATCACGAGCTGCCATACTTGTGTTTCCTGACATTTTTGCACAATGTATTTCTTTCTTTTTATTTTTATGTTAATCTAAATGATTGGAATAGATTTTCCTTTATTTTTGTGCACAAATCACTGTTTTTGGTTGTTTATATTTAGTACAGTCTTTGCAGTTATGTTAAAATCTGCATTTTGTGTAGTACCTGCGCCAGCTGCTTTTCATTTAATGCTCTGTCTGTGCAAAATGTATTTATAGCAATTTCTGTAAACAAAATAAAACACGTAATCACATTTTTGGTAAAAACACTCTTTTTTTTTATTAAGTGACCCATCCTTTCACGATTGACTAATATAGAACGTGTATGTTCAACATTTTACGTTAATACAGTAATTTTCTTCTGTTTTGATAACTACTACATTGCATGCCCTCACCCATTACACGTTCTCTGCACTTGACACATTCAAAAAAATAATTAACCTTTTGTAAATGTTTAGTCTAAATCATTAGTTCCAGAATGTCAAACAATAAAAATTAGGCAGGTCTGTCATTTCTATTTTTTTTATCAGTCTGTTTAAAGTGGATTGGTTTTGCTGTTATAAAAAATAAATAAATCATGTAATGGAGTTATTTTATTATAGCAATACACATGTATTGTATCGGGATAAAAATATAATTTTGCCTCTGTATAAATCAATGGTAAGGCCGCACCTTGAATATGCTGTGCAATTTTGGGCACCTATTCTAAAAGGGTTCTAAATCCTATTCGAAAGGGTGCAGAGGCGGGCTACAAAATTAATAAAAGGAATGGAGCACTATAGTTATGAAGAAAGGTTAACAAATTTAAATCTGTTTAGTTTAGAAAAACGGCGCCTCAGAGGGGATATGATAGCATTATATTTGGGGTCAAGAAGGAATTTTTTCCCTGGTTAGTGCAAAATTGGAAAGAGCCAAACTGGGGTTTTTTGCCTTCTTTTGGATCAACAACAACAAATTAACAGATATAGGAAAGCCTGAACTTGATGGACGCATGTCTTTTTTCAGCCTATATAACTATGTAACTATTAAAACACACCTTGGGCTGACTCAATTGCCAGAGACAGAGTTATCCCAAGTAAATAGCAATCCTCCAATAAACAACAGTAGGAAAATGTGGGATACAATGAGCCAGGTTCATTAATGGGAAATAAAATGTATCACTGTGTTTTAGGTCATATGGAAGAATATGTACCAGAGACATGTTTTATCTCATTATTGGATCTAATCACTTGCCTGTGTCATGGGAGTAACCATCTTCACGTCCTCTTCTCAGTCTCTGTGTGATTACAACTCCAAATGGTTTGTTAAGTTGCTGATTGTTATTGATTGGTTTCGGTAGCCTTTTTAAGGGGGGAGGAGAAGGGAAGTAATTTAAGGAAATTGATCAGACATGGTAATTTTGCCACATATCTCAGCTTCCATAAGGCCATATACTCCCTTAACTTTAAACCAAATATCCCCAAAACAATTACAGTGACGGGGAAATATTAAATGTGCATATAAGTAATTTTGATATAAATAATTTACTTATACACAAAGCTGTGAATATCACTATAAAACACCGAAAAACATTTGAGAATTGTATTGTGTTGCCTAGGCATTAAACTTTTTTGGTCACATGGCTGTGGCAAATTTCCCATGTGACCCTCTTCACGTTGGACATCCCATCTTTAGGACCCAACATCTTCTGTCTCTGTTCTCTTGATGGGTATGCGTCTGACAGTCTTCTCCAGCCTTGAAAGTTATATTTATCAGTTTCAAGCATTTATTTTTGCGCTGCACACCGTACATAGTAGGACAGCAGTTTTCCTTTTTCTAGCCTATATTTTCATATGCATGTAGTCATGTAGTCCCTCGCTAAAGCCCCTGACTACAGTGAAATGCTGAAATTCACCAGACAGACGTGACAGGCGGACAGTACTACTGCACAGCTGCAAGTGTATTTGGTTGTCTCTTGTTTTATTGACTATTTTTGAACGTTGCTAAATAAAAAACATAAGGAATGAGAAGTTCAATAGGTGAGGGGCGGGTTTGGGAGGACATTGTGGGAAATCTCTATCCTCTGGAGAAAATCACGAAAAAGACTAACAATGAATAACTTGAGCTAATCAGAGCTTTTAGTACTGATTTTTCTGTGGAAACAAATCAAGATAATTTTTAACCATTTACGCTATTTTCTGAATATGTGCAGTAAGAACTTCTTATGATGTGATCTGTTAAATAATTTCAAAGAGTGGGCATTTTTGTAAATATTATTTTTCTGCGCAATTAAAACGATTAGTTGATGAAACAACAGTGGCATATAGCTAAAATGTATGCACAACCAGCAATAAATACACTTTTATGTTACATTTGCTTAACATTTGCACTTTGGCCAGTAGCAGTGGTTAAATATACATTTAAACATACGGTCATTGATATCTTGTTTTGCCACGCTGTCATGCTATTTGTGAAAATTATTATCATTTATTGATTTATATAGCACCATCATATTCCACTGCACTCTACAATGGGTAATGTCACATCCTGTTGTATTTTATGTTTTGTAACTTTTACGCTATTAATCGTGTATTTATATATAAGCACTACTTTAGTTTTGAACAATAGATCTACACATACACATACATGCTATAAGTGTAGATGGTAGATCATTTCATGCATTTAGGTAGTTTTGAAACCAATTATTCAGCCTAAATCATCACTGATTGTGTCTTTGCTCAACTAGCTTTGCTCAAGCTGTAAAAGTATACAACAAGGAGCAGGCGACTCTAGAATATACGACTACAAACCCTATCATGCACCCAGGGACCATGAGGTTGCAGTAAAGCCATGAGGGGGGGATCCAGAAGGATGCCATACATTGAAAACTTTAAGCATTTTAGCAGATGACATAAATCAAAAGACAATGGATGTCACAACACAGTAATACCTTGTATGTTGCCATGCTGCCTAAGACTGTATATTCAGTTTTATTTTTACAGAAAAGAACCTTTCACTCCTCATGTGAAAGCAAATGACCATTTCGAGATAATTGTTTTTGATACAAACTTATACATGAAATCAATACATCAAAAAATATTTTTGTGACAACACTGTATGCTTTGCAAATCTGTATAAAGACAGTTCTTCATGCAGAGAACAGCAAAATAGACTGTGATAATTGAACTGTTAAAAATCCTCCCTTGGCTACTCATAAAAAGAAATGCTATTTTTTTATTTTTTTTACATCAGCAGTGTTTCCAAAATGATCATGTTATTATGTTTAATAATCTAGTAAGAATGAGCAGGGAAATAAATACAGAGGAAAAAGGACTGGTAGGACACCCAACACATTGTGTTCTTATCGATTCCGCAGTTAGAATAGAACATGTCTTCCCCTATATAATTTTGCCAAGATTCCTATTTGTACACAATGTATTAGCTCATGGAGTCTTGCCTTGGAGACAGGAACGTCTGCTCTGTGACAGACTTTGATATTATTAACCCATTTGATGTTTGGTAACTTTTAAAAATAGTAACATGAGATGGGACAGTTTATTAAGAGGCCCCTGGGCCACATATTGCTCCCAAAATAATTATAGGTCACTCATCACTCAAACCTTAAAAACATATCATCAACAAAGAGCTTTTATTGTTATACCGGTATTATAAACCTGCCTTGTTAAACACTAGGAACCTGGGCAATTGGCAATTCCACAGCCTGACTAAGCCTCATGGATTAATTGTAAATTCTACAATTGTTGTTGTTAATGTTTACGAATGCAGTGCTTTTGATATCTGCAAAGATGTATTATATCCACTGTCAAATATCTCTGGTGTCTGTTTCTCTCTATATTCTGTGTTTTAGCCCAACGAACGTATATACACAGGCCATTGTCTAACGTTTATTATATAGCCTATTTGGAAAGGTTGTTGCAAGTTTCCCATAGCAATTGTCTGTAATTGCCATTTGCAGTGTCAGCTGTGCACTCCAACATGCTTTTGTATTTTTTCCTTTGATCTAAGTGGTGGTTAAGCAGTTTGGCCGTTCTCATGGCGCACGCTGTGGTGTGATTAGGTGATATAGTCTCGTACTGCTTATATGCATTTTGGCTCAGTATGTTCATTCATTTTCTTTTTAGTGATGAACATTAATTTGCCAGGTTCATACTGTGTAGAGGACGGCTGTATTTTCTGACTCCAACTACATTTAAAAAGGTCCATTGAATTACCCCCCTATATACGGTTAACCCTTTCTTTTTTCAGATACAGTAAGGGATAGATGAGTATGAAGTGAGTTTTCTTATGTTAAATGTGTGCCCACAAATCACCATCACTTTAATTTAACCCCTTCACGACAAAGCCCATACATGCACGGGCTCGCGATGAAATGCATTCATGCTTTTAAATACCTGCAATTGCCGCAATCTCAGCAGTGTCACTGCGATCAGCAGCTCTCCAGCATCCTCGGAAGCCTCACAAGTGAGGCTAGCTGTGGATATTGGGAGGAAAGCCCCCCTCCCCCAAAAAATCGGGCTAAAACAGAGCTTAGAAAGCAATCCACAATTGCTTCCTAAGCATAATCGGTGTTGCTGACATGCCTTGATATCGAGGCATTCAGCAACACAACCCCCTACCCCGATCACCTTTAAAGATGTCACAAAATAGGACATGGGCACAGACTGACCAGATGTCAAAATTCCAAAAAATGCACACCTCACAAAGGTGGCATTTTATCTCCCAAACATCCCAACAAACCCATTGCATCACTGTACTCAGGAGATGTTGCTGAACACATATGGAATGTGTCTGGGGAAAAGCACACAAGAAAATACTACAGGAAACTCTATTTCATTAGCTTTTGCAGACGAGTAAAAGATTTTCAAATAAAAGTGAGAAAAAGCCCTTTTTATGGTAAATTAGATGATATGATAAAAATAATGGTATCTAAAGAAACCCCTTTGTGTGGGTGCACTAAATGAGAAGGATGAAAATTACAGCTAAACAGCAACAGTGTAAAAATGTTACAACAGCCTTTGTCCCAAAGTATACAAGTAAAAAACTTGTGAGTCTTGTGACTCATTAAGGGGTTTATCATGCCTTTTTTGCAGGGATTTCAAAAGGTCAGATTAAGAAGAAGTTATTTCTAAACAGCCCACTAGATTATTCTCTTGGGGGTATCACATCATAGTCATGTAAATAATCTAAATAGGGAAATATAGCAAAAGAAGGTAATCTTGGTAAAACCTGTGGTTACTAACACTATGAGGTTTAGTTAGCATACCAGATCCAAAAAATAAAAAACAGCGGCATAGAACATGTGTAGTTTTGCAGACAGATGGATAACAGCTTTAGAAGACCATACTCTGTTATTCAAAAACAATGTACGGTATATATATATATATATATATATATATATATATATACATATATACTGTTTTTTTTTTACATGGCATGGATTTCTGGTAAAGCCTATTCAAACTGCAATATGGACTGTGTTATTTATTTATTCACGTGCCATTATTTCAGTCTTACAAAATGTGAGATGGAGTGCACATCCAATAAAATTCCCTCTATATGTCAAGACTCAGCAATATGGCAGACCTGTGATTAATTTGCTGTTGTATGCTATTGATCATGTCTGTCTTCTCTGTGTTGAGGTGATAGATTCTGGATCCTTTTGTATTAAAAAATATCCCATTTAAAAAAATGTGTAATTATTGCACACATATTTAGCTAATTAAGAGGGCAAAGTTTTGCCCAGTTTAAAGGGCAAAATCAGTGTTGAAAAACACCTTTGACTTATGATTAGCTATGTGTAGGTATTTATAAAATATTCTGTACTTTTGTACATCTGTTTAATTCTCCCCAATGCCTAAAAGCTGCCAGGCAGTGAATTATACGGCCGCACACGATGATCCTTCCCTTTCTATCCAAAGACAGGGGAGGATGGTGACTGGTGCTAAACAAACAGCGAGACTAGGAATCAATTACACAGATGAAAAATAATTAACTACTGAACCACAGTTTTTGTCTGCCACCCAGAGATATCCAATGAAAATTTATTGCATCTCCCTTTTTGTAATGCAGAGGCTGCTCTGTGATGGAATATTAAAAAAAAAAAAAGTGTATGAGCATTGATGTTTTTGGAAAGAAGAATCTTTGACCGTTATGTTAAATGACATCATATCCTGCTCACCTTCTTAGCAACATTTTAACAACAAATGATTAGTCCTATGGCTCTTTGGCCCTCTCTACACAGCTGTGTAACCTTTGGTAATATCAAGCGGTATTTTTGAATGGCCAAAAAATTAGCAAGCAACAAAAATAGCCGGACCATGATGCAATACACGCTGGACACATATGTTCAACACCCTCCTCAAAAGAGAAAGCCTTCCACAAGCATCATTAAGCACACAGGTTCAGCCAGGTCTCTGATAATGCTACCTGCTAGACCTCTGCAGAGAAGAAGCTGTTTTATTACACACAGCTAAGCTCTATGAAGTTCTCCCACGGAATTTTTAAAGTCTCCCATCACATTACTGTAATGATAGACATCTAACCAGAGAATGCATAAGGCAAGCCAAAACCCACCCACATAGTAACGTATGAATTTAAATTGGAAAAGGACACATATAGTTCAACCCTACTTTTGATCCAGAAGAAAAAAAGCTAATGAAGCGATTCCCCATTTTGCTTTAAATAGGAGAAATATACCTCTTGACTCCAAAATGGGAATATGATTTCTGAATGCATCAACAAGCAATTGCTAATAATGCCCTTATAAACCTGTATATCCTTCTTTGCGAAAAAAATAAATAAAATCATCCGGTTTATATGTAAAGGCGTCAGTTAAATTTGATAGCACAACCTCATAGTTATTTAAGACCAACAATGGCTGAAAGGACACAGAGGAGGATAATATGAGGGAAATGTGTGCCAGTTTATGGCATTATGTTATTATTTGTCATTGTTATGTATGATTTCCAGCAGTGAATGGGTGCATTCAAATTCCAGAAGTTTTCTTAGGAATATATAGTTGTGCTCGCCGTAAGAGGCCATACCGTTTTACTCTAGGCTTGTCAAACACAGCAGCCTTATGCACACAGCTGTAACTTTTTTGTCTTTCATTGTTCTCAAAGTACATTATAGAGCAATCACTCTTCTATTGAGATATGACAAAAGATTAGATTGGAGGGAATCTCATTAGTTAATGACTTTTTTACAAGCAGAATACTGGTTCCTAGTTAGTGTTCTTCTTGCAGTATCACTCACACCTTGGGCCCTTGTAATGATGTGATTTATAAAGTTTAACATTTTGTTGAAATGCTTAGTGCACAAAATGTCTAGAACTGCACATGAGCTAAATACTGTGCCTATAGAGATCTTTCTTCATCACTGGAGGGTTAAAAGACAAATTATTAAGAGGAAGAGGAAAAACTAAATGAACTTGCTAGAGTCATTTCTTTATTGGGATTAAAGTTTAATTTAATACATTTCAAAGGGATAGTTTGGAATCTCATACGGCTTCACCAGCAAAGAATGGGTCCTTCATTGTGATGCAGTGGCCAAAAATCATTCTTTTTTCTCCCTCTAATCCCTTTCACCTCTTTCTTTCTGCTCTCCCTTTTTTTCTTCCTGTATTTCACTCTTTCTTCTCTATTTCCCTTCCTTACTCCTCATTCTTTCTCTGTCTCTCTTTCTTTTTACTGTTTTCACCCTTACTTTACTCATTATTTTTATTCTCTCTCTTAACCTTCTTTCTTTTTTCTCTTCCCTTCTTTCTCTCTCCATTCTCCATTTTTTTCTCCATCTTTGTTTTATCTCTCCTCTCTGTATCATTCTTTCTTCTCAGCACTGTGTCTTTTGTTTTGTTGTTTTACACTGTTCTCTATCAGTGAACCATGCACACTGTCTAGAGAGGCCCCAGGGATATTAACTGGCTCAAGAGAACCCCTGTGATGTCACTGATGACATCCAAGTAGGCTTCCCCTGTACAATAATCAGGGTACTCCCTGTAGAGTTCCCCTGTACAATAATCAAATGGTTCTCTTGTACAGCAATCAGCGTAATGCTGACTACACTGTCAGGGACTGGGTCCACACAGACAACTGTAATGACCCAGAGTGCCCAATCGATGGAATTCAGGAGTTAATGCGCAGTAGCGGGGTAGGACAGGGCCTGGTGCAGGGCAACCACATTCCCTCGAGTGTTGCACCTAGGGTTGTGCAGCCACATGGTACAGGACACAACAAAGGACGGGGAACAAGGCAAGGAACACAAGGGGATTGATGTGAGGAGCTGAAATCCTCAGACGCTTCTCCTTTAAGCAAGGATAGGATATCTTAACTGGGGCATGGGGAAAGAAGAGAGAAACTGAGATCCTCAGATGATTCAGGGAAAAGAGGGTAAAGATACATAAGACTGACACACATAAATACAGGACTAGCCTATGACTATATGATAACAATTGGAGATTTAGTCACATATTATGCACCACTACGCCAAAGTACTCCAATATTCGGTGGGTCCTAGCGCTAAACCCTGCCTACTGAATTACTAATAAGCCGAAACTAAATATTAAATCTAAACACAGAACAGAGATAAAACATACCTATAGACTGCAGACTGCAGACTGCAGACTGAGACAAACATAACAAATGGGTGGGCCACAACTTAGAAACGAAACAGAGCAGGACTGGAATCAAAGAATCAGGTAGTCCCTACCTCCCATGTGGGGTCTGGGAAGAGGGGCTGGGGAAAGGCAAGAGAGGACAACAGAGGACACTTTTCCTTATGGGAATTGAAACACTGAGCAGGATAAGGACCACAGCTGGTTGGAGGTGAGTATACCACATGAATGCAGTGACGGCAGGAGATGATTAAAAATATGCTCAACCATTTAAAAAATAACAACACATGACAAGTTATTTAAGATTGAAGCATCTCCATTTTTTGTAAGAAATGGCCATTAATGTGGAAGCATACCAATGATATATAACCTGTCATAACCAATATAAACTTGCTGGTGAATTTAAATGTTGGCATTGTCATATGTTTATAAAAGGCTTAGCAGTACTGAAAGACAAGTTCTTCTTCAATTTGAATCAATTTAAACTTTGTTTGGAACACTGCCTGGAAATTCTTCTGGCTGTAGGCAAATGGCCAGCACTGTATCATTGCTGATTTGCGTCCCAGTGATGCATATTCTGGCGTTGGAAATGTTAAAAAAATGACATATTGAGCCTTACTATGCTAAGGAAACGTATGGCAACATTTGATTAGACCATGAAAAGAAATTTATTATTTTTTTACATGCTCAATGGTGATTTCTAATGGGTTGTCTTCTTTTGTCTCTCCAGTCTCAGCAGAGCAGATTGAACATCTACACAGGCGTTTCAACTATCTAAGTGGAAATGAGCCAACCTTAAGGTATTTCTCCAGGGCTGCATATTTTTTTTTAGCTTGCTTTTTCAATGTACATTATAACAAACTAAAAAAAACAATAGTTTTTTTCAACCCCTGACAAACAACTAGTAGTACATTTTGTTTCATTATCCTACAACACATAATAGCAACCATAGGTGTCCAAATTGGCAAACATTTCCTATAAAATTAGTTTAGCTTCAAAGATTAAATAGATTCTAAAATAACTTGAGGTAAGGTTAAGACGCACAGCCATATAGATGCTTGATTACTTTTATGGATATATATGGGCACTTTTCTTTCATCAGTGTACTACATATAGTTTATTTGCAATTGTGTTCAACAGCTATTCTCTTTTTTTGAATTGCTTCTCCGGATGGCTTCCCAACTTCCTTATGCAGATCTATTTTTCCTCAGTGATCTCTCACCGTCCCTCTTTGATCATGTCAACAATGTCAACAGCCTTGCCTCTGTTTCTAACTGAATGTTTGCATGATTCCTCGGTATCCCTAAAATAGAACTTCTTCACCTCCTTTCTCCCAATGCCAACATTCCTTTGGCAATCTCCCTCAATGTCAATAATAAAACCATTATCCCAACCCAGCACGCTCACTACCTCAGTGCAACTATTGTTTCTGACCTCTCATTAACTCTCACAAAAAAAAAACAGGATATGACTCCATGCCAACAATAAATGAAACGCTGGGCAACTAGAGGCTTGTGCAAAAAAGTGCATTTATTTTCGCACTTACAGGTGCCCTTGTTCTGGTGGAAGGAAACAATGCCTTACATGTTTCCCGTCCTCAGGCGCTTAATCATAGGCTGACACAGGTGATCACATAATGCCAAAGAATAAATAGACCTCGTAAAGTGACATGTGATTGCGATTAATTAAAGTGACGTACACCAGTGAACAATAATGTTCACATTGAAATAAGCAATATTATAAGTCAAAAGCGGTTACATATACCCCCAAGGGCAGAAAAATATATCAGAAATATGCATCACCATAATTGAATAAATAATTAATATTCACATAAAATCCGCCCATTATTGTGTATATCTTGGAACATGTATACTTCAAAGGTAGTACTTGGCTAATTAAGCAAAATATATAATAGGCTGGAAATACTCATGCTATAGTTATTTTATTGTTGAGGATAGCCATGTATATTCATTGGCCATGTTAGGCCAGAAACCAAATTGCATATGAATTTAGGATTCCTGGCTACGACTTGACTTAAGATTTCCTACATTTATTAATAGCTAACTGCCATAACAGGGGGCATTTTCTTCTGTCTTGGTGTCTAGTATTACATACTTTCTTATTGAATGCTCTTCTCTTGATTAAGCTATTTATTTGGCGCTCTCATCCTTCCTTCACCCGACAGATTATTTTCATATGAATGTATCCCCACCTTAGATTACAGTGATCTGTACCTCATCAGTCTTTTCCCCCCAGACGGAGACCTTTACTCTGGTACTAATGAGTGAATTCTTCTGTTTAGGGCCTGGTAAAGTAGGGGCACTACACCACAGGCACCCCTATAATGAAGGTGCTCAGTTGGGTTATGTAACACGACACTGTGACCCTGCATTAGTAACAAAGCAGCTTGTGAGTGAGTGTGTGGTGTTAAGAGTGTGTAGGGGTGAGTTAGCATATGTTATTAGAGTGAGTTTGTGCATTATTGTATGGTGTTAGTGTGCGGGTGTTAGAGATAGTCTGCGTGTTAGTATGTGTTAATCTGTGTTAATCTGTGTAATTGTGTGTGTGCTACCTACTGGGGGATGGGAGGGCACCAAAGAAATCCTGCACCCAGGCAACAGAAACCCTAGGGTCAGCTGTGGCCCTATTCCCGCTTATCCTACTCTTCCCTTGTCTCCAGTTCTTCAAAAGATCGCTTAAAACGCTCTTCTTCAGGGGTGTCACTATCAGGTTAATTCCACACCTACCTCATTTCTTTCCTAGCCTCACCCCTGCTGTCAATCTATACATATGCTAATTAAAATGATTTATCAGACTTGTGTCTCACTCTATCTCATGCACTCATTCAATCTTTCCCTACCTTGTCCGTGTCTCTACAGTTTTCCTTCTTGTTCTTCACTTCTCTTTATTTGTTTTCTTCTTTCTTCTCCGGTGAGCTGCTCTTTCTGGTGATCCCATGACCCCGGTGTAGCTGGTACAACTCAAACATTGGCACTTATTGCGTAGTATACCACCTTCTAGAATGTAAGCTCTTTGGAGTGGGCCCTCCTTACCTCTTGTACAGCATTCTGGAATACGATGATGTTTATATAAATCCATGAATAATAAACAATTTCCTTCCCAGAAACCAGTTTTATTTGAAGGCACCAAACTAAGCCCTTACCACTATTGCTTGTCATACACTGATCATTTGTAATGTTACTCTTCATTTTCTCTTTCGCTCATTGTAATAGCAGTAAGGAATCTGCTGGCATGCTATAAAGAAATATAATGTAATCATCTTGTAGGGATGTGCACTAGAAGACTTCCAAGATCTTCAGATTCATAATCGGTGTGTAGTATATTGCCATATTGAGTTGACAATGTCAATGTCTATGGAGCAGGCTCCTAGACCAGAGTAGATTGTAATTCAAATTTCCTTAATCCTAGTCGCTACTGTGTATCTAATCTACTAACAACAGATTCGATGGCATCGAAACATGAGATGTAATAATTACAACCTCAACAGTGAGCATCTTCATGGAAACCTTAAACAAATGTGCGTCTCCATTTCAGAATGAATGCAGTGCAAACCGAGCCAGGTGTTGTGTGTACATCCCCGCACCTGTGGTGATTGGAGTATATTACACAATGTTTCCATGGGTCACGGGTTTGAATACAGGCAAGGAGAAATCTGTTCCATGACATTTTATACCACCGTTCTCATCTTTTGTCTCAGATCCCTCTTACATGAGCTCAGGCAGCTGGTAGTTGTATATTTCTTCCAAAGGTACTTCACTAGCATCTTAGATTGCAAAGCATTCTTGGCTATAATCCCCAAATGAATGTGTGTGTGGAGGGGGCACTATGACTACTATAAAACACTACTATAAGGAAACACTATGCAAAGGTAGGTAAGCAATGGGGATATCTTGAATTAAAAATTGTTTCCAAAACATAAACAATGCTGTGGTCATTCCTTTAAGTCACAACTTATCGGCACATAAAGGGCCCTTTAGCATGCAACCTGTTCACAGCATAATGGGGCTGTTGTTCTGGTAATGTTGTCGCTTCCTGATATCATAGGCTGCCAATTCCCTCCCACGCTTGTGATTGTTTTCATTCTAGGAATTCCCCAGGCTGTTATCGGCTGAATAACATAAGCTTAAATGGTATCCTGTGTTTCCACCTTCCATTGCATGGTACAGTTTTTATTCCATACCACAGGTGGTCGCTAACAATATTGCAGAAAAAATATAATAAAGATTAACAAAGTGCTAATAAGTATAATTATTACGATACGATGTAACATGAGTCATCGGTATTAATAATTTGGGATTGATATTAAATTATTTCCATGGCACGTTGTGTGCACCCTTTTAGTGGTAGTATCTTTACTTGACGATCCCATTATGTTCCTTATATCCAGCACCAATTCTAAAAAGATTCTGGCACAATGATCCCATCCATTTGTAATTTAATAGGGCATTCTGCAAAATGTTTTAGGGGTAATGCTGTAAATTGTAAGGTATATTCAGTACTGTGAAAATGTTTTAGGCATGTGTGAAAACACATATAAAGTAAGAATGTTTTAAAAAATAGACATTTTAATAGTTTTTATCAGGGATTTTGTAGGCATATAGTTAGGTGTATGATGAAACAATTATACCAAACAGATGCTAATGATCATCAATGTAATATGTAGGTTGAAACACAAACATTAATTCAAACATGAACAGTTGTGTAGAAGGGACAGAGGCAGACATGGGTTTCCCGATGTTCTGTCCAAGCTCTTCTGAAGAAGCACAAAGAAACATGCAATGCTGAGTACCGTCGATGAAGTGGCCAGCCAAGGAAACGTAGTGTAGCAGGTGAAAGACACATCATGCTTACCTCCATTCACAATAGAAATTCACAATCAGCTCAGCATTGGCAGAAGACAGTGGGGCCCAGGTACACCCATCTACTCTCCCAAGGAGTCTGTTCAGAAGTTGTCATCATGGAAGACTTGTGGCGTGAAAACAAGGCCAAGCGATTAAAAATTGAAATATTTGGCTGTAGTCAAAGGCAGTTTGTTCACCGAACGGAGAGTGGTACAAGAATTAATGTTTTCAGTCAACAGTGAAGCATGGTGCAGGTTCCTTGCATGTTTGGGGCTGCATTTCTGCAAATAGAGTTGGGGATTTGGTCAGAATTAATGATCTCCTCAAAGCAGATACTTATCCATCATGCGATACCACCAGGGAGGCATCTGATTGCCCCCACAGAGCCCTGATCTCAACATCATTGAGTCTGTCTGGGATTACATGAAGAGATGAACTGATGCTGTTTTGAACGCAAAGGGTGACCACATTAAATATTGATTTGATTTAGATGTTTTTCCTCTGTTCACTCACTTTGTATTTTGTTAAATTATACAAATAAACTACTAACATCCATTTTTTAACGCATTCTTACTTTAACACCATTTCTATGCCTGCCTAACACTTTAGCACAGTACTATGTAACTAAGTCAATATTTTACAACATGCTTTTAGAACATTATTTTTGGAACTGATAGATTCACGTTGATCATTCCTCTATGGTGCCGGTAGATCCTCCTTCACATTTTCACCACTCAACCCCTATCAAGTCTGCCAAGTTAAGTTTCAACTTGAATAAAAATACTTTGGCTTGAATTGTTGCTTACAGTTAGCAGCACTTTCCAATGAAAGTAGTTTGCCAAAAAGGATGAGCTCTTGTGCTACGCTGTTTTAAAATGAAAGCCAATACAGGCAAGCTTATTTTTTGTGCACAATTGTGTCAATTTAGCGTGCTTGTCATAACTGTTTCTGACCATATTTTTGTATATTCTCCAAAGTAGGATGGATAACGAATCATCCCTCATTAAGTCTAAATTGCACAGATCTTAGCTAAGCTGTTAATTATTTCATCCATGTCCTCTATTCCCCAGCTGCTCTGATTAGCAGAATGTTCCGAGATCCAGCTAATGCGTTCATGCAGCAGTGGGATATCATTCAGCAGACAGCAGGCGCTCTAAGTAACCTGTTTATTGCTGGGTATAGGTGTAAAATAACAACTGTCCTGTTGAATAGACCAATGTTTGCTAACCCCCAGGCAAGCACCTCTGTTGATGATGCCAATACCAGTCTTCTATATGTGTGATACGGCTCAGCGCTCACGGTGATATGGCTCAGAGCTCACAAAACCAATATCAACATCTATGACAGGATGACCAGATGGCGCCTTTAATTTGGTATAAAAAATTGATCCCTGCAGTGTACATTCTACATAGACGTCCCCAATCTTTAATCAAGTCTGCCTGTGCTGTTGTACAAATGTTGAAGATGTTTCAGATCTAATGAAGTCATAACTTTATTATTAGGACAACTGTGTATCTGCTATGTAAATATTGCAGGAAATGACATGACTGTTGTAGCTTCGATTCTCCGGGCTAGACTTAACTCCCCATTCAAACCCCCCAATAAAGACACCACACCATAAATATGGATGAGAAAAGGCCACAGCCAATTTTATTTATTAGAGTCATTGTCACGCCAAAACCTGAAACAATAAACATAGGTGCGTTAACAAGGACAATGACTCAAACACCAACATGTAAATATATACAATAAACACCCAAGCTTGCCAAGCAATCCAGGTACCATAACCAAATGCCACTTAAGGAAGGGACATACCGAGATGCCCCCACCCTGACCTGAGGTTCCAGCACTGACAGCCAAGAACCTCCCACCAGATGTTACCAACCATTCACTTACCACCACATTAACCCCCTGGATACCTGGCAAGCTGCCGCCCCACAGACTGTGACAAACGACACAAACCTACAAACAAAAGAAAAAAAGGGAGGGAGGGTGGGACACGCAACCAGGTAAGCTAACAACAAAAAATGGTTCCTGAGCCCGGGAAAGCAACCACTTATATAATCTACCCCCAACTCCACCCCCAAAATTCCCGCCAAAAAGCCTACCCCTCCTCCGCACAACAGTCAAGGCCACTATAGCCCATGCTGGCCCCCCCGTGGGCATCAATACAATCCCTCTTACCTTCTATCGAAGCTCAAAATGTTTAATAGGCATTTCATTTTACTTCTAGAGCCCCACCAGGTTCCGTAGTGCTAATACAATAGGAAGAGTGAAAATTAACAACATAAAACTGAGAATACACAATGACAATAACATAAACACACAGTAAGACATACTGATACATAAGAAGGAGAGGATTCTGCAAGCTAACAATCTATTAGGAGGTTGGGGAGGAATGAGACAGAAGGCGAGGGACTGCATGATATTAGAATTTTTGGTATTAGGAGGATATATTCTATGCTTTGAACAGGTATGTTTCGGAGCATTCTTAGGTAGAATAAGTAGTGTAGGGTCTGACAGAACAATGTGGGGAATTCAAGAGGATTGGTACTGCACACGTAAAACCATAGAGACAAGTAGGGAGAAGTGGTAATCATTGATGATATGAATAGATCACAACGCCATAATGTGTAGATAACCCGCTGAAAATGGGTTAGTAAATTAAATTGGAGAAACAGTTTATCCATCTTTGTTCAGTTTCAGAATGTTGGGATGTATGTAATGATCTGTTGGAAAAAAAGTTTGACAGCTACATTTTCCAAGTGAATTTGTCCGTTGACACAAATCCATGGGAAACACTACAATTTACAAAGTTGCCGTATTGGTGAGATTACATTTCTGTAAAAGCTTACAACCACTAACAATACCACAAAACCCTAATCCTGTATCAAACATAAACCAGATAATGCCGCACTAAGCAGGGAGCTCTAGTTACTAGTTGTCATAATATTCTTTAGGTTCGGGTGTTCTTTATTAAGTAAAGCCACCTTTATTATCTAAAGAATGGTTTAATCTATGTAAACAATGACATTTCAATGTCATATGGGTAAGTATCCTACAATTATTGTGTGATCTTGGAAATGACGTAGATTAGTGGACATTCTTTGGAAGAATGGAAAAATACTTAAAGATCAATGAAACGGTTGCCTTTATTGTATAATTATTTATCTTTCTCTGTTTATTGATAGGAAACACAATTTGGATAATATTACAGATCTGGAAACCAATCCTATTAAGTCGAAGATAATTCGTGCCTTTTTTGACAAACGGTAACATGTCTATTTTGCATGTATTCATCATGTAACACAACTTCTTATAATCTATAAGATTTACTGTGTATGTTATTAGTACTCGCTTGGAGTGCAGTATAAATAAAAATACTATTTTTAATAGTCTCATAGTGTAAGTCATAGACAATCAATGACAATGTTACTTGAAGCCTTAGTGCAAAAAACTTTTAGTTCATCAGACATCTGATCAGCAAGCACCCCAGTAATCGTGATCCATAGAGGATAAAAACTCACTGAAATAAAAAACAAACTAACTTGTCTCACTGATTTCAGCTTCAGTTATGTTCCAAGAATGGCACATGTATTACACAACCTCTTCTCCATTTCAGGAATCTACAAATGGGATCTGGTGGGTTTGTAGATGAGATAAACTTTGAACAATTTCTGACCATCATGTCCCATTTCCGGCCAATGGGTGAGAAGGTTGATGAAGAAAGCATTAACATGTGCCGGCAACATAAGCTACGATGTGAGTGTGTCTACTCTCAGCATTTGTTGTTGTTGGATTACAGGCTTACAAACATATCTGTCAGTAAGGTTGCACGTAACTTTGATAGATATTGTAGCTTAAAAGTAGAACATTTTGTCCCATGACCCATATATATATATATTAGTGTGACCACATCAGCCATGTTTTCCAGGACACGTATACATTTCTCATATTGACCAGCACAGGTAAAGTGCTGTCCTGCAGTATGTGGGATGTCACCCTAATTATAATTCTAAATACATAGACATTAATATGTACTTGGCCTCCTCCTTTGCAGCTGTAACATCTTCCACTTTTCTGGAAGGCTTTCCATAAGATTTTGGAGAGTTTCTGTAGGAATTTTTGCCCATTCATCTAGTAGAGGATTTGTGAGGTCAGGGAGTGATACAGGAAGAGAAGGCTTGGCTCGCAATCTCTGTTCTTATTCATCCCAATGGTGTTCGATGGGGTTGAGGTCAGGGCTCTGTGTGATCCTGTCAAGTTCTTCCACACCAAGACATTTTGGACAATGCTATGGTTCCAACATTGTTGAAACAGTTTGTGGAAGGCCCTTTACTATTCCAGCATGACTGTGCCCCAGTGCACAAAGCAAGGTCCATAAAGACAAAGTTCTTAGTCAAAGCTGATGCCTTTGATTGAGCCAATGTTCAAAAATAACTTTCTGTGGAGGCTGAGCCGCAAATTTGCTGGTAGAGACAAATGTTATATTACAGCATAACATTGTTTTCTTATTGTCATAAATTCTTATGGAAATCAACACCAACTTGTAACTTGTTTTTTCTTCCATTTAGTTCTTTTCAATATGTATGATTCTGATAATGACAGTAAGATTACCCTGGAGGAATACAGAGGGGTATGTATGAGGTCTGTTTGTACATGATACATTTGTCTCAACATGCTATAGAGGGGACCTGGCACCATCACAGAATAACTCATCTAATTTTTTATTTATTAAAACTAAGTATGGGTTGTGATTTTTGTTTGACGATCGTTTTGGAGATACTTAGTTTATAGGAGCTTGAGGTCTGTGTCTTGGCGTGGTAAGGCCAGCGTTGTGTAATCAGTTTTCCTGACCTAAGGTTTCTGCCCTTCTCCTTGCCCACCCAACAAAAGTTGCCTTAACTAATCAACAATCAACATCCTCACAGCAGAGATAATCATGCTGATCTTCTGAATAGTAAGGTTAAAATAGCTGCTCCTATAGTAATGCATATAAAGGGGCTTTCTAATACATACATGTATATAATCCAAGGTTGTTATTTTATATAGTATTTAGTGAACTATATAATGTAGGTTTTGGTTTTAAACCAGGCCAACCTGTGACAGCATTTTTGTTATCTTGTAGGTGGTGGAAGACCTGTTAATTGGAAATGTACCGGAAGAACTAAGGGATAATCTCGGCAATAAAAAGGAGTTGGCAAAATCTATTGCAGATGGAGCAATGCTAGAAGCTGCTAACCTTTGTGTGGGGCAAATGGTAATTATTATGATCATTAATATGGTGCTGCAAGTTATTTACTAGAAAGGCTATTTCTCCTCCCAGTCTTACCACGAACTACAGATCCCTCGATCCTAGAATGACGCAGACGCAGTAGGCATTGTTCAACATCAGCTGGAAAGCAGCATATAAGGATAATATATACGTGGTTGGCATTGTTTTTAAAACAAATATAATAGCATAAAGTATTTAGAGAAAGCAGTAGTTAACAGTCCTTGTAGATTTGTTCTGTATAATGAATAACATTCCCTTCACACACTAATTCACACTTTTGTCCGGCATTCCCTCTGGGAATTGACAGGAAAGTGATCCAGTTTGGCTAGTTAATATAAATTGTAAAGACACAATTTCCCATGTATTTATGGTGGTCTTTAAATAGTCTACTATGCAGGATATTATATCGGTTCGCAGTGCTAGCAAAACCACATGAGACCAATTGCAAGCAAAGTTAATGGAATACTTTGTGAGTTGGTAAATACTCTCTTATCTAGTAAAAGGATTGTTGATTAAATAGGAAGGTCCACGGTGAAAAAATAGTTTTTTTTGTCATGTAATACTGGGGCTGGTTTAATCTGGCGATTAGATAGAAAATCATCTAACCTTTGTGCATTTCTAGCACAATGTATGGCTAAAATGTTACGCTCTATTAAGTGACAATTTGTAATCTGTAGGATGACAGGTGTACTTTAAGTTAGTCATTATTAGCTAATGCCATGCAATTCTTTCTTTTTCTACGACATCATATCAGACACATTCATTTATGCATTTAATGTAAGCTAAACTGTACAATGCTTCACAGGAATCAATAACATTTTAACTGATAGTTAAAAAATACATGTTGGTTCTACTATTCTTTTTATTATCTGTTATTCTTTTATTCTTATTGACTTTTTGATTAGTATTATTATTATTATTGAGCGCAGACAAATTACGGAGGGTGTTGAGAACCATGCCTGTGAGCTAGCCTTATGGTATTTTTCCACAAAGTTCCTGGCTTTGAGGGCCCTGCTTGTGAGGGTACATTTTAAAAGAGTAGTAGGGGTAATTGAAACATTGTAATTGTTGCAGTCCTAACATACAATATACACCGGTCAGCCATAACATTATGACCACTGACAGGTGAAGGGAATAACACTGATAATCTTGTTATCATGGCACCTGTCAGTGGGTGGGTTATATTAGGCAGCAAGTGAACATTTCGTCCTCATAGCTTATATGTTAGAAGCAGGAAAATGGGCAAGCATATGGATCTGAGTGCCTTTGACAAGGGCCAAATTGTGATGGCTAGAAGACTGGGTCAGAGCATCTCCAAAACTCTTGCGGGGTGTTTCCGGTCTGCGGTGGTCAGTACCTATCGAAAGTGGTCCAAGCAAGGAAAAGCGTTAAACTGGTGACAGGGTCATGGGCTACAAAGGCTCATTGATGCACGTGGGGGTGAAGGCTGGCCTGTGTGGCCAAATCCAACAGATAAGCTACTGTAGCTCAAATTGCTGAAAAAGTGCCAGAACACGTAGTGCATCGCAGTTTGTTGCGTATGGGGCTGGGTAGCCACAGACCAGTCAGGATGCCCATGCCAACCCCTGCTGAAAGCACCTACAATGGGCACAAGTGCATAAGAACTGGACCACGGAGCAATGGAAGAAGGTGGCCTGGTCTGATGAATCACATTTTCTTTTACATCACGTGCAAGGAAATCTCACACCTTAGGCAATGAAAGGGTTCTGTGCAAAGCATGCTAACTCCCTATATAGAACATTATAAAAAGCAAACATTTCCATAACGAAGTTGAAAGATTGCCAGGACTGTCAAGTATATCACAATAATGAGGCAGTAATCATTGCTCATTATACTCTGGTCTCTTCAAGATTTCAGCACACTTGAAGAAAAAAAAACCCCACAAGTCATTGCATAACTATAAGCATAAATTCATCCCCAGCTCATCTGCCTTATGTCCTTCAATGAACCAGAAAACATTGACATACACACTACCATTCAAATGTTTAGGGTCATAATTATATATTTTTGAAAAATGAATACATTTATGGAATATTATACGACAGCATTTGTAAATTGCATACATAACAGTACAATACTGGCAGGTTATTTTCTGCAGATGTGCCATTTTGCTAATGACGCTATCAAGGAACATCACCCAACAAGCTCTGACGTGTGTGTGTACAGTCTAGATGCAAGAGAGCAGTCAGCACTGTCATCTAGAGCAAACCGTGGGTGGAACCTATCATATAGATGCTAAACTACTATGGGGTTTATTCACTAAAAGGAGAGTTGGTAGAAGAGTTGTGTTTTTCCTTTACTATTCTTTACGAAGGGTCAACACTGGCAAGTTCTCTATTGTGAAGGGCTGGTCCTGTATAACGCATACATCTCTGGGCAAGGAGGCTTTGAGGAAATCTATCTGATTTAACTATATGCCATACAGGGCCAGTCAAGCTCTTTGTGCAGCAGAAGGTCGCTGGGGTTGGAGGTTTGCATTGTAAATGAAGTCAAGGAGCTGAAACATGACTCTCCCTTTTGTGAATAAACTTCACTGGTGAGCTCCTGTTCAGTAAAGTAAATACAGTGACATCTTTGAGCTACCAGAAGTCATTTTGTGAAAACATCACAATGTCTTATATTCAGGGAAAACAAAAAAGAACAGTCAAATGATATACCCAAGGCGTGCAACTTACAGGAACCAATAACTCAAAAATGGCTAGGTGCTATTTTTTAAAAGAAACTAAAATGGGTAAAAAATTTCCATGATTATTACTAATTTCAATGCCCAAAGACACATTTGTTATTTTGTTTCCACCGCAATTAAGCATTCGAATTCTGAAACTTGATGGTACCAATTGCTTTTTCACTGTTCCTCTTAAACAGCTTTTTAAAGTTTTTAACCCAGACTCAAGTCCCAGTAAAATTTTCTACCTGGATTCCCCATAAACATGACTAATGTGTGTGTATACAACGTAAAAACTAATTAAAACCTGGAATTTATGCATTCTCCCGTACGCTGGAAAATATTACACTTTAATAATAATTTACAGCTTATAGGCATGTTTGATAAAAACATACCCGACAAATAAGAATGATACTTTTGGGATTTTCTCAGAAATGTATGCCTTTCCAGCTATTCAAACATTTTTCTTCTTTTTTAATAGGAGCCTGATCAAATATACGAGGGGATCACTTTTGAAGACTTCCTTAAGGTAACCTAAAGTCTGCAATGCTGGGGCATTTTTGTTTTCGTTCATGTATTTTTTCAGGTATAGTGTTACTGAGCAGTAGCATTGTAGTTGGCTTATGTATGTATCCAGTAGCCAGCCACGTGTGTGACATTTATTGCCCTCTGGCCTTTAAGTATCAGGGCTGATTGTAACACACCAGAGGGCAATAAATGTCACACACGCGGCTGGCTACTGGATACATATATAAGCCAACTACACCCAGAGTTGGTCATGCACCAAAGGACAAAACCCGCTGCAGTATCGGCAGTAACGGTACAGAAGAGGTGCCCAGTGTGCCCATTGACCAGTCCGGGCCTGCTTTCCTGAGTTATACAGATAGATGTCACAGCGATCACTTTAAACGCGCGTATGTATAAAATCCAAACATCCGAGCCAAAACCATAACTGATTTGGCGACAAAGAACAAGTTCCTCTACCTACTTTAGACCTTATTGGATCCTTGTTTTGTTACCACAGAAAGCCATATTCATAAGTTTTATTAATACTAATATAATTACATATTATTAGTAATATTAGTACTATTATGATTACTAATACAAGTAATAATACGTCTGAATCCATTTAAGGTATAGACAGGGCATTTCATGAAAATCATGCTTGTGACCTATTGGTTTGCAAACATTAAATATTTAGTTTGATAATTTACAGGAATATTTGGTTTCCGGTACATACCACAACCTTATAAATTGAACCGAGTCAGTGTTACAGCCAGGAATGTTTAGACAAACTTCAGGGCTGCAGATCCCAGCCACCCTCCATGGTCCATGGCTTTGTGCCAATGGCTACTTGAAGCTGTCAATCAGTTGCAGGAAAGTCCCATTGAAATCAATGGGAGCGCTTTGCGTGCATGTGCAAAGGCCGGGGGGAGGGGGGCTGGAGTGCTCACTGAGGCAGTGATGGAGCTGACCGACAGCTGGGCAAACGCTGGGGGTGTTGGGCACATGAAATAAGTCTAATTTTGCATTTAGAACAATACAATAGAATTATATGGCAGGAGTTATTGGAAACTATGTAGGTAACCCTAATCCAAAATGAAAAACTTCTCATCTTTCATTACAGATTTGGGAGCGAATCGATATTGAAACCAAAATGCACGTCAGGTTTTTGAACATGGACACGATCCCATCCTGCCGTTAATTACAGCCGTTGAGACTGTTTAACCACGCGATCAGGATAAATGAGTTATCTTGAGACTTCGAGGCCGACTTCTGATTCATCTGGTGGTAATGGGACAAAATCGGAATCCACGGCTTTGAAACTGCAAATTGGTTCTTGGTGGAAGAGTGTCGGAAATTGTCTATACGGAGAGTTTTTTGTTTTGTTATTATTAGAGAGGACTGTGCGGTGGTTCCAAGCAGAAGAGACAACACACTATGCAAATATATTTATATTCTCATTCTATGGAATACTGCATATTTTATTTTTTGAAAGCTATATTAGCTCTAATCAAATTACATGGTGTTACTTTAATAAAAAAAGGGATTGTCCGGGGCAATGTGTTTGGTGTATAATTTGAATATGTATTATAGTGGGCAAAAGGTATAAAGCAAATGTTCACATGTGTATACAGGGAAAAGAAAAAATGTTGGTGCGCCAAGCTAGTCTCAGGCTCAAATAATACAAATGTATGATATGAGGCCTACCAAACAGTGTGAGCATGCTACAAATACAGCGTATTGGCTGTACAATGTATACAAAAAACAAAAAACGTCTGCGCTTTTTACTTTATAAGGGTAAGAAGCGTAGACAGTTTTTGTTTTTTTCTCACGTGTATGTCTGTTGCAAAATTCTGATCGTTTAGAGTGAAAATACAAATATATATATATATACATATGTTATATATATATATATATATATATATATATATATATATATATATGTACATACACACATAAGTACAGACTTGTATTCCTTATAACCAACACTATCTGTTTTCTACAGCCAATTGGTCACAACAGCCTTACAGATGGTATTTGGAGGAGAGTTTCTTGCCATATACAATAAGGGGCGCTTAGTTCCAGTGCAAATAGTAAGAGCTATACGACGTTTTCTTTCTGCATACTAACATCTTGTCAGTGCTTGGTACTGGTAGCCATTGTTTAGTGATAGCTTCTGGGCGCCAATACTCTCCGTGGTAAGCACCTGGCACATTGGTGTACCCCACACGGATGTTTTGTGTCTAGCAGTTAGAGGCTTTGAAAAAATATCTCCAAAATTATTAAAAAGAAAAAAAAAATATTTTAGCAGATGAATTCAGCAGCGGGAGACACTGTTCACAACATTATATTGTCAAACAACCACTTCCTGAAGCTGTACTCTTATGATATGTAAGTGGTTGCACATCTGTTCAGCTTAAAGGTAACAATAGGCTATTGGAATTATATATTATGTGTTATATACTGACAATAAAGGCCACACACCAGTACAACCTATGGTATGAAAAACATCTGGTTTGGAGGCATAGGTATTAGAACTGGGATTGCTGTTTTTTTACCTCTTCTGTTTCTTCTGTTCTCCCTGGCTGGTTCCTGTGAAACCAGGAAGCCTGGGTATATACAGTACACTGAAGTCACAGAAACAGCAGCCAATCTTATGTATGCAAGCAAAATAGCCGTGTTCAGATAACGTGCATGTGATGTCCTGCGGCATCCGCTGGCTTGAATGGGAGGTCTGCAGAGCAAACTCAAGAAGTGTGCTGAACAATAATCTCTAACTTCAGTAACTACAGAAGGCCTGCACCATGTGCATGGACTCCAATATGCATTTAACATGAACACAGGACTGGGGTGCTCCTTTAACCATTTAGCCAGTTCAGAAAGGTCTTCTTATATCAACTATGTTCTTTACGCGTCTTTTGCAGACTTAACTTTGTTGGAAAGTGGCCCAGGAACTAACATTACTTGGGACAGAGACAACTGTCCAAGTAACTTAAAGCAAATTGCATGTAGTATGGAAACTAACAAAGAATGAGTATAACGGAAGATAAATAAAGTTCAAGCTTTTGCAGCCACTGTTACATAGGCGATATCTGTCAAAATTGGCTTTACTAAGGGCAGCGTATCTCGGCACCGCAGATACTATCGAGCAGCCAGTCGAACAACCTGTATAAATGATTATTGGAAATAATTATGTGAGCGAGTATGTTCGATTGCACAGTTATGTTTCGCAAAAAACAGTGTTCCCTTCAATATTCATTTTAAAGTACATTTCTACAGCTAGCTGTATCCTGTACACGTCAGTAAGTAGTTTTGTGCATAGAAAGCAGGGCTTGGTCCTCTTTCATGAGAGCAATCCCATCAATAAACTTTTTGCTATATGACTGGGCACTATTTATAAAGTGCTGCTTAGACTACAATCTTATTGCAGGCCAGGCAGCTAGTGTATACATTCCATCTTTCCTGTTTTCTGAGGGACTGTCCCACTGTCCTGCTTTTGCAAGCACTGGGGGATCATGGGTCAGTTTGGGGGCATCATTTTCACCTTGATCGGACTAGGAGCAATGCAATTGAAAATCGCTTTGTTTTGTGTTTGTATCGGTCATTATTATTGTAGCAGCTACCCATCCATGTAAAATTAGATAGGACTCCCCAAACTTGGGGTACTTTGACATAGTGGCGGGCTGAGCAATATATAGGGTGACAGAATCCCCAATACTTATGCCTTAGATAGGTCTTTTTTGAATGGCATATACCAGGTATGGACTGAATTATTGCTTTGTTTTGATTATAATGGAGAACTGTACTATTGCAGCTCCCATGTGGCCACCTGATGAAACTCAGCAGGGCAAGGTGGCTCTTTGGGTAAGGTAGGTGGGAGGTGTGCCCCTAGACCTTCCTCTCCTGCCTGCAATACCACCCTTCGCCGCACTGCCCAAGTTGGCCCAGCATACATATCCTTTTATGCAAGCATTGCGTGAGGCTGTGTGCTTTATTTGCATTCATACATAGCTATTTATGGCAAAGCATGGTTAATACAGATACTGTGTGTGCACAAGGAGGGCAGTGCTGTGATATATTACACACTGCACATTACAATCAAATGAGTAAAGTGTGCCAGATAAGAGACCGGAAACAAGATTATCTAATGAAATGCAGCTAAGCTACAGAATGGGTAATCACTGTAAAACGAAACGATTTTTGGTGCTTATACAATATTTAAAACCTGATTAGCAACACTATCAACAGTCAAATAAGGGAACAATGCATTTCTCACACAGCTCTGCAAACCGTGCAGGAGGAGAAGAGGTCATTATTGTTCAAGAAAAAAAAAATTAATTTTCCTTTGGGTTATAAAATGGATAGGGTTGGTACATTCTGGTCCATGGGTGGGAGTGGGGCAGATAAAGCCTAGTGATCCCCCAGGTCCTTGCTACACTGGAAACTAATATAGGCAGTAGTACACAGTTACATATTCACACATACACACAGGGGAGGGCTGGCAGCCTAAGGCCTGGGGGGCAAGTCTAGTCAAGTGGCCCATTGCACCATCAAAGCGGCTGTGAGCAACATTGAAAGCGGCTGTCGTGCGGCAGTCACTCCACCGGCACCTTATGAAATTAAAGCGGCCGGCGTGCACGCACCGCGCCGCCCAATAGCCGTGCCTCAGCTCTTTATCCCACCCCTTTTTAAGACGGACGTAGAGCTGAGGAATGGCCGTTGGGCCTGACTGCCGCGCGACGCAAGGGCGTACCTAGAGTATTTGGCACCTATGGCAGATACTGTATGTGGCAGGATGTATCTGGCCCCCCGCCAGGTACGCTACCGGCACGGCGGACAGTCCTGGTGGCAGCCGCTTAGTTTTTAACTTTGCGGCTGCCATGAATGTTCGTCTGCCGGCCACCAGGCCAGCCCAGATTCAGGGCGGCCTGGGGGGCAATTGCCCCCCTGCCCAGCACGCCCCTGCATACACACTTACTGTAACACACCCTCATATTAAAACATCCTCGCTCCATCAAACCTCCAGATTAACCTTGTCCTGAGCCTTTCCTCATGGCTGCTCGCACACTGTAACCACTAACTGTCATTTATGGAAATTGGGTATAATAAAATATTTACCCTTACCTGTGTTCACGTGAAAAACGTATCACACATTTTAGGATGCCTGTGAGGTACAAACATGTACAGATTTGTTTGTGAAATTTAGTGTTCAGCATTCCTGACAGTTTGGACAGTACATATTTCTTTTCCTTCATAGCAGAAAAAAGTTTGTGTTTCATGTTTTTTTTTTTTTTTTTTTTTTTTTTTTTTTTTTGAGTGCTCGGTGATTAGTAGGTATAATGTGGGTTTAGAAGGAATACTACAGATGTGTATGAAGCCAAAGGAAACTCTCCACTGTAGCCAATTTATTCAGAAATGTTAGTGATTTACATTTTATCACCAAAAAAGTCCACATTAATAAATCTTTGTACACATTTCCATAGTATGTCAATTATATTATTGCCTATTGGTTGATTGCACAGTCCAGTGACCATCTTTTTTGTGTGACGACCCACATCTCATATGAAGCCTATTTGTTAAAAGGACAAGTAAAATATATGTAAAATACTGAATAAAAAAAACGTATATGCTAGATCATCGTTCTAGTGATGAGCATTGTTGTAAAATAATTCTCAACCAGTATTGTTATAAAAAAAAATATGTCCACTGGTTTCCCTGAGTAGAGAAGATTTCCCAGCATCACTGGGCAATGAGAACACTGCATTGGAGCAAGCTGACCATCGGGCAGATATTCATCTTCCTCTCGCAGATGGATGGCACCGTTATACATTGTCATAGGGCACCGCCAGCCCTATGTTATAATTATACCCAGACATCTCGCTGTAGGAGGAGCGGCAAATGGGGAGGACACTTTCAACAGACCTTTGATCCACAGAAAATTCATATACATTGATGGTTCCTCTGTGCCTGCATAGAAAGAAAAAGAAAAACACGGATTACAAAACAAAATATAAATTAATGCATTTGCATCAACATATCGGTCCTTAATGCCACCATGTATGCTTCCTTGAGTGGCGGTAATATTTTGTATAACTAGAAACTTATTTTTTACAGATTGTTCAGCCATTTTTCATTGATTGTTAACAAGGTCTATGACTTTGGAAGATTACATATGTGGACAGAATCCCCTTAAACGTCATATTTGCTTACACTTAGTTTTGACTTAAGTCAAGGTTTAAACGTGGCATTGTCACAAGTCTGTTTGTGAAATTTCTTCCTTGCTTGATCTGCCCTTGGTCCGCTGTGTGAAGTCGAACCGGCTGGGAATAGCACAGCAGTGGTAGACCCCACACACTCACATGAGCAGGGCTGCTGAGTGCTGAAGCATGTAGCACGTAAAAAAATCACCCGCCATCTGTAACATCACTCGCTAGAGTTCCAAACTGCTCGTCGGGAGCTTCATGAAATCGATTTCCATGGCCGAGCAGCCACACACAAGCAAAACATCACTATATGCAATGCAAAGCCTGGAGTGGTGTAAAGCTCACCACCACTGGACTCAAGAGCAGTGGAAATGTGCTATCTGGTGTGATGAATCATGCTTCTGGAAGTCCGATGGACAAATCTGGGTTTGGTGGATACCAGGAGAATGCTACTCACAGGAATGCATATTGTCTACTGTAAAGTTTGGTGGAGAACAGATAATGGTCTGGGCTGTTTGTCTGGGTTTGCCCCCACCCCCCTAGGTTCGCAATCCACCCCCCCTAGGTTCCAGTGCAAGGTAGTGTTAATGCTACAGCATACAAAAGACATTTAGACAATTGTATGCTTCCAACTTTGTGGCACCAGTTTGGGGAAGGCCCTTTCCTGTTCCAGCATGACTGTGCCCCAGTTCACAAAGCAGGGTCCATAAAGACATGGTTACATGAGTTTGTGCAGGCCACTCGTTTCGCACCAGAGCCCTGACCTTAAACACCACTAAACACTTTTGGGATTACTTGGGACACCGATTGGAAGCCAGGCCTTCTTATCTAACATCAGTGCCTACATCACACATGCTCTTTTGGCTGAATGGGCACAAATTCCCACATGCACACTCCAAAATGTCACATCTTTAAAACTTTTCAAACTTTATACCAAAAGCACATGGCAAACAGAGCAACCATCTGTGTGTTTTTTGTTGCACATAAGATGTATCAAACCTACTATGTATTATAGTATTCTATGCATGCATTATTCCTTTATGTACAAATCCTCCCAGCAGCCTCCTTACCTTCGGTGAGCTGTGAGATCATCATCCATGATACTAGCCCCGCGAGGATTTTTCTCATCGGGAATGTTTGCTGCGATTAAGCTGTGAGAGTTGAACCAAATGTGGCGAACGGGGTGTCTGGAGGGAGACATAAGCACACAGAACACAGTCACACATCAAGGCTTTTAATATGACAGATGTGAAACGATCATTAAAAAAAATGTAGGTTTTTTTGTAATATATTTATTTTCGTTATAGCAATGCTGGTCAGGAAGACTCCAGCACAGAGCTCTAGAAAGCTTGTATTGAAAGATCTTGGTAATGTCAGTCTATTAAACAGCCTTACATACGGTAATAAATATTCCACCAGACGTGATATGATTTTGGAGATCTGATTGTGTAAAGGCAGTCTCCAGAGCAGCAGAATATGGCATCTCTCAAACAAATGGTTGTTATGTATTAAAGACAGACGTGGAAACGAATAATCTTGTTACCAGACTAGGCAAATACTGCCATCTAGTGCCAAAAACATTCACTGCAACAACAGAACCCGGATTAGGAATATGAGCACATAATGCCCACTTATGCTTATATGTCCTGATAGCATACATTTCTACAGTTTTTTGGCACCTACATCCTCGAGCTGTAATGGAAAACTATGGCCTGGCAGTGAGTTAGGCTTTGGCTTTACAGTATTATATTTTGTAATAACTTGCCTTTATTTTTAATTTACATTTAATAACACAGGTTTCAAAGAATTTATCTATGCGCCCTCCAATAGGTGATTGAATGCTGTACTAACAAGTAAACGTATTTATTTCAACAGCTAGTGTTACTTTTTCAAACAATTTCTGTGTTAATTTTGCTTTTTAGCCACTCTATGCCTTTTTTCACACCAAAAACTCCGAAGCAGGGATGAATAATCACAGTGCCAATAGTTAGTGAGGAGCATCATTTTTTTGATTTTCTATTTTTCAGTGTCTGAACTGCACATTAACAAAGCCGTCAAATTCCACTTTAAAAGAATAGGCTATGTGAACGGCGCGCTGCACTTTGTGTCACCTGGCATGCGTCTCCCAAAGTTTGGTGCCCATTCTCTGGTCCCAGACACAGGTAAGACCCTCTTCGCCTCCAGAGACCACCTTCCAGTCATCCATGCGGACTGCCGAGACCCCCAGGTGGTGAGCATACAACGAACAGAGAGCTCTGCTACAACGCATGTCATATACCCGCACCCTATGCAACAAACAGAATATCAAAGGGTTAGCATACTAAATGTCTTGTCTATAATACGAAATAACGGTATACATTTACTGAACAGTACATAAGCACATCCACCAGTTAAAACACAACAAATTCAAATATATGCAAGAATGGCAATACCGAGGTCTACGGCCAAATCAGTTATTTAATCATTATAAAATATCTGTTTATATTTCCCTAACAATGAATATAGTCTGAGAAAATCAGAAAAAATATAATTGAGTTTGTTGTAAGGCTCGATTAGTAGAAAGTAGTTCTTTTGGGCCTCTCCAGGAGTTTGTTACTGGTGGTAATAATTCTTGCTTTTTCACTTTTATTGTTTGCATAATACAATATTACAAAAGCATTAGTTTTTTGCACATTTCACAATAATAAGGACGAGTATCACAAACCAGGGCCTAATCTAGACCCCAAAGAATGACGACGCCTACGTGGCGAAACGTATATCGGGAAGTGATGCATCTCAGACACTGTCACATGATCCCGCTACTCAAGGAAGGGAGGAAGTCATCCAGGTACTGCGGTGAAGAAGTGGACCACAGACAGAGAGCGGATGGAAACTCATGTCCGTTGTGATACATCCATCATTCCCCAACTAAGCACATGCTATACTGAGCGTTAAACAATGTGGTGTTTTTTTATGCTACAGCGGGTTGGGTATTTTGTTTGTCTTGGGTATATACATTTGGGACGACGAACTAAACCTTGGAATCCTGCTGAATATCTTTCTGGAGTAAACTCATCTAGTGTCATACCAACTTAAAATTGTCTGGACTGTATTTTTATCGTTACTGGGTGAGTACAGATGCTAATAGTGTATTTTCATTCATTCGTTTTCAAGTTCATTGGTTTGTGATATTTGGTTTTATTGGGTGCTCGAAACCCCCGACACCTAACTTCTTACAGACTTAAATATCCCCTTAATTATTTAGAGATGGTTTAGGTGCTAGAAGAACGTTTCACTACAATTTAATGTTAAGTGATATAAATGGAACCAAGTAGTTCTGAATTAAACCTGCGCTGTCACAGAATTCTATTAAATAGAAACAAAGTGAAAACAATGCTGATACAAGACAGAAAACGAGAACACACTTGTCTGAACTCATAAAATACTGGTCTCCTCACCCATTAAATGCATTTAATTATGGAGTTCAGCCCTTCATGCTGGAGACTTGCCTGCGTTGGTCTTGAATAGCAAAGTAAGGTTACAGATTACAGATTGTAAGCTCGTTTAAGTAGGGCCCTCCTCGCCGGTTTCCGTAAGTCAAATTGTTATCATATTTACTACTTGTTATGTTCTGTCTACCCATTGTAGAGCGCTATGGTTTATAACGGCACTATATAAAACAAATATTAAGGGGACTTTTGATGGTGGAGCATCAACTTAAACAGAAGGGAGACGGACGATATTATTGAAATTTTAAAATATATGATTTAAAACATGATTGGGAAAAAAAACTGTCTCCTAAAACATTTGTTTTCTTGCTGCTACATTAAACCAAATTTGTCGACCCCTGGAGTCCACAATGTCTTATAGCAGGTATTTTGGAAGATGAAACTTCAAGGCCTCAGGAAAAATCTGAGACAGCCAAAGTGTAAACTCCTGTGGCAGCCACTTACCAGGAAATGTGTGATCTGGAGAGGACAAATCACAGGAGTGCCAGACAATGACTGTTGAACTAAGAAATGATACAAGGTCCCTCAGGTGGGAGGACCCTAGGTTTCCAAAACAGCCTCCAGCCTCCTTATAACAGATTAGCAGATGTCTTCCCATAAAGAATGAAGAGACCCAAGGGTGTCTTTAGTGATACTTCACATTACTTTCTAACAATAGTGGTGTGTTTTTACCGTAAATGAAGCCCCAAACTACCAATAACATAAGGCAGAGAGGCTTCACTGTAAAAACAGAGCATGAGAAACGTCTGGCTCCAGACTGCTAAGTATTAATAGCCTTTGAAAGAGGGTGTTCACAAGGGTCTCTTACATCTTTGCTTACTGTGTGGGTAGTTTACAGCAGTGTCATGATTCTTCCTTAAAGGAACATTTTATTTTAATAACTGCTCTGTACAATGGATCTATGAACTGCTTGGTCCCATCCATTCTAGCTGGACTGCACATTAGCCCAGTGTACCGCTGGCATGGGTTCAATTCTAGAGTTTCTTGCCACAAATATCTGCACATGGGCAATACACCCAGAGGTGCTGCCTACCACAAGGTGCCGGTACACTGAATGAAAATTAGAGAAGTATATGACTTGGCAGAAGTGGAAGCCAAGAGAAGGCATAGCTACTTAACAGAAAAGTTATAAACTCTCTAGTTAAAAGTATAACATTAAAATGTCCAACGCTGAAGTGTATAATCCATGTAATGAAATAAGATTTTTTTACCGCATAGTAAAAGTACTCCTTGCAATATTTAGTATTGCTGGGAAGTGGTTGGGTTATAATAGAAAGGAGGAAATACTCATTTGTAGACAGAAATCCAGCATCTCACCTGCCCAGATGTGGCTTCTGCTCAACATAAATACACTTAGCAATAAACAGAAGAGCTCCACCATCTGCTGCAGAGCACTTAATAAATGTTAAATTTGCTAGCTACTGATTAACTGTAAGAAAAACGCTATAATTTAAATTCCACTCCCCATTAGCATGACAGGCGCCAGATTAAATTTTTTTTACGTCCGCTGCAGTTTAGGAAAAGACAAATGTTTCTTCCCTTGCTCTATGCGACATTTGAACAAAAAGCTGTAGGAAGCTGTCTACAGCAGAGTTAACACTTGACCACTACCAGGAGAACTTTGCATCCAAACACGATATCTTCAAAGGCCAGCATGTCTCCATTACGGCAAACCTATGGATATCGGCCTACGTAACTACCTGGACCTAAGACCAAGGAATGATTAAGGTCTGAGCCCTCACATCAGGAAAAACAGGCAGACTAAACTGAATGGATCGTATCTGCTGTGAACTTCGGTTTCTTTGTAAGGAAGCTAGCATGCACCCTTGGCATACATATAAGGTGGGCTTATAACATGCACACATTGCTTATTTTACTCTATAAAATAGAATTACTAAGGTGTATTCATCTGTAACATGGATTATTTGGGAAACAAATGGTGTTATTCATGAAACTCACATGAACATCCCCCAGAGGCTTTAAGAAGTCTCCTCTCATCCAGACAATGGAAAGTCTTTATCAGTATTTAATTCAGGACAAGAAAAAGTATGCCTTCTTTGTTCAAGACGGATAAGAGACTTTTGACTTTAATTAGGAAATTCACTTAGGATTCCCATGTTCTTATTAAAAGCCTGTTCCTGTACATAAAGTACCTTTCCACTCAAATTAAAATACCAATGATGACCTGTTTTCCAGGCATCACTGGCCCCATTTACCCCAAGGCAGCAAGCTTTTCTTGTCTTTTTCCAGAAGGGAAAACAATCGTCTTGGGGTTTGGGCCCTTTTGGCTGTTTTCATCTAATCTCATGCCAATAAATTCTTGTAAAAAGGATTCAGTGTGAGTGACTGAATAGTCAGCTTTCCTAATTTTTATTATCGTTTCACAATCTTAAGGCACTTCAACCCTCAGCAAGAAACGCTGCTAGATATCGTCACCTTCATCTAAGACCTCCACGGTCCAAAGCAATATGTCCATCCTTTTCATACTGTGAAACTGGTGGCAGAAGTATATTTTACAAATATCTTTGTATTCTCTGGTGGAAGGACTTGAAGGGTTGATTAGTGAGAGCCTTCTGCGACAATTTAGCATGCATTATTTTGGATGGATAAGGGATGATAAAGTGATGTTTTCTGGACACTGTTTTGCCTGACACTGAAGTCCTCTTTACAGTCAACTCTGCCGACATCCAAAATTCATTTCAGGTAGAGTCTGGTAACTCTAAGCTTGACATTTGTTATTTAATTAGCTTAGATAATACACTTAAAAATGTTGCTTTTAATCTTTAAGTTTAGTGCGTAAAATAAGGGAAAAAAGACCTCACACTTTCAGAAATTGCAGACATATTTCAGATGAAATAAGGCTTTTAATGGCCATCAATGTTAAGTAAGCAAAATATACTGCATGGCAAGTATTCCAGGACGATACAATTTAAGGCAGAAAAAGGAAATTTTAGAATCACTGCAAATAGTGCAGAAGATGACCGATACAAGCATAGAACAGATTAAATTAGTAGAATAATTTATCAAGAGTTGCATGTTTGAGTGCCCTGAAATAACGAGCTCTGGCGCCAGTCCTGAGCCTTATGGCGTCTTTCCTCCCTTGGTGCCGGGGATTGGGAAAGGGTGCAGGTGCCTGGAAAGGGAAGGTGGCAAATGTCAGCTTGAGAAGAGGAAATGCTGCTTTGCCAAATCTCCAGACTCCCAGCTCAAGAGAGGAAGAGGAGGATCCCAAGCCAAAACACAGATATATTTTGGTCATACTTTGTTGCCTATGTAAAAGACACACAATTCTTTGTCTTTGTTCTAAGTGTTTTTGGTGTGTCATGAGAGTGGTTCACTATGAAGTGAGAATTGCCTTAACAATTTGTTACGCTCAATTAATGCATATCTATTTCCCAAAACCTTGTCATAGATTTCTAAATTCTATAATGCTGATGTAAAGCTAAATAAATGTTTGGGACATCCAAAGTCTCTTCGTCAAGTAGGAACATCTGAAGAAGAGACCTCTGGGGACCTGAGGCTTATGAGACTTTACATTTTTTTCTATATTGGCCTTCACTGTTCCCTAAAGGAGAGTTGTGGTTTTAACTGAATTCCATATCCATTATGATGGGTAATTCTCAGAAAGTATCTTCTAAAAGAAGGGCTGAGATGGGCCTGTGCAGTTCAACTGGTACAATGCCTTTCAAGAAATCTCGCTACATCATAAGCTTATCATATCTCTTCCTGCAGCATAAGCTCATTGGGCTTGTTTATTCATGATATATATAGCAAAATTGGTGAGTTGCAACTACATCCTTCCTAAAGAGCCTGCATTAGTAAATAAAGGTTAGGTGTGGGGAAGGGGGAGAGCTTCAGGACAGGATATTTATTAGATATGCCAGTTCTATACGAAGATGCAAATCTCTGCCTCCATAAAACTTTTTTGTCATCTCCAAAGCACGACGACAGAACAGGTTACAGGTATATCTTTACAAAATGACTGTCACTACTCCCTGTAGTTTTTTTTTGCCATTTATACCAAGGTAGACAGAAGCCACACAACTGAGCCAGAATGGTCAATTACAACTATTCAAGGTAGTCATACTGCATCAGGAGGGGAGAAATTTAGGTAGACAGGGGTTTCCAGATGTTCTGTCCAAGTCCTTTTGAATTGGTCACATCTGGATTGAACCCCAAGAAATCCCCGAAGAGTGAAATATCATACAAAAAGGATGTGAGATGCTCGCCAAGAACCACTTCATAGTCTGCTTTACGGCTCGTCCCCGCTTGAGATCATCACAAATGTCACCTCTCTTGTGGCATTACAGAGAAAAATCCCCATCTACATATCAGTTTGAAATGGGAGGTACCCACCGTATCCCACTGACAAGGCCAATATGTACGTCTGGGGTTGTTGGTTCCCTTGTGCAGAGGAAATTTGCCTCTCATGTCGGTTCTGGACTGCCCTTTCGGGTGGGACCAGACTGATACGTAGATGGAGAATTTTTCTCTGTAATGCCACAAGAGAGCTAAAATTTGAGATGCTCTCAAGCCATACCTCTGACGTAGAAACAAGGTCAATTGACTCAACTATTCAGCGTAAAGAAGGAAAAGGAGTGCTGGAAGTAACGATATGGCCCCACGGAGCCCTTATCTCAACATCATCGAGTCTGTCTGGGATTACATGAAGAGAGATGCAATTGAGGCTGCCTAAATCCACAAAAGAACAGTGGTTAGTTCTCCAAGATGTATGGAATAACTTACCTGCCGAGTTCCTTAAAGTGTACCTAGAAGAACTGATGCTGTCTTGGAGGAAACGGGTGGTCACATCAAGACTTTGCATTTTGTTAAATGATAGAACTTTTACTTATTTATTATTATTTATTGTTTACATACACATTGGCAAGATGTTTCTCCATGTGTCATAAAATGGCATTTTCTATAATAATAATAATAAAAAATCCACTCTCTTGTAACAGCCCAGTCAGTATGTAACATACCTTTAAAAAGTAACCTTTTTGAAAATTCTAATGTTAATATTCCACTCCATTACATCACTGTTTCTAAAGTTTAGGGTATCTTAGTAAAATGTATACAGACCAAAGGTCCATGAATATATACATAGAGAATAAAACATGTGTCTCTTAGATTAAGCCAAGTTATGATGGCCCCACAACAAAAAGAACCTGATGAGCATCAAAGCGCTCCAGTACCTTCGAGATGGCACTAGATGAGACACTGGAGTCTGGAAATGACGCACTTATCACTACTGTTCTTGTTCCCCGGGCAATTATCACTTCCAGCTACATCATGGATTATAGGGAATTTAACAAAAGCTCCTGGCAGGAAGTAAAATGTAAATGTTGAAGGCTGTCAGGTTGACCAGGGGCCAAGAAAACAATACAAGCACTGGCCCTCTGGTAATGTTGGCTATCATCCTATCAAGATACAGGTGCTACTATCACAAAAGGGTTTTGTGGGTACACATACAAATACATAAATGTGTGTATTAAACAAAAATCTGCATAAAATATTTTTAACATATAACGCAAGCCCCACAGAACGTACCTCCTATCCCTGTTTCCGGTTACCAAGTGGTATGGCGGGCTGTCTTTCAGATTGACGCATGTGAAGTCTCCAGTGGAGTTACCCAAGGTTGTGATACTCTGACATGTTTGCAGGTTATACACCTGTATCTGCCACGAGAAAGCAAGGGAGCAATCATTAAGACAACCATATTGGAAGTAGCAAAAAAAGAACTTTACAACAAAGTAAGACATGCACAAAAAGAGCTTGCATTAGGTAATAATAGCATATCATGTTCCAACATCAATTCTACTTCACCTGATTATTGTGGTGTCTGGCAATACCAATATGATCTCCCTGGTGGGACAATTTAGTAAATCCTTAGATGTAACAAAAAAGAAGTTTATGATCCATGAATAATAGATGTTTCATTTAAAAAGCCGCTTGCTACAATCTGATGTCATGTTTGACAATGAGCCAGGGAGGCTATGGGGCTAGTTTGAGCCAGATATAACTTATTGGGTTTGCTTACAATCAGAAAATTGACTTCTCATGCCATCCCAAAGGTGACTAAAGGCTGGCAACAGTAGACTTTTTTTTATCCAAGGCACTTAGATGGTTTAGTGCATAGTGCAGCATTCCCCATGGGGGATATAACACAGGCTCTTACTGACCAACCTAATGTCATGATGCCTAATATATTTTATTTAAGATAAATGAGTGAGAGTATGTATGTGTGTATATTATATATATATATATATATATATATACACATACACATATATATATACACATACATATACCCCCATCACTTGTAATAGAAAGTTGAATATAATTCTAGATACATTAATTGCTAGAGAAAAACTTGAATTTTGGCTAGTGTTAAAATGCAAATGTAATCTGTAGCACTAGTCACACAGATCATAATGAATCTGGCACAGAATAAAATGTTCATGAATGGAATGTGCAAGAAGATTATATTTAGGGTTCTTAAAGTATATTATATGACCATGTATGGACACCCTTCTAATTATTGAGGTTAGGTGTTTCAGCCAGACGCATTGCTAATAAAATCAAGCACATAGGCAGCCATCTCCATAGACAAACACTGGCAGCAGAATGGGTCATACCGAGGAGCTCAGTGACTTCACATGTGGCACTGTCATAGGATGCCACCTTTGCCACAAGTCAGTTTGTGAAATGTCTGCCCTGCTAGATCTGCCCCACTCTGCTGTAAGTGCTATTATTGTGAAGTGGAAATGTTATACAGTAACAACAGTTCAGCAATGAAGCAGTAGACCGCGCACACTCACAGAGCGGGGCTGGCACGTGTTGAAGTGCGTATTGTGTAAATATTGCCTGTTCTCCATAACTTCACTCACTACAGAGTTTCAAACTGCCTCTGAAAGCAACATCAGCGCAAGCGCTGTGCCAAACATCAGCTGGAGCGTCACTCGACTCTGGAGCACTGGCAAGCCAGGTACAATGGAAAAAAGGAGAATGGTGATCAGCATTATCTGCTGTGTCAGTCCTGAAGCCGACGGAAACAATATTTAATATAAAAAGGTTCCCATTGGATCTATCCAGGCCCTCCTGTAGGATTGTGTTTTCTTTATAAAAGTACCATATTTGCTCGATTAAGCAAAAGCTCTGAAAAATACCCCTCATCTTATATTCAAGGTCATCTTATAATCAGCCCTCAAATAAAGGTCTGACTACAAGACTAAGATCCAGATCCCCTGCAGCACTGCAAGGGGACCTGGATCCTCCTCTCTGGTAACCCCCGCTGCTCCTGCTCGGCAGCAGCAGGGGTTGTGTGCATCCCACAGAAGTTCACAGTTTTTTTTTTTTGTTTATTTTTTTTTTAAGAGAGGAGGGTCCCCCACAGCACTGCAGGAGACCTTGATCCTCCATTCTGGCAGCAGGTAAACGTTTGCGGGATGCGTACAAACAACCTCAGCAGCAGACCTCCATCGGATGCCCCACTAGAAACCAGGGAATCTGAAGCACATGGGGCAAGTCTAAGGATACACTGGTAAGTCGGGGAAGGGGGGGGGTGTAAGAGTGACATATAGGGGGGTATAAGGGATTTCTGGAGCATTTAAGGGGTATAAGGCATATCAGGGAGGCAGAGTGACGAATAGGGGATTAAAAGACATATCAGGGAGGCAGAGAGGCATATAGGGGTGTATAAGGCATATATGGGAGGCAGAGTGGCATACAGGGGGCTAAAAGGCATATCAGGGAGGCAGAGTGGCATACAAGGGGTATAAGGCATATCTGGGGGCAGGTTGAGAATAAAAGGAGTTTAAATCTTAATCACAGTTTTAATTAAATATAAGAAAAAAGTTTACATGTAAATTAATATTTACTAGTAAAACCTTTTTCTTATAGGGTAGTCTTATATTCAGGCTTTTTTTCCTAAATGAATATTCAAATTTTGGGGGGTCATCTCATAATATATATATATCACACAAGGTGGGGCATTATTCTACTCAGGGGATGTTGAACATAAATCGGGAGTTTTTCTTTTTATTAGTGGAAACTAATTTTTGGTAAAAGTGGTAACAGTTGTTTTCCCCCCTAATTGTTTTGCCGTTTTATCCATTTAATCACGAAAGGGTTTAGGTAATCAATTTAGGTAATACACTGCCTAGTGTTCTAACATCAAATTACAGCATTTTTTTAGGCTTATTGTCTTACTTTTTTACTGCCATTATCATTTTGCCTCAAAATATAAATTTTTTATCTTCTTAATCAACCATCTTTTTTCCTACAAGTGGTTTTGATGGAAAGCGTTCTGCAGATCGAAATATTTCAAGTTTGTAAGTGTATAAGTTGCTACTATCATACTCCATTTAACCAAGAACTGTCTGAAAGCAGCGCAAGCAAACATAATAATAATAATAATAATCTGAGTGGATAATAATCTATTAACGAGTCAAATATTTTACAAACCAGGCACGATGAGAAAAGTGTGGCTCGGGAACGTCCAATCACCAAGCTCTCATCCTCTTCAGGATGGAAAGACTAATTATCCTAAGAGGCGCAACCTGATTGATTTACAGGGTGATGTCAGCTGGGAAAGCGGTGCCAAGCAGCAGTACTCTGTACCTAGCACACTGCAGCCATCTGGATTACTTCATTTCTGCGGCTGTGATTCGTTTACACATTAATGAATATCTTAACCCATTTCGCATTAGTCAATCTGGGGAATATCAAGAACGAAGAAAACACTGTGCCTAGCAATATTCTTTATCCCAGCTTACTAGACTAAGGGATAATTGGCAGAATACAATAAAATCATGCGAATGCATAAAAAAAGACATTTCCCACAGATCCACTGTAATAGTTTTGTAAAATATAAGGAAAAAAGACTAATATGGTTTTATATACACCCACATAAGTGAACCTGGTATCATTCAGCTGTATGTCATAAACAGGTTTTTTAATTTAGTGTGTTTATTCCACCCAGATTGTGTACATGTTGTTGAGTATAGCTGGTTTTTACAGCTTTTCATTTTCTTATCAATATTTAGAACAATGCTTTAAATTAAATGCTTCAGAATCGGATTAATAGAATGCAAATCGCGAGTAAAGCTTTTGTAAAAAGTTTTTCTAGCATACCGGATTACGTAAAATTCAAGAAGCTTCTTTACCTTGTTACCACTGCTGGCAAACCAGCCATAGCTTTTGACACCAAACGCTGCCTGAGTAGCTGAAACATCCAAACAGGTGACTGGTTGGCCATACGTCGAGTGTAGTATTTTCTCTGGTTCTTCTGACTTCAGAAGGTAAACTATTTCCTCAGCAGCAGCTATGGCTACAGGCTGTCCTCCGGCGTCATGAACCAAGTGAAGGAAGTTTACCTGCATCAAGTGGGGGAAAAACATGACACGGTAATAATGACCACACAAACCAACTGTGGAAAAGACAACTGATCATCATGTAGGGAAGTTTCTCAACAACAAAAAAAAAAAGAAGCAGAGGGTTGCTTATGTAGGTGTCTCAAATACCTCTAAAGTCTGAAATTAAGCAGGTAACAGCTGGAATATGCTGATTTCAGGGTCTTCTGTAGGATTGATCAGGGAAGAATGGACAATGCTTGATAGCTTTCCCTAATGAATGTCTCAAACTTTGTCCAACACCATAGGAGTGTTCAACAACCAAACAAATCAAGACATATTGGCCTTCATGGATATTGTCAGGTGCGGTGCATGGACTATACATTTTCAGGTTGTGTTATACACTATATCTTTGCAGAAAGAAATCACCTGCATGCCATGCACAGGATGCCGTGAACAGGATGGAGTATTCAACCATTATACCCTCCAAACAAGGAGCACAGATTAGTTAAAAAAGAAAAAAGTATGAGAAGCAAGATCCCAGGTTACAGATATGGAATACTGATAATAAATAAGCCAAGACAAAACCTGCCTCTGTCAGCACTAAGTTAACCATTGAAATGCTTTTGACAACGATAGCTTGCACTGAACATATGTATTAAACTGTACCGAAGTCAAAAGCAGACCTAAAGCTAGTGTAACTAATGCACCCTACCCCTAATATTCCTATATTAAAAAAATATTGGAAAAACTATAGAATAAATAGTTGAAGCATGCATCACCAGTTTTCAAGAGCAAAAAAAACAAAGAAGAAGACAACCCTATGATGAAAAGTAGAATGTGTGTAAACATTTATTAACACAATAAAACATTTGTTGTACCTAATTAAATGTTTACAATCAAATCACTTTTTTTCTTGCAATAAGAGGCACGTACCAGCTTCTGAGTCTGGAAGTTGCAGGTATTTTGCCAATACCCCCGCTCATCAGGACATGCCACTTTAACTTGGAAACTGGACGCTGTTGCTATAGCAGCCTTCTCTGGGCTGAGGGCAAGAGCCTGGATTTTCTGGTTGTGCTGATAATGATGGATGGGTTCTCGACCAATCAGAAGACTCCAAACATCAACAGTACCTAAAAAAAAAATACTAAGGCATTATCTATAAATACGGGATGCATGGCGTTAGCATTTGAATATCCATAACTCTTAAATGCGATACACAATTTGACGGCTAAATACATTTTATGTTTTTTGTATGGATTGTAGCTAGTAACTGGCTTTTCTTGTTTTCATTCAATCTGAGGAAAAGACCTCTGAGGTCCCCAAGGCTTTTTGACTTTATATCGTTTGGTAAGCTGGCCAAGTAAAAGGTATCAACTAAATAAAACCTCAAATTTAGGTGATGCGCTGTCCCTTTAAAAGTATTCTAGAAACACCAAATTATTAAAATTGAGAAAGTGCCATAACATGTCAGCTTAATTAATGGAGAGGTTTAAATAGGACCTTGATCTTCTCTGAAACCAGTTAGACAATTATTTACCTTTTAAGTAATTAACACAATTGGCATTTTGCAAAGAAGTTATCCAGGACAAAGTTCTACTGAAAGCGTCAAAGCTCCTTTGGGACACTTTATTCTGGGGGCTCATCTTTAGATGGAGGACTAATTGCATCTTTGGCTGCGTGCTCTCTGCGCGAGGCAGCTAATTGTTTAGGCAAATAGCAGATTAATTTAAATATGCATTGCTAATAATAAAAGCAAATGGCCTCCATTATGTTTGCCGTTCCCAGGCCGATCAGTATAAATCTTCCACCCAAGACCCATTAGGATGACGGAGGAGGCGTGGAGGGTCCGCATTACTTCACAGCAGTAGCACTTTCTAGACATCAAACAGCACTTTTTGAAAGCAAGCATAAATCAGCTTAAACTCATTAGGTACCATTTGCACTGCTTACTGTTTCATTATAGTTCTCCTAAGGGAGAAGCAGCTGGCATCTCTACCCAATCCATAAAGATTATTATTATTTTTTTTAAATAATGAACTTTAACAAGGGTGAAAGGTTTGCGACAGATATATATGGGATTCTTTTGTCTGAATAAAATTAAATGTCTGGAGAACAGTTTAAATATTTGTCATTGCATATGCTAGCGTAGGAACACAATATATAATAATGCATATACTTAAAGATGTATCCTTTTTACAAAAGCCTATGTATTATCAGTTTGAGGCAGATGGGGTTTTGCCATGCCTGTTTTAAACTTGCACATTTCTGTGTGTTGACCAGGGTCAACCCTACCCAAGTGTCTGATGTACCTACAGATTATACAAAAAGCTCAGTAGGAATATATATATATTATACATATTTATATATACATACACATATATATATATATATATATACACACACACACACACACACACACACACACACATACCTAAAATATGCAAAGTGATTACACTATGTGACATATGCACTCTAATTACACATAGGCTAGAATTAGGAACAATGGCAAGAACGTTAGTTTTCTTTGATATGCTCTGGTTCTTCCGGTGCATCAACACACAGCGAATCTGTCAGAAAAGTTTTAAAAAGGGACATTGTTCCCTCTCACATCTAATCTGCGAGGCATGGAATGAGGTGAGATTTATGAAAGCTACAGGCTGTTTCAACCCCCCCCCTTTAGGTGGCCAAGAGCCAAGCGGCACCAAGCCTGGCAACAGATGGGGTCTTGGCATCACCCTACTGGTCCCTGCATTAGCAGCATCTGCTCATTACCTGGCACGTCGGACGCTTCTGCTTCCACCCCTCCTGCTTCCTGCCCACCCCATGAGTTCCAATCAAAGCAGCTATGAACTACATTTAAATGTTATTATTCTGGGCTCAATAAAAGCACATTTGCAAAATACATAAAAAAAAAAAAAGGTAACACTAATTGGCAAGGGAAGAAAGGAGCAGGGCACAAAGGTCGTGCTTCAGATATTCAAGGAAAGAACACTATTCATGAAAGAAGTGGAAAAAAACACAATGGGGAGTTATCATGAGTGCATCCGTGTTAAATCAGCTAAGAGGTCTTACAACCAATACATCAAAACCTTCACAAAAAATACAGGCGCATAACCTTGCCAAATGACAAAGTATTGTATGAACAATGTGATATTTTGGAGCAAATTAATGTGAATTATTTCATGCCAACAACGCTTTGTTCTACTGGATCAAATTTAAGCAAACAACTTATGCTGAATGATTTGGGTTGTATTAGCGAGACACTAAAGGGAGTCTGGCCAGATTTCTAGAGCTGAGGGGGTTAAATTGAGGCCCTTCTTGCAAGACAATGTTGGCTGCAGAACGTACCTGGCACCAAAAACCACTCAGTGCTACAAGCCTCAGAAGGACTAAAAACTTGCTTAATGGGTGCTGTGCTTGTGCGCTCTCCTACATGCATATGGTAGCCAACACGTCCACTCGCAGGAAAAAGTGTGATCTCCTGCGAATTCAGCTCTACAACATACAGCTGCTTTAGAATAATATCAGACAGCTATACAAAACTTTTTCCCGATAATATCTTCCACACAAAAGCAACAGGGAATTACAAAAAAAAAATCTGCGTATCGATTAAGTAACTATGGTGCGGATATACTGTGCGGTTTACTTGGTTATTGCACCAAGTGTTCATAAACACCATTATTAAACCAAATACCAGCTGGTAGGAGGAGTACTATAAATCATCTAGTATGCTCCAAAGGAAAAGCAAGATTTGGAACGTGCAGGGTAAGAAATAATTACATGAAAAATGGCTGTGTTTTCAGTGGATTTTTTAATTCTTCCTCTGAATGCAATGACAAAGGAAGTGAAGAAGACATACAAACACACTTAAATAAAGCTAAAGCAAGTGGAGTATGAAAATACCTTACATGTATTTGTTATATGGGATAACCAACTGGAAGAGAGGACTTAAATAATGGGCAATTAAAACTAAAATAGGGCAATATTAACAGATAATGCATGTAGATTCAATATCCCAATATTATAGTGAGGACAGAGAACACGGTAACATTTATGAAGAAAGTACAGCCTCGGTCTTTCTCTAGCGCCTTCCTTTACTATAGGATTTTTCTCTATTACTTCTGTGCACTGGGTCATTATTTTTAATGTCCAAATCTTGAAGGCAAGTAGCACAGTGAACATCCTCATAGTGTTATACAAATACACCAAGAAAACCATGGGTATCTGAGTATGAAATGACCATATCAACTGCAAAATGCTTTGAAAGAGTATATTTTTGGAGGGGGGACATCACTGAATTAAACAGTGGTGCATGGGCAGACTCTCACGGTATTATTTCCCCAAGAAGTAGGGTTCAGGAGTGAACAACGCTGCAACTGATACATATCAATGTCACGCTAGGACAGGGGTCGAGAGATTTGGACTGGATCTAGGAGCCAACCAAATATTTAGGAGCCTACACCAGTTACACCCGATTCAAGATGGCAGCTGTGGAGGAAGTAGTTTCTATTTGCCATGAATCTCTATTTCCTTGATTTTCTCTCTAACACTATCTGGCAGCCCCTTCCTCCCTCCTAAACACAGCATCCCACACTATGTGGCAATCCCTAACCCCTCTGGCCCACGCCATCCGGCAACACCCTTCTCTTCCAGTGCACTATCCAGCAGAGCCATGGTGTGAATCCTCTGTTACACTGGAAGGGAAATAAAAAGGTCCAATCTAGAGCTGAAACAACGAATCGATAAAATCGATAATAATCGATAACGGAAATCATCGATAACGATTTCCGTTATCGATTAATCGAGTGATCAATTCGTTGTTGCTAGGCTCCTTTTACTTACCTCCGCCAGCGTTCCCCGCTTCTGCTCCACGCTCTGCAGTCTCCGCCTTCTTCAAGCTACGTGACGACGGATGTGACGCGCGTCTACTTGGAAGTAGTTGGAAGTGGAACAAGTTCGTAGCGGAGGTAAGTACTCTTTGTCTATTGTCTGTGCGAATGTTTATGTGCGAGACTGGGTGCGCGGCAGAGTGTGTGCGTGTGCGTGTGTGTGCGTGTGTGCGTGTGTGCGTGTGTGCGTGTGTGCGTGTGTGCGTGCGGCAGAGTGTGTGTGTGGGTGCGCGGCAGAGTGAGTGGGGGGGTGCGCTGCACAGTGAGTGGGGGGGTGCGCTGCACAGTGGGGGGGGGTGCGCTGCACAGTGGGGGGGGGGGTGCGCTGCACAGTGGGGGGTCCGCGGCACAGGGGGTGGGGGGTCCGCGGCACAGGGGGTGGGGGGTCCGCGGCACAGGGGGTGGGGGGGCAGGGGATGCAGGGCAGGATGTGAGTGCAGGGCAGAGTGGGGCCAGGAGACTGGATGCAGGTCAGAGTGGGGGTGGGAGGGCAGGGTGGCAGACTGGGTGCAGAGCAGAGTGGGGGTTGGGATGCAGGGCAGGGTGTGAGACTGGGTGCAGAGTAGAGTGGGGGTGGGGGGGCAGGGCAGGGTGTGAGACTGGGTGCAGAGCAGAGTGGGGATGCAGGGCAGGCTGTGAGACTGGGTGCAGGGCAGGCTGTGAGACTGGGTGCAGGGCAGGCTGTGAGACTGGGTGCAGGGCAGGGCAGGGTGTGAGACTGGGTGCAGGGCAGGGTGTGAGACTGGGTGCAGGGCAGAGTGGGGATGCAGGGCAGGCTGTGAGACTGGGTGCAGGGCAGGCTGTGAGACTGGGTGCAGGGCAGGCTGTGAGACTGGGTGCAGGGCAGGGCAGGGTGTGAGACTGGGTGCAGGGCAGGGTGTGAGACTGGGTGCAGGGCAGAGTGGGGATGCAGGGCAGGCTGTGAGACTGGGTGCAGGGCAGAGTGGGGGTGGGGATGCAGGGCAGAGTGAGGGTGGGGGCACAGTGCAAAGGGGTGGGGGCACAATGCAAAATTCTTTTAAATAAACGAAAAATTTGCATATTGTTTTTTTTATCCGATTAATCGATTAATCGAAAAAATAATCGGCCGATTAATCGATTATTAAAATAATCGTTAGTTGCAGCCCTAGTCCAATCATAGGGCAATTTGCTTTAACCGCCACCAAGCATGACCAACAATTCTAATGGAGACAAGGCTTTCAACATGCATATCCATAATTAGGGTTTTTCCAATGCTTAGGGTCCCTTTTAGTTCACAGATGATCAACGTGCATTAAGCGTGAGTATTAATAAATCAAATAACTAAATGATCTAGGAAACTAGAGAATTTGAATAGGGTTTGAACCTAAAGTTTAATGTTGTTAAATGTAAAATAATGAACACAAAAATCCAAAGACAGAATAAATATTTAGTCGGATAGAAGGGACTTGGAATTTATTATTATATATAGAATACATTTAAAGGTGAGCAGGTAGTGTAGTGAAACTGCAGGAAAATCCAGCCACATGTTAGGTGGTATAGGAGCTTTATTATTAATGTAGCTTTGTAAGTAGCTAGTAAGTGTTTCCAGTCTGTATTTAGAAAGCCAAAGTGCTACAAGTTATTCACTACTAACTGTAGCAGCAAACATCAAGTTCTACGGTCATATATTAATGAACCTTGCTGCAAGCAAATACACAGCGATGGACGCCCTGCCTACACGTGAAAGCTGAGAAAGGACTTCTAAGCCTTCCAAGTCTTTGTTCAATTTCCTTCTCTGTCCACAAAGACTTATAACAACATGGGAAATAAAAGGTAGGATCTCATATCCGGAAGGAAGAGGAGACAAATGGAATTAAAATCCATGTGGAAAAGTTTTAGGCAGGTGTAAAAAGTAAAAATGCTTTCAAAGACAGACACGTTTTTTTGTTATCATTTAACAAAATGCAAAGTGAGCGAACAGAAGAAAAATCCAAATTAAATTATTTACTTTCCCCGCCATAGCTTGTTATCCGCCATAGCTTGTTATTGGTACGCACTTTTGTTGCCAAAGTGTTAGACTTTATGTGCGTGTTGAATTATTTTGAGGGGACAGCAAATTTACACTGTTATACAGGCTGTACACCCACTACTTTACATTGTAGCAGAGCGTCATTTCTTCAGTGTTGTAACATGAAAAGATTTAATAAAATATTTACAAAAATGTGAGGGGTGTACTCACTTTTGTGAGATACTGTGTATATATTTATTTATTTCAAAACTATTACATCAAAAACAAATTACATTATCATAGTCACCTTCCTTTGCGATGCAATTTTCCCAACGTCGTAGCAACTTTTTCCCAGAAGACGGTCAACATCAACTTTCCTGCCGACGGTTGCGTCTTGAATTTCTTTGCTACAGATAATGAATGCTTCCCCTGCATACTCTGCCGCTCGCTTTCAGGCTCGTAAAATCACCTTCTTCACGATAACGGGTTATGTGTTGGGAACAAACATCTACGTGCTTGCGCTTATGCTCCTCTATCAGCTGCTTAGGCACCCACCTGGCACACACTTTACTGAACTTAAGGTAGTATTAATATTTTAACAATTCACAAATGAAATACCCACTTTGATGTGGCAGTCATCCCCTACATTGTCAGGAACTTTTATTTACATAATGGGGGCACACCCCATGCAATTTTAGGGTCTACGTTTTGTTATTGTATTTTGTCTGTTGCTGTTATTTCTGGACATGCCACTTACGATTTGTGTCTTAGTTTCACAATTTAGGTGTCATTATTGCCACTGGTCTCTAGGTGTCTCCACGTTCTGTTCTGCAAGTACATCAATGTTGTTGTTTCCAAGGCAACACAAAGCGGTTGATAAGGACAAATTGATATTCGCTCTTATTCTCCTCTTCAGTTGTGTTGATAAACATCCACAAGTGGGTCAACCCATGAACAAAGGAATTGTTTACTGGAGTCTTCGCAAACACAGCTCTTTCGGCAGTACATTTAGCTCAAAAGACAGCTATGTGGAAAATTATTATTACAAATATACTGTATTTTCCTGAATGGATTGAAAAACAATCATAGCAGCTGTGAATGCAAAACTTCTCCCATAGAAGCCATAGAATAGAATTAGCAAGAGTAGAAAGAATGTGAAATGTATAAGAGAAATATGTGCAAAAAAAATAAATAAAAAAAAGGTTTATTTGCTCTAAAAATGAGGGAACTGGAGACTTTTTATATTCCCTGGAGACTTTTTATATTTGTGGAGCTCCTCTTCCCATGGAGTAAGCAAACAACCTAAGCTCACCTTTAATAGTAAGGGAAGTAGTGAAGGAAACCTTGTTTCTGGTAAGTGAGAAATGCAGTTTTGACCTAACCGGTAAGGGTAGTTTATTTGTGATCCATACGATCAGTTTTTTTTCTGATAACCTGAGTAACACAGTACACTATCAAGATGTTAACCCTTGAAACTGAATATGTTTATGTATACCTCAAAACTCAGAATTAAAGTCATCATTTTGATGGCCCTTCTCACATCCAATAACATTGACATGGCACGTTGTGAGTTTAAACGATCTAAGATCGCTTTCTTCTCCCAAATGTCTCTGTAATGCCTCGAGCAACACCCAAATCTGAAGCAGGGGCCCCGTCTGAACGCTCCACAGAATGTCAAAGTGCGCCATATGGCACCGGCCAACTGTTTAAAAGAAGTTTGGTGCTGCTATAGTGCCTCCATATAAAAAACATTCAACAACACCAAAAACCCATGTAGGGAGCATAGCGAGATATTTCTGCCTCTCGCAAAAACGTGGTAACATGTAAAAATAATTACCCACCATCCAGTTCCAAAAAAAGTTTCAAATAGTAAGTTAAAAATTTAGTGCTATATCATTACAGAAATCTTTGCATGGAAAGAGTTAAAACACTGGCATTTGAAATATCCACGGGGTGTTTAGTTTTCAATAAGGCATCATTTGATGAAGTAAACCAAACTGGCTGTGTTTAAAGATGTCCCAAATAGGACATGGGCAGTGACTGGCCACATGTCAAACTTCCCCCAAAACCGCACACCTCCCAAATGTGGCCCTTTAGCCCCCCAAAAAAACTGATAAATCAATGCATGGATGGTATCACTGTATTTAGCAGATGTTGCTGAACACATATTGGGGTGTCGTTTCACAGTGACATATACCAGCAGCTGCAAATTCATACTTGTGTCCTAATGGCATTGTATCTAAGCAAATTAACTTTGAAACCGCCCGCTGGTTTGTTTAAATTTGTGCAAGTATTAGCAACAGATGTCTTCTTTCAAAGGAGGACAAACACAGGCATATTTAAAAAATATTCATCCAGGCATTATTAAAAAAAAAAGTCAGCTTTAATATGTTTAATTATCACATTAATACACAACTATATAATGCTAAGCACACAAACTCACCATCTTCATATGCTACAACAGCCAATGACCCATTTATCCTCACAAAGGACACTTGAGGGTTTAGTCCAAGATCAGAAGTATCCCTGGTGGATTTCAGGAAAGAAGCACCATTGTCAGAGACACGTGTATCCCACAGACGAACATCTCCTGAGGTGTATCTGGAAACACACATTGATCATTTAAAATTTCACAATTGCAAATATAGCCAATAACTAATTTTTGTAATGATTTGCAGAAATATCACATAATACAATAAAAGCTAAACATGGACCAGTTTTAATTTAGTGTTTATGTAACAACCTGAATGGAGAACAAATGCATTGCCTACACCGGCAAGCCGTGGAGTTGATTTGCACTACTAAGTGCAGAGAAAACTGCAAATGTGATGATGACTCTTTTTGATCAGACGATATAGAAGGACAAAAGGTCGGGGGGGGTCTCCTTTGTTATCCATTTAACAAACCCTGAATATAGAAGCTAAAATGGTACAAATTGTCCACATTGCCTTATTTCCTTCCAATGCATCAGCTGAGCTGAGATAAATTGCCTAAGCCAATGAGTAATAATCAGCAATTTAACAATCCAGGAGAAATAACTTAATGGACAGGAATAATCATGCAGATCAAGAGGAACGGGACCATTTTCTCCAAAATATACTCAAATGTTGATTTTTATTTCCTATATAAGCCTGTTATTCATGTTGAATTTTATTAACATTTATTTTATTTAACATTATGGTTTATTCTAGGTAAAGAATTATAAAATGTAAAACTCTGGTGAACTGATAATTCCAATGGGGTTGGAAGTCCAAGAAGAGTTTGAATAGGGTTCAATTAGCATTAAAGATAGTCCTGGTTGGAGTAAACGATGAATTTAATTTGTCATTATTGCACTTCCTTCTCTTGACTTTTAAAGCCACGCTAACAACGTTGCCATTACGATGCCGACACAAAGCAACTGAGCGATTGCAACTTGTATTTAAACATTATTTAGAGACGAGGATGACAATGCCCCCACTGACAATACAACATGCTGCAGTGTATCTTAGAATGCCATGGTTTTCAGAAGATTAAAGCTTACTGACATATTTTATTACAGCTAATAGCATTGCCTTGCACATTAACCACACATGCTAAATGAGTTGTCAGTTACTTTGTAAGTAAAGCAGAGCGAAAATTGAAGCTGATGGTTATGAGGGTCAGGATTTTGTTTTATAGGACAATACTGGAACATTTTCAAGCACAATACTGGATCGTTTAGGGCAGAGGATTTAGCCATGTAACACGCTCATTATGGAAGCAGAGACAATCCTGGTGTGTGTCTATATACATAGAGGAACGCAGGTCTGTGTGACAGCTGAGCAGTGTGACTTCCTAATCTGTTTCATGCATTATCTGGAATCAGCATGTTCCTCTGGCACGGTTCTTTACACTTCCTATTCTTCCAAAACTAGTTCCAGCTTCACCAACAACAAAACTAATGGCAAAAGAATTGGTAGGAAGTTTGTTTTTCCCCCCATTACATCCAACTGGCTTTTCTAGTGGAAAGAACCATAGTTGCAGGAGCTGGACGCTACCCCTAATGAAGTGGCATTGAAAAGGCAGAGGCGATGTGTTCAGAACAGAGGAAACGTAGTGCCAGCTTGCAAGCCAGCCTGGCTAACAACATAGACAGACATCATCAAGTACAAAGAGGTCCAGTGGTGGGAGAAAAATAGCCGCAATCTCCCTCCAGGGCCCCAGATGTCTTCATCGAATTCTCATGCCAACCACAATCAAACGATGGAGAAGTGGTGATGACAGGACGGCTAATTGTCAGCCGTTGGGCACTCAATCTTGGCGGTCAAATGTATCCATTTTTGTATTTATCACAGAAAACACCTTAAAGGTGCAGTGTAGAGATATAGTTTTATAATTTAAACATGAAGAGCTTTAGTCTTCTGGGTTTACAAGGTCCCATTGTACAACTCATTCTACAGCCCCTAGTAATTTGAAATAGTGTGCTTTTCATCATACATTAAACATTAATACAAGAACTGCAATAAACAGAGATGGTCATGGTTATCCAAATCACTGTTTCCATGAAATGTGGTTTATAATAAGCAGACAATAAAATAAAGGGCAAGTAACTTTTAGACTTTTTTTATCATTCAATATTTTATAAGTTATTAAAAAATCTGAAAAGTCCATTCCTTTAAATCATAGGCATTTGAAAGGCATCGATGTGTTTATACAGTTTTTATCTTTTGTTATGAATATGTCCAGACAACAAAGAACACACTTTTCTGTACTTAACAAATAAATGAATAAAAACCACTTACTGGAGCACAATGGCATTTGCTGTTTTTGATCTGTTACTTTTTAAGTTTAAGAAATTTAAGGTCCGAGTACTACTGTTGGTATTATTCATAAATGGACTGTCAAAATGGAGTCAAAAAGTACAATTTTCATTGAATTCTGTTGAATTTAAACTTGCAAAAGTTTTTAGGCATTGTTCTTTTTCTACGGATAGGTTGCTGCGGTAGAGACTGAAAAGTCTTCTCAAAAAGTTTGTTGGTTTTTATGTAAAACAATTAGGGGAAAGAATAAAATGTCGTATCAGCTAAGGTTTGTTTTCCCGACAGACTAGTGGGTGCTTTTACAGTTTTGTCTCTTTGGAGTGGGTCTATTTATCCACTGAGCCAAGCTAACCTTTACCGTACATATCTGATTCTAAATATTTACCATTCCTCGGTGAGTTGAGGTAACCCACTGATCAGATTACCACAATTAAAAGCTCTTTTGAAAGTGATATTAGAAGGGCTGCTTCGGTTGACACTATGGGCTTCTGCATAGGTATCATGTACTCTCTCGCTCTACCCCTCCTGTGCTTGGGGGTGAGGCTGCCAATATGTAAAGAACACTTACTGTAACTGGACCCCCACTCTTTGTTTAGTAATATGATCTTTTAATGGTGATGTCATGTGTTTGGATGAAGAATGGCCGGTAAACAGATGGCAGGACAGACTAAACGATGACGTTTGAGACAATTTACCATGTGGACAGTGTTACACATAACAACTTTAAGGGCACACACAGTCTTCTGACACTTCATGATAATTTACTGTGTGTATGTATACTTATTGAGATAGCCGTGTTAGTTCAATAAATAAAATAAAAAAATTGCAATATAAAATACCTTTTTATTGGAGATTCTATTTTAAGGATGAGCTTTTGAAAGTATAAACCTCCCTTTGTCAAGTCAAAAGCAAGACTGTCCTTTAAATGGAATGTTAGTCTAATAAAAAATAAAAATAAATACATTATTTTATATTGCAATACTCTTTTTTTTAAAAAAAAAAACTAAATAAAAACCTGTTGAGGCATGGACTCTACTAGACCTTTAAAGGTTTGCTGTGGTATCTGGAACTAAGATGTTAGCCGCAGGTCCTTGAAGTTCTGTTGGGAGGTGGCACCTCCATGGATCCACGTGATGTAAAAGAAAACGTGATTTATCAGACCAGGCCACCTTCTTTGATTGCTCCATGGTCCAGTTCTTATGCTCACATTCCCATTGTAGGCGCTTACGGCAGTGGACCGGGGTCAGCATTGGACCCTGACTGGTCTGCAGCTACGCAGCCCCATACACAACAAACTGCAATGCACTGTGTGTTCTGACACCTTTCTATCGGAAACCAGCATTCACTTTTTCAGCAATTTGAGCTACAGTAGCTCGTCTGTTGGATTTGACCACACGGACCAGCCTTCACCATGCGAATGCATCAATGAGCCTTGGCTGCCCAATACCCTATCGCCAGTTCACCCCTTTTCTTTCCTTAAACCACTTTTGATAGATACTGACCACTGCAGACCCCACACGAGCTGCAGTTTTGGAGATGCTCTGACCAGTCATCTAGTCATCGCAATTTGCTGCTAACATCAACTTTGAGGACAAATGTTCACTGTTGCCTAATATATCCCACCTAGTAACATGTGCGATGATAAGATTATCAGTATAATTCACTTCACACTATATAGACAAAATATTAGGAGACTTTACCATTTGGAATTAACAATTAAGTGGTGGCAAATGTTGCTTTAGAGTACTGGGCTTTACACTGTAAACCATGTTTTTCCTGAAAGGGTTTGGTATACAATGTAGTTGCCTAAATGTGTTCTGAGACATCCAAGACAAATTATTTTTTTGATACACAAAGCCATTATGTAGAGGTACAAAACATGGCTACAATTCCCATGACTCCAAAACAGGATGGGTGAGCAATATGGGAGTACTGGTTCAACAACAACTACAAATAACGAGTTGAGATTAAGCTATAGGGCCATATGACCTAAATTTGTGGTCCCATATGTAAAACTAAATAATATGTATTTTCAGTTTCCTAAAGCAGGGTCTTTATGTTATTCCTATAATAAAAAATGTACCCACCTAGGTTTCTTCAGAAGCACAAAGAATCTTCCATGGTACTGTTTGCAACGGACTGATTTAGTATTTGTTGAAAGAAAATTTGTACAGGGAGACATTTTTAATGATATCTAAAGTCTAATGTTGCTAGACATTGTTGTATGCAGAGCGTTTTATCGCAAATGGTGTGAAAAGCCACGTGAATCCTGTACTAGATATGCATAGTGTGCAGAAAGCTAGGGTAATAGCATATTTAGGTTTGTGTATGAATATGCAAGACGATGCTCAGAAGCAGGAACGTATGACAGCGCAAACCCCTTTCTGCTTATCGGGTTTGCTTTTACATAATCTCGGAACGTAGGCCTGCTGTCCCAAACTGAACCGAAGCTAGAGATCAAGTTCTCTGTACAAGAAGTAAGAAGAAACAATGCCCTGTGGCTTTAAGGGGATCTTCAGGGAGCTGTAACTGTAGAAAGGCCAGTGTATACAACATTGATTGGGAATGAGGTAACCGCAGCCAAGCGTGTCTCAAATGAAAAGGGATTGCAGGTCTGACCCAGAAAACAAGCATCGTAACCGCCTGATAAAACTTTAATGATCAGCACAAGATTCGCCATCACTCAGGCGCTCCGTACAAACACATGGATATTATATTCATACAGTGCACATACTGGAAGCAATCTCAGGAGGAGAAGCTGTCAGAAGCATACACTGAAGAACAGGTCTAGTTGCACTAAAATCAATAAAGTAAAAACTGCATACACAATGAGCCCCTTTCTCTTAATAAGTCAGTGGAAAATAAAGCATGAAGGGAAAACTGTATTATTCAATAATAATCCCTGTGTAGTAAAACATGCTGCACATGTAAATTGGGCTTTACTCCATGCACTATATAGCTCCACCAGTGGAGAAGGCACGTTAAAGTACTTTGTTAGAAGCTGCAGCGCATGGCCCCGCTATTCACATTTGGCATCAGTGTTGGCTGCTTGAAGCAGCCAATCACGGTCAGGAAAGCGCTCCCGCTAAACTCAACAACAGTGACTTCTATGCATGGGTGGTCTTGTGAGAACGTATCTCCTGTGAGCCAAGGAGCTGAGCACAGTGTAGCAAAGCAAATGCGATCTATTTGCAAGAGGAAAAGGGAACACTAAAGTGCTGTATACTGTAACCTCCCTTTAATGAAAGCTAAATGTTTTGTTACACTACAGTAAGTGTGTTCCAGTAGCAAAAGAACATACTGATCAAATAATACATTAAAATCCATTTTTATTTCCAATTTTCTATTGGTCTTACCCGGCAATTACAACTCCGTCTGACGAATGAACATCACACAGGACCTTCCCCAGTTCATAGTGCAGCTGGCTCACAGCACCAATGCGGTTCTGAAACAGGTTAGTAGAAATAAGTTTGACCAAAGCCTTCTATTACAGATCTCATGAATATCAAAGCATTATCTTATGAGTAACAAGGCTATAAAATGCCCTTAGCACACTGGACTGTGATTCCTCCAACAGTGTATTTACATGGGTCTAATGTGGTACAGCTGTGACAAGACTATTTCCAAGGGGCTCAGGTCCTAATGCACCCCAGGGGTAGCATGAAATCTGTTCTTCACTGGCACGGATTTGTCTTACTTGATCCAGCGTGGGCAGCTCATTCTTTCGTGATCCAGTTCCAGACATGATGCTGTATCTTGGTATCACAGATATGGAAAGACTAGATACCCTATAAGGTAGCAAGGAAAAGATATCCATGCCATGAAGGGCTTCTAGTTCCCCGCTAGACATTAGTTGCATTGAACCAAGTAACCCACGAAGTAGGGGTCCTCTCACAAAAGGAGGAGCCCCATCCCGGAGAAGCCCAGGTGCCATAAGTTTCTAATTGGCGGTGAGGTACAAATGGTATATTCCATTGTTAAATGCAATTTTTAGTGTTTGTGCTATGCCTCTAAAATCCAACTACATGAGATATAGCTGCAAAATGCACAAATAAGCCACCCCAATTAAATACTGTCTTTAACATAAAGGAAATATTTGTTTCACAGTAATACAAACCACTGAACAGTGCATGCATTAAATCTTAAAAACACACACAATTAAAAATGTGAGTGCCTCTTAAAGGAGAATCGCCCCCTTGCTTCGAGGTTAAATTATAAAAAAAAAAACTTTCCTCATGTAAACAGACATAGTCATCAGCCAGTGGCAGAACCAGCATTATCTGAAGAATGTCCTGTCCTGAAGTTCCATCACTTCTCCTCCCTCATCATTACAAAGAGTGCCTGAACCAATCAACAATTAGCAACTTAACAATAGAACGATAATCAAACGTGGAGCAATATTTATACAGCTTCATTAACAATGCAGGTTCCAATGGATTTATACACACATAAGCACTATGCATTACAAAGGGCCAACCCTAGTGACCATCTACTGTGAGAAGGGCTGAACTGGCCCTCCAAAACATGGCTGAATTGGAGATGGGACCCAAGCACTCTAAACGTCAATACTTTGTACACGGACTGTAACTATACAAGAAATTTCTCTTTCTTCCTCCTCATCCTACCAGGCCATATCATATTTACCTACAAAAACAAAAAGGTGAATAGGGTGGATTAATCATAGAAATACAGCAAACCTGATGCCACTATAACGCAGGTTAATACATATTTTTGTAGAGGTTTGTAGCAACAGATATATGTGGGAGCTAGTTCGATATATATATATTTTTTATAGCGGAAAGAGGTACACCCATAGAGATCAATATACAATGCCACCATAAGTTAGGGGTCAGAAACTAGGAGCCGTGGCTACCTGAGATTTGCCAAGCCTTGGTGTAAGGCAACTTTCGAGGAGATGAATATATTGTATGCTATGGCGTTCAAGATTTAAAAGCATCCGTATAAACCTCTTCCAAAAAAGGAGTACGACTGTCTTTGTGGCGAGATGGTGTGACCTACCAGTAGTTTGTAAGGCACCTCCTATGGCTATACATTTGCCAATGTATATGTCAGTTTAACCATTGTGCGTGTTTAGTGAGTGAATCCCTCTAACATTATTAGTAAGAAATTCTTGCAAAGATAACCGTAAAGAGCATTCACAATAAATTAATATGATTACTATTAATCCCTGCAGAAGTTTTTAGATCATTTATTCATTCAAAATCCTTCTTCAAATCATTAAAACACTTTAATGACAAAGACAAGAAAAGTCCCTTCGCGAACAGAAAAAAAAATACATATATACATAAATAGATATATATTTTTATTTTTTTAAGATTCTGAAGGTGACTGGATGATGGAATATTTTTCAACATCACATTTACTAACAAGTTCCTAAGGGACAATTTATCCACCATATGAACAGACACGGTGCTTTAGGGAAGCAGAAATATACAGCATTTGACATTAATCGGATTAAAAGGTGATAAGGACACAGGCAAGAAGCACCACTGATGTTTTACATGCAAATTGCCCCCGGCACAACAAAGCAGAACTATAATGAGCAAACTACTCAGAAATGAAACTGTATCCTCTAGACTATAAGTGTTTATGAGCCGGGCCCTCCTATTCTATTATTTCAGAGTGTCTTGAGTTGCAGACTCATGATCCGCATATTGTTCAAACGTGTTAGTGCTTTATAAGTTTACATAGAGTGCTAGAATGAGTGGCCTACTTTTTAGTATGCCAAATGACAATGAACTGTGTTTTTTTGTATAGTTTTATTTTTTATATTAAAATTATCATTGCAGATTCTAGATTATAAAATCATTTGAGCCTCACCCATTGTCAAATTGTTATTTTATATACTACACGTTATGTCCCGTCTAATTTGATGGCGCTATGTAAAACAAATTATAACGATAATAATCTGTCATAAATGTATTTTTTTTATTTTTTTTACTTAGGACTGTTTTTTTTTTAACTTATATTGGGCATAAGAGAGAAAATTAAAATTGGAGACGCATTTATGGTACATACTCACACTCCCTACAGTGAAAGCCTTCATACTAGTGTAGGTGAAGAATAACACAACAAAATGAAGCACATTCATTTTGTTAAACGTGTGTCTTTACAATAAGGATATTTTACATTTGCTAAGCTATGGAAAACTGAAGAACTGAAACAACTTCCAAAAAAGGTCTGCTGTTGCAGATACATCTACAGAAATCGTTAGAAGTTTCCCTAGTACAGCATGGTGATAAGGTTCGTACAAGCAAAACCTCAATCGCCACAAATAACGTCCTTCACCTCATGTGTCCAGTGCCAGAAGACGACTTGCACACTTCTTGGTATTCTATCTAGAAGCACAGAACACCCTTCATCTACACCACTGAGAGTACCATTCCTAAAAATGTATCCCTTAAGAACCTATGACAGTCTATGATGTTATAATTTGTGCCTACAGCATGGGACCTGTATATCAGCATCTCTGCACATTTCTACTAAGAGTGTGCAAGAAAAAGGAAGACATTTCATGACTTTAAGGTCCAAGTTGCTATCAACAAATAAGGGCCACTGGTTCTTAAGAGCTTATTTTGTCTGAATTTCCCTTAATCAGTGAAGAACTTTCAGACAAAGTACAAATAAGAAAGCTGTGCAACCTGCTGTTGTAACATATGCGAATATGACACTAAGGTATCAGTAGTTTGGAATCTTCTTCAAAATAAGTCTTAACCTTAGGCCCAAACCAGAATTCTAATGTTCCTTAGAGTCAGCTTCTGGAATAAAATCTAAAATAACACAAAAGAAAAACTCATAAAATGTTAATGGAATATTAATAAATCCTCACTAATACATCACATCTCTCTGAGGAGTGGCTTGAAATTGGCAACGCTCAATGCGGCACTGCTTAATACTTCTTCAGGAGAAAAATCACATTATGCAGAACATGTGTTGGCTTCTGCCAATTTCTGGCTGTCCCTGTGGGTGCGAAATATGTTAGTGAGACTGCATTTGTTAGATCATTTTAAAAAGTTTGGATGTGCTTCTAACCTGACCTTATCACCATGGATCATCTAGTGTTTTTTATTGCTTTAAATGCCTTCGGCAAATAATAAAAGGTTTCTAAGTTAGGACGACACAGTGTGTGAAATATGTAGATGCATTCAATTCATGGTACCTTGAGATTAGTACCACAATGTAATTATGAGCACTTTTAATCTAAGTCCTAAGATAATTGTGTGAATAATCAGCCCTATGATTTATGTAACTTTTTGGTTAACTTAGCCTGTACTTACAGGATTTTGGGTGTTTCGTTGAGAGATGGCTTAGAGAGCTTTTGCTCAAAATATGATGTTAAAGTCTAACACCTGACACCTAAATAAATGGTTTCAAAATGCATTGTTTTGTGAGATTAATTTTTTTATACATATAATGTAAAGGGGATGCGTAGTATTTAATAGTGTTATGAGATTCCAGTGCTTTCCGCCTGTATGCCTTGGCCTGGGATACTACAAGCTACTTAGATATTAACTCTAAACATCACATCTACCCCCCAAAAATACTCCTTCATTCTAAAGTTAACAAGAGGAGAAGCATACATGTTACAACCATTAAACACCACCTAAAGAACACAACAACAACCTCTGGGTTTTTTTCTGGAATGAGCCAATGTAATGAATGAATGAATGAATGAGGCATCAACTAAACGCATCCAAAACTACCATTTTTTTTTTTTTTATAACTTTAAGCCAAAATAAAATTGTGGTCACGTCTAGTATGTCTTTTCAGAATGAAGTTAATATTTACAGATGACCTTTTATCTTGTATAATGGGGTCAATGTTTAATGTAAAACGTTACATGCACACACAACAAGAACAAGATTTATAGTTCATTCTCCATTTTTTTAAGTAACTGCTCTTTTAAGGCTGTATTTAGATATAAAGTCATACATTCACAAAACAATAATACTAAAATAATAAAGCCGTGGTAATTTTTTCAAGAGATCAGCCTCGTCAGAAAGTGTTGCAAAACAACAACCTTACACAGAACCCAGTGAAACATAACAAGTAGCACAACAGGGGTAAAAAAACGCTATATTTCATTTAGTGATTTCAACGCGGATGGCATTTGGCTAGGTATGAGAGAGAGAGATTTGTTTTGTGCATGCACAGCTGCTCCATAATTCTAGCCTAGACACAGTAAGCGGAGCTGTACCTTCCAGTTCGTTCTCAGTAGGCTCTCTTTGGTACGGCTCTCTCTCAGTGCTTCCTTCCAAGATGTGCAGTCTGCGACTCCGATATCCGTGAGGTAGCCCTCCATTTGGCACAGTCGGTACCACAGCATCTCGTCTTCTGCAAGAACCTTCCATGGCTTGCTGACCTGAAGATCCAAACAAAGCCGTGAAAAAGCGCATGCAAATGGGTAAACTTACATCCATGGCCGCACTGATTAATTTAAGTGACAGGACTTTTGGCTCTTATTTCCATGAAAAAGATTAAAACATTTAGGGGTTTGACATTAACGACAATTTTTTCACTTTTTTAAAAATTAATTTTACTATATAATGCTGAATATATATTTGACAGATTTTTAGCTACATACATTTGTATATTTTTTTTAGAGATGGAGAAATAGGAACCGATTGTAATGTGTTTTATATAAAATGTAATATAAAGAAAAAGGAACAGCTCAGAGCCAGAAGCAACAAGCTTCAGAAAAAATAGAGATGATGAATGGAGATAAAGTTTGTAAATTTAAAGCAAAAACCATAAAGATCTATTATGCTAGTAGATTTACTTGCTACGTGTTCAGAGCTCTAAGACTGGCTGTTGCGTACAATAAAATAAGTTGCTTAATTGCATGTCTGGCTTTTTTGTTGACAAAATTAAATATTGCTCTCATAAAAAAGATAGAAATAAAAAAAAAATAAAAAAAGAAGAAGTGGCTCATATCTTTTTATGGATTTTTAATCAAAGAAATAAGCCACCAGGGAAAACGCGCTTGGTAACCATTATCTAATCCTTCCGAGAAGCCGGGGGGGGGGGAAGCCTGAGTATAACAGTTAACCAGAAAAAACCCTGACGTGTCTTGGTTATAACTTAATGCATGAGAATTGGCAGCCGGCAACCCAATAACAACCTTACAGAGCAAGTCTCAGCTGTACGAAGCCTCTAATAAAAACCTCTCCATTTTAGTCCACGGCACCACTGAGATTTAGTACGTATAGCGCAAGGATAGCTGCTGGCATGCGGTCAACTTCATCAGCTTTCTCAGAAGTTTCAGGTTCACGTGAGGTTTCAAGGAATAGAAAAGATTCAGTAACAGTATGTATTTGATAAATGTAAAAGCCTGGCGTATACTTTATGTAACAGGTAAGGTACCGTAAAACATCTTTTATAACCACATTTAATATGTAAGTGTAATTCAGAACTCAATTTTAAAAACATATAGAGTTCATGTTATTTTTACTAGGGTATAATACATGCAACCTCCGTAAGCATCTTCAAGTTTAAGATTTGTAGACTAACACTAAAATTAGGAATCTGGAGGACCATTTAGCAACCGTTGGGTGTTTAGCAGAACTCTAGCATGGAAGAGATTATCTGGGTCTTTAGAGGGTTGCCAGGTTTTAAGACAAGATGTGACGTCAGAATAAGATGTCAAGATATCACATATCACTTCTTCAACTTTACAAAAAGGACCTTGGGCATTGGCCTAGGCCTGACCCAGATCAGAATCCAAAGCCACCCAACATGACTCAACATATCGCAGTACTTCGTCTTAGAAGGACATGAGGGGCTAGGTAGGGTACCATGGAGGCCGGTGACAAGGGAGATGAAACCTCCTCAACTGGCCCAATTACAGTGGTGCACTGTAGAGCCTGATCCTCATTTTGCTGCATAGAGGCTGCCGTTCCTAGCCTAGACCAGTATAGTCTAGCATATGCATGACAAGCACGAAAAAAAAATATTAAAAATGATCTGTAGCAGTATTTTTCTTATGTACGCTTTAGGCATTTATCAATGATGCTGAATGTCCCTGTTTTATGGAACTCCAGTAAGAAAACTAATACTTTTAATAAATAAAAAAAAAAGCCACAAAAATTGTGAAAGATGTACTTTCACTATTCACATAACCATTAATCCTCAAGAGTAATGAGCTACAAAAATACAAAAAAGAAAATTATTTATATTGTGATAAATATAGCAAAAGAGGCATCTACAGATAACAGATCTGCACATGAGGACAGGGGGTGAGAGAGAGAACGTAGAGAAGGCAAAGAAATGCCACAGAGTTAAATTAGAAGAAAAACAATTATTCCAAACATCCTGTATGGACAGATGGTAGAGGAACACTGTCATTATATTACAGCAACTCAGGATGCTCCCATCTCAGTAGGCTTGTTTTGCCTTGAGGAAACTGTCATACCTGTTTCTTCACCTTAACCCTTCATAGAAACGCTAGAAGCTGCTTACTACAAGCATAGATGCTACAGATGCCTGCAGCGAATCAAAGCCACAGATAACCACCGGGGAGAAAGAAGAAAGGAAGCGAGAATGGAAAAAAGGATGCAAGTTGCGACCGAAGTGTGATTACGCCTGAAAAGAATCCTTGCCATCTCTCGGTTTTTACTGTTTATCAAGAGTAACATTTGGCGAAGGCCCTAACTAAGCAGGCAGGTCCCCTCCAAGGCCACTAGTATAGACAACCATGCCAACTCCTTAATACTGGCCCAGTCATTCTAAACTCCCAAGGCCCCCTTCGTCTGAAATTTCTTGCTGTAAACACTTGAAAAGCAGCGGGGCATTCAACTGAACAGAAGAGCTTTCTGCTACTAGTGAATGTTGGAGAGAAAAAATAGAACGCGAACACAATGTGTTTGTACATGTCTTTCATTATTATGTTATGGCATAAAAAGAACTATTATGTTTATTATTTCTCCTCAATCTGATTTAATAGAAGGACAAGGAGATTTACTGACATTTTATTACCTATGCAAACGGATAAGCATACGTATTCACCTCTTCTATTGAGAAGTGACAAATTACTTATTGGTGTACTCAGATTACTCTGCATTGTAATCTCCTTAAGTGGGGGGCTATTGCCGATTTATAAATCAAAATTAAGCTCCGCTGATTGGTTACATAAAACAGCTCCATGCGATAGCAGGTTTACATACGAGTCAACAACGTTGATCTTATGACAGCGCGTTCAATTACAAAGATTGCCCCTGTAGCAACATCAGCCATGCTGGAAATAATTAGCAAATGTGTATGGATCAAATCAGCAAATGTAATAAAAAGAGAAGCAACATAAAAAATAAAGACAGGGTTTACTACAGTGCTTTGCTGCCAAAAATCATTTAGTGGGAGGAAGGTGGGAAATGTCTTAAGAAAAAAAAAAAAGACCTATTAGAATTTGAACACATAACAACTGATACTAAAGGTTTAATGTTAAAGAGACACTCACTTCAATTATACCATGGCTACTGGAGCGAACAGTGTGGACACAGAATGAAAGTGATGTATTCTGAAAACAAAAACCCAAAAAACCGAAAAACAGATACTTGTTGCTGCGGCAATCTATAAAATTGGTTGTTAGATTTTCCGTGTTGTTGTTATTTCTATAGTGCCAACAATTTGCTTCTTGCAAAAGACACGTCCAAAGGGTATAACAAAACTAGAATGGACAGACCAAACTGATACATTAGGTAATGCTTGGACTCGCAAGCTTATAAAAATCATTAAAAAAAAAAAATATCTGAAAAATCACGCCATAAAATGCAGAACGCCCTATATATAAATCTCTACTGGGCTTTAATACAAAAAGAAATACATAAAAACACGTCTGCCATGGCGTTATTACACCTGTGATTATATATATTGTATATTCCAAATGCAATTTCAGCATAACATCAATCAGGCACTGGCAGCATGGTTATAAAAAAAATAATAAAAAACTAAGCCGTATTTATGAAACAGTGGCTTGTATATAATGCTGGGAAAATACAATATACCGGTATATAGTAATAGTTAAAAACAGCTGAAGCAACGGCAAGTGAAACTTATAAAGGAGGGGAATTATATATATATACATATATATATATATATATATATATATATATATATAGTTAGTTTAACTAGGTTGTCTTAGTTTAGGGGAGTTTCTTTTTTTATATTTCTGCTTTCATTTTCATCCCTGGAGACATTTTAACTTTATATCATATTTATTAGCAGATTGTAACTTTAAATTGTATTCAAGTCTGATGCTGCACATATTACCATGGTAATCATTCCTCTGATGTCACTTCATATTGGGAGGCTGGCATCTTTTTCGATCCTTTTTGCGTGATTTTCTGATGTAAACCTTTAAGATCTGTATAAATATCACGTTGTTTCACAGTACCACTATCTGCATAAAAGTCCAAGACTGAAACATTGATCTGCATATGTACTACAAATAAATTCAGCCTGTCTCTAAAAACTCCATCTCCATCTTAAAAACATTGCCTGCATCCATCCCTTCCTAACACAGCATGCCACGTCCATGCACTCATTATCTCTGCTGGTCTCCCTCTTAACCGTCTCACCCCTCTACAATCCACCATGAATGCTGCTGCCAGACTTATCTTCCTTTCACATCTCTTTACTAACGTCGCTCCCCTCTGTCAGTCTCTTCGCTGGCTGCCTGTGCGCTTCTGGATTCATTTCAAAATCCCCACTCTTACTTTCAAAGCTCTTCACAGCGGTTCCCCTCCCAACATCTCCTCACTCATCTCTAAATACACTCCTAACCGGTCTCTCCACTCATCCAATGATCTCCTTCTATCCTCTCCTCTCCTCTGATTTCTAGCTCTCATGCACGCTCACAAGATTTCTCCCTGTCTATCCGTCTCTCCACCTGGCTTCGGTCCTTTAAAAAATCCCTCAAGACCCACTTCTTTAAGGACGCTTATAAAATTGCACATTAAAGCCGTCCCATATTCCTTTAGCTCACCTTTTCTAGTCCCTCTCTTGCAATACTTTTACTAGCGTGGCTGCTCCATCCCTAACTACCTCTTGTGTAATACACCCTAAATCCCTCTAGATTGTAAGCTCTTTTGAGCTCCTCACCTGTTGTCTCTGTAAGTCATTTTGTTATATTACATGCTACTTGTTATGTCCTGCCTACCCATTGTACAGCGCTACGGAATATGATGGCGCCAGTGTTCCCTCTTAGCTGTGCGCTTGTGCGCGCACACATAGCTTTCAGAGGGAGCGCACACGAACAAAAATTGTGCGCACAACCAGTAGCATACCGAAGGGGGGCGGTCCGCTACTGGTTGTGCGCACAGCACCCCTCCAGAGACGGACAGTAATATCCGCCGCTAGAGGAGCAAGCTCGGTTGGAGAGATCAAGGATCTCCCTCTAACCGTCTTTAAAAAAAAAAATCAAGGGAGCTGGAGGTCTGTTAATGCAGATCTCCGATCCTGCTCCCTTTCAATGTGACCGGCAACTGATGCTGTGCGTCGGGATTTGATGTCATATCCCGGCGCACAGCACTGAAGCCACGCCCACCGCCTCCACTGCAAAGGAAGGAGAGGACAAAGAAGAGGAAGAATGAAGAGGAGGAAAAGTGACAGGTAGGAAAACATTCTGTGAGAGTGAATAAGAAAGTGTGTGAAAGTGATGGGTGTTATGCTGTAGTTTAAACTGAATGTTTGTGAATGAGTGTGTGTGTGATAGCATGGATGTGTAAGTGTGTGGGGGGGGATAGCATGGCATAGGGAGGCTGTAATCATATTCCTATCATGCTCAGGTTCCATCATGTACTGGCTGCCTGAGCATGATAGGATTGCTTTTAGCAATTATATATTTTTTGTTCAATTTTGGTGTGTTAACCACACCTTTATTAAAAGTAAGTAACACACCAAAATTGGACAGAAAAATTCGATAACAATATTAATATATATGATTGCTAACAGCAATCCCACTCCTATCATGCCCAAGCAACCAGTACATGCTAGAACCTGGGCATGATAGGAGTGTGATTGCTTTTAATCATATATATATATATATATATATATATATATATATATATATATATATATACACACCAAAATTAGACAAAAAAAAATCAATAACAATATATATATATATATATATATATTGTTATTGATTTTTTTTGTCTAATTTTGGTGTTACTTTTAATAAAAGTGTTTTTTTTGTTTTTCAAGGTGTGTGTGGGGGGGGTGGAGTCATTTTCGGTTTCAGTCAAGTGAATGCTAAATTTTCAGGTCCAGAATTTTCATTTCGGTTCACCCCTATATAGAAACTATATGGTTTTTCCCTGTTTATAACAAAAAAGGTTTACATGTATTTTATAGTAGAAATGAGTATGTGAATTCATCTTTTAAGAAATATACCGGCTGCAATAATTGTTAAGGCAGGTTTTACTCCAATAAATATGTGAAAATGCACACACACACACCACCCATACCTGCGCACACCTTCCCAGCTCTGTTCTGCCTAGGTACTGAAATATTTGCAAGGCAATCTCATACGGCAGTTGGATGTCGAAGAATGGAATCTCATTTATTTCATTCTGGAAGAAAAGAAAAGACAAAGATATCATGTTTTCCATAGAGAGTAATGACAATATACTAAAAACATGGTGGAGACTATTTGAGCCCGTTTCTAACACTCTATGCCTGTAGTGTAAGCGTGTGTGCATGTGTCTAATTAAAAATGTTACATAAAAAAAATTAAAGGCTGATAGGTACATAAATTATCTGCTAGGTATTTTATATTTTCAGCTGTAACACTGGATCAATATCTCAATCAGAAACTAAGAAATGTAAGACACTGCGCACTATACGTAAACAGCAGACTGTTCCTCATTAATAATGTAAAGATGTGTTTGGCTGATTCTAGGTGGGTCATTTGCAATGATGAAGTTCACTAGCCGATCCATCTGTGCTCAAGCAGTGACAGTCTGAGTTGCACATGAAGAATAGGGCTTGAAACCATAGCCCTGCAATTGAAAGTGTAAATGATAACGCACACATTGTTCCTCAATATGAGCTGGTAGGGGGCTATATGCTGCATTACCCAAACACTGATAAACCTCGCAAATCTCTTAAACATAAAAACAGGCTGGCAAGCTTTCCCGGGGGCTACTACGAGGGCAATGGTTTGGTCGTGTGCCGCTACAGACTGCATTCGATTTGAAACAATGACCAGCCACAGACCGATAAATCAGTATAACATGAAGGTGTAGTTTAGCCGCTACTTTTTTGGGGGGTCCTGCTGTTTAAGCTCAGCAAGCATGGACAGACGTTTGTTATCCATTTAAGAAAGCAAATGGGACCAGGCTCAAATTAACAGCTTAATTTATGTAATCAAAGCCTGTTGACTTGGCGATTAGAAAGCTTCTCCACACTTAGCTTCCGAGTTTGGCTAAATGACTCTCTAGCACTGCCAGGACAATTAAGAGCACGCAGTCAAAAATTAAAATATTAATTTGAGATTGGAGTTAATGACGTGGCTCTATGGAAAGTCACATTTTAAACTCTTTTTTTTTTTTTTTGATCCGCACATGGCACTGGCAACGAAACGATATTACTAAAGACGGAGTAGTGGGCACCGATCTATACAGACTACTTTTTTTTACAGCCTATTCATTCCTACTATAAAAGGCAAACAGAACTTAAATGGGAACTAGAGCCTTCACTGTTTCTGGTATTAATAAATATCATATAGCTTGTATTTTTTGGATAGTAAATAAGTATAATAGTTTTGGAAATTTCTAGTTCAATGGTTCTCAACCCAGTCCTAAGGCACGCCAAAAGTCCAGGCTTTGTTATTCGTCATATAAGAACAGATGTGGATCTGGTTTAAACGGATTCTCCAGTCATCATATGCACTTTAATGTGTGTGAAGATTTCATGTGGTCCGAAATGCACGGAATCGCCCAAAACGTCCCCTTTTCCCCCCACTGCCCGGTTATTACTTTAAAACAGGGGTAGAAGGCGAAGGCTCAGATCTTGCATTGCATTGCAGTACTGGGTATGCTGACGGATTACGACACACACGGCGGGCTCGAGGTCATTCCTGGTGGAAGGAATATAGAGCAGTCCAATCCACAACAGGCTTATCAGAACTAAATCCATCAATAACGCACATTGCGGTCCCATTTGCGTGCACTCCGACACATTATACCACCCACTCCTTTTTAATGGGAGCTAGAAAATGAGATTTCAGAACTCCCCTACTTGTACTGAAGAAGGCAGCATGTTCAAGCATGTAACCCAAGCATGGAGCAGCAGTACATGACAGTATAACTCACATACTATATGTGCTTATCCGCTCATACCCATTAACCAAAGCAGAAGAATAGGAAAACGAGACACAGCCCTTATCATCGGTTTGAATGGGGTAACGTGCAGTTAAATGGATTTTCATATGCCAGTTTAATATGCCGTCATAATGCGTAACTTTTTATACATAGTCTATTTACTAACACAGCTTATTTTATACAGATGCCTGTTTGAGCTGCCATTTTGGGGCAATAACAACCCCTTCCTCCTCACAACGAGGGAGCCGAGACTCAATAATAACCCTCAATAGCCGAATTGTGCATCATATTACATATATGTTATATATGTTCTAATAACCCTCCAATATTTATATATTTTGTAATCTGAACAAAAAAAACTCATTAAACAGGTTTATTTACTTTGTACTGAATTGTAACATGTAGGATGTGATAAAAATTATAGATACACATTAAGTATATAACCCTGAAAAGGTTTTTTGGAATTGCTATACTCTTCTAAACAAGGTGAAAACACAAAAATATTTCCATTATTTTATACGCAGACTATATGGTGGCACAGAGGGTTGTGCCAACATAAAAGGGGTTTATTTTTCAAGTTAAATGCATACTAGAGTCAGGGTAAACTGGTACAAGCTCTCTTTAGTCTCTAAGTCCTCCCTGCTTTTACTGAAAACAAGGAGCATACCACAGTATGCTTCTTACACCTACCTAGTAGAGCTCCCTTCCAAAGGAAAGGGGGTAGCAGCAGCCAATCACATGCATGCAACCTGAACACAAATATTTTGCTACCATATATATGATTGGCTGCTGCTCCAGTGACTTCAGCGAATAAGTCACATTTTTTTCTTAGAACGTTCTTTAAATAATAATATAAAGTTTCTGATTTTAGGGTAATCTGGCCTTTACATAATTTACACTACACTGAAAATAGCCCAAAGAGCTTGTTTGTTTAAATAAAGGGTAAATATTGTTGTTTTTATTTAAGTAGCACGCCCACTGCTTCTATTACACACACGTATGTTATAACCACAACTCCTATGATGCTCAGCTAGAAAAAGGCATTATTTTTAGGGCGCTGATGGGAGTTGTGTTTCCCCAACAGCAAAACCCACCACACTTGAGATCTATCATGTTAAATCCCCAAGAATCCAGTTTCCTGCAGGTTGATCAATGTATGAATAAGCTCTGCATGCTGGGAGTTGCAGTCCCCCGGTTACTCTACACATCATTCATGCTACTATTTACCAAATCATCGATGAGTTGCTCTACTAAGCTGGTGGATTTAGGGGGGCGGATTGCTGTTTTCTCCCGGGCCCCCGGTGGCGATATGGGTTTCCCTTCGAGAAGACTTTCTGCAAGCTCCAGGCATCGGCTGAGCTCCCCCCGGCTCTCTCGGGGAGGAGAGCCGGGAAGGTGTTTCCAGGGCACCTCTTCCTCCTCGCTTTGCTTCTCGGGATCCGAACATTCCCCTGGTCGTGCCCGTTTTCGGCTAACCGGACGCTCTGCTCCCGCCGGTGCCCCGCTGATCTCTGCTCTCCAGTATCGGCGGAACTCCTCAAGGGAATCCTCTAGGGCCATCCTAATGCTCGGTGTGCAGCACACACTCCTTTAGCCCTCCTCCAGTCGGTGGTAACTTCGGACCCTCATATCAACGAAAACCCTCAACCAAACCCTATTATCTAAGAAAAACCTAAAGCCCGTTACCGCACAGCCGCGACAATCGCGAACCCATTGCAACCAACTATTCCTTCCGGGGAGGGAACATCAGCTGCGAACATTAGTTCCGAACCTGCAAAGATCCTGCCACCTTCACAAGTTGGTTATTCTATGTGGGCTACGGATGTAAAATGCTTTAAAATTCCCTCATCTCTTCTAAAGGAACATGTCACATAAACCCTTGGTAAATCCTTACTCCTTGTCTAAACTCACCATAAAATAAAATTGTCCAACTTTAACCATTTGAAATGTTGGAAATTCTGCTAGTTTTATATTAGTGTGCAGCTGTCATATGCATACCTCCCATCTGTCCTTCTTGGGAACAGTCCCTCTGTGCTTTTTATTCCAGTTATGTCCATTTCTTATAGGATTTTAAAATGAATCCTGAAGTGCACAGGCAGCCAGTGAAGGGCCTGACGGAGAGGAGAGGTGTTAGTAAAGCAATGGGTGAGGACAGAGGAGCGTTCATGAACAGCAGCGTTCATGGCGGATTGTAGAGGAACGAGACAGTTAAGAGGGAGACCAGATATGACTGAGTTACAATAGACAAGGTGGGACATAATGAGGGCATGGACAAGAGCCTTAGTGGCATCTTGTGTTAGGAAGGGAAGAATGCGGGCAATGTTTTTGAAATGGAAAGAGCAGTGTTTTGAGACAGTGGATGTGAGAGCTGAATGAGAAGTCAAGGGTGACACCAAGGCAGGGGCGGGCTGGGCAGGAGGGCAATTGCCCTAAATCCAAATAAAACGGCCGGCCGTGCACTAAAGTTGCCAATGCGGCCCGCTAGGGCCATCTTTAACGAGGTGTAAAAGCCCGCAGTAATCAATACACAAGGGGGCAGCTGGGGCAATTACATAAATCAATACTAAAGCAAGGGGCAGGATGGGGGCATAAATACACATAGTGCTGGCCGGGGGAGAAACAAAATGGACAAAAACACAAAAGGGACGGGGGTCAACGACAAAGCAGTGTGGAGAATACTTTTTTTATTGTTGTAGCTTAGCCCGTCCAGTGGGTGTCAGTGTGGCTGAGCCTGTCCTGGTGTGTATGTGTGTATGTTTCGGTGTGGCAGAGCCTATCCTGATGTGTGTGTTAAGTCATCTGTTTCCTGGCAGGAATAAATTGAACTATTTAATTTTTACCTTTCCAGAGATAAAATGCCCTCCGGAATTTGTAGTCCCTCCAGAGGACAAAACTTTCTAGGCTCAGTGAGAGGAAAAAAGTTTTTTGTTATTCACTCTATTTCACTTTGCATTTCTTATTAAAAAGGATTATTATATAGATTGAAAGGTGCAAGTTGGGGAGAGTAGGTCTGGGAATGTGAGTGTGGTGGAGGTCACCATAGGAGAGAGCAGCTGGGTTTCAGTTAGAGCAAGAAGATACAGGGAACTAGAGATGAAGAAGTAGTATATGGCTGTTAGATTTTTACACACAGAGCATGCATTCCAGAGAGGGCTGGCAAGGTATATGGATGAGATTATTGATGTTTGTGGCACCTTGATTGGCAGAGGAAAGGGGAGGGAGAAATAAGGGGGCACCATGAATTGGGGAGATATACCCAGTTGCTAAAATTAGAAAAGAAAGTGAGAGAAGATGGGAATATGACTTGTGGAAGTAGAAAAATTGTAGAGAGCGGAGTGGGGGGGGGCGGTAAGGTAAAAACTACCTGGGAAGTGGGAAGGGGAGAAGAAATGAATGATAGAGCAATACAGATATAGTGTGGTGGACAATAGAGGAAATTGCCAACAGGAATAAAAATACTGTGGACATGGTACTTGGAAAATGATGGCGATGAGAGTGAATTAGTAGCAAAACAAACACAATAAACCAGTATGGCAGCAGTTTATGACAGAACAGAGATGTTTAGATTGAACAGGTGCTTCCAAGTTGCTCTTTGCCCTTCCTTGAACCCTCTTTGTTGCCCTCCTTGGTAAACTCCTAAATATTGGCACTTGGGAAAATGGCACTGTGGCCTGTGCCTCCAAACCCACTTCAGATATAAAGGATGGCTGCTTGTTAGTTATTTACCAATTGATGAATTACTCCGTAATAAAATCACAGACACATGGGGACAGGTAGGATAGCAGGGTAATAATTTAATATAGACAAATCAAAGGAATGATACTGATACAAAAAAGCTGGATACCGAAATATTTATGTGAAAAAAGAGAACAAATCTCTTTCGCTACAGTGTAGCAACTTTGTGATTAATCCCAAATAAATTGGGGTGTTTAAGAGGAACCTGCCATTGTTCCCATTTCCTAAGTTGCTCTTATATCAGTTTGTCAGACAGTAACCAAGTAAAAACATTCAGCCCGGGGGAGCAAAACAATGATGTAAATGTGAAATTTGACAAAGAACACCTTCTATCCACACTGCTGAAACCTGCGCAATATGTATTCACTTAAAAGGGCTGCTGATAAACCCATTAAAGCGCATTTACTAAATGTATGTGTCCGGAAATGCAATTAAAGCTTTGTCTCTGCCGGAGTGTAAGGAGATAGATGACTATGTCATAGAAAATCAGAGAGTGTTATATTTTGAAACATTTATGGAAGAAAATCTGTTCGCCAACACTGTCTTTAATGTTACTTAATTAACGGTAAGGCTTTTTAAGGTTGACTTCTTTTGCAGATACGAATCGAACAGGACAAGCACGTTCAAGGGTATTTCTGCAACAATTTCCAGAGAAGGCGTTTTAGAAAAAGTTTCCTATCAATACGAATTGTATCATTTATTTTTTACCTGGTTATTAATAAAAGTTATGTTGCTCTATTTTTTTGGTTTTAAGGTCGAAAAAAACATTAATTTTAGATCATACAGAATGCTCTAAAGTATACCAACATCCATACCAACCATCAAAGACCTTGTGCACCAATAGTAGATGGGGAAGATTCACGAGCAAGCTCAGCAAATTTAGCTGACTGCTCCTTTGCGTGCGTCTCTACTTTATGTGCATACAACCATAACTTGCCCTGCTCTGGTAGATGTTGATTGCATCTGGCTGCCTTTTTGACAGAAAAATAATCAGTATGTTAGTTTCGTCCACTTTTTGCCACTGATCCCAGGTAAAGTGTCCCAATTATACTGGTTGGCACTTATGGACATATAGTCTATACAATTGCCCTTTAATAAACAAGTAACTCAGAAATATATAATAAAAGGGGCCATTTATATAAAAAAGATTCCTGAAAGCTATTAATGTGTCCTACAGATCTAAAACCCATTATTACCTTCTGAAGCTCGATCAATCTGTTCAATTGCCGTTCTGAATGTTAGTGTCTTTATCGGTTGTGGGTTTTAATTATTAATTCATTGTTAAATTTTTTTGATGATCTTTGCTGGATTGCCTCATCACAGATAACGTACTATCGACATAACATACAAACATAACCTGTATATAGGGAATCCCTGTCAATACTACTTGCATTGCAATGTTGAACATTAATTTTTGGCTCCTGGGGATTAGTTTTTTTATTCTCATTTTTTTTCCCATAATCCTAATGTTTTTTCTGTAGCCCCATTTGAAGGGGTGAACTCAATGTTGAGTATGGAAGATCTCAAAATTATATTTCAACTAAAAAGCTTTTCCTTTGGTTCTTGTAACTATTGGGAGCTGAAATGATCCTCTTCTGGAACCACAGAATCAGTACCAGTGATAAAGCAACACATTTAACAGCAGATAAACTCTGTTTTCTATCTATAGCACAGAATCATCATTCTATGAAGTCACCAGCCTGTTCTTCATCAACGGTCACTGGGGCTTAACCATATTACGCAGCTCCAAGACACAAACATCTCCCAACCGCTAAGACCCATAGTTTTGTGTGATTGTACAACTAATTTGTATTGATCATGTTTGTTTAATCCCCAAAATGTTTAATATCAAATACAGTTTGATAACTTCAGAGTAGCTAGTGACCTATGAGACCCCTTGGCCACTTATTACCTTGAAGACTCAGGTCCATGTCTTTGGTTGAGACAATAAATATAACTTGGCAGTTATAACAGTTTCATCTTACCTATACACACATCATGGTTAAAGCCAGTCTTCAGAGAGAATCTTGCAATGGTATAATAAGTGTTAATGCTTGTACATACAATATTTAGCGTTAATTAACCATGGGTAGTCAATAAAACTTAATGTTAATATTAACCGTTCTATTAGAAATCCACCATTCCCAAACATGTTGTTAACGGGATATTTTGAATATGTGTCAATTTCTATTTCTATGAAATATCTAAAACTTAGTTAAGGGTTCACATTTCAAATAATTAACATTGCTCTGAAAGATGAAATGTGGCTCAAAATGCAGACGCTGAGTTTCCATCAGACAAGATAAAATGTATGCGATATCTCTCTTAAAAAACCTCTGGCTCTGAGAGGACAATAAATTATGTTTACGGTTAATCTACAGAATAAAAAATCCATAGTGTATGTGATCATTCTTGGATATGAGATCACATGGGTTGGCATTTCATACCAATGCAGAAGCCAAGACAGAAGAATATCTGCTAACAGCAAAATCGTTAGATAATGTATTATAAAACTGATAGGTAGATGAGGAGGGATTTGATGGATTGCCTGACCTAGTACAGTTTGACTGGAGTTTCTTTGCAAATTGCCGGTGTTTACAGCTCAATCTGAAAAGCCATTAAGATCTTAGCTCATGTTTTTAGCAGAGGAAGCTGGCATAAGCCATGTAACATGGTAGCATGTAACTGGAAAAGAATAGTGGGCATTAAACAGGCTAGGACTGGCACCATTCAACCTGGAAGTAAGTCCAGCCAGGTGGGCCATTAATAAAGCAGCCCATGCATTCTACATACATAGAAGCGGAATCTATCACAAACAAATGAATAGGAATCCTCACATAGACTGCAATGCAATACATTAGACGAAAAGCAAAGGTAAATTGGCACAAGTTCATTAACTGAGATATAATAGATAATAGCTTTATATATCATTTTTTCAATTACAATTAACGGGGAGGTTTCTATTAAATTACCTGTGATACATTTATCTTTGGGGCTGAATTGAGCTCAATGTGCACTATCCATTTCTGTCCACAATACATTTACAGAAAAGGTGTGCATAGGGACCTCATAGAAGAAGCAAAGAAGGGATCCAGAACATTTATGTTGCTTGAAGTCTTAATAACGTCTGTTTAATACCTTTCATGAGAAATGATACATTTCTGATGGAAAGCAATCAAAACACAAAACAGAATGATTTATATCACTAGAGTAAAAGATGTAAGGAATTGACAAGGGTTGAATTGTCCATATTACACAAAGCCCTCTCCACACGTGCTGAATATTTGTTTTACCTTTCTACAGTATGTTACATTTGTTTAGACCTGTGTAAAGTCTAGAATGTGTGTGTAAAATGGATCATTTGGGTCTCTCCAGTACATATCACGTTAAATAACTTTAGAGAAGTTGTTTGCTATTGATCTCAATGTAGTTTTTTTTTTAGCATTTATAGTCCAGATTCCACAAGTGTAAAACTGTTTTTAGACATAGTAGCAGGAGACAGTAGTTGAATCGCAAACCATCCATTTTAAAACTTTTACTAACAAGTAAGGCCGGTACATTTGGTGAAAAAAGTGTTCAGTTAGGCAGAATTGGTGGAACAGCACCTTTAAACACATGAGTGTGTATGTAGGGTTATGGTGTTTTAATTATTAAAACTGGAATTCGTAGGAGTCGCAGTTTCAGCTTCCAGACTTATTATGCATTATGAAGGGTCATTGCCAGTAAGCTTCAACAGCAAGGAGGGCTGAGTTGGCCGTGCAAAATGCAAACCTATTAGACGCGTGCCTTTGGATTCATACGAATTGCAAATTTAAATTTGCTGATTTTGTCAATTCATCTGAATCTCAGAGAATGAGTCCAGACCCCCACAAAACAGAATAACGGAGAAAAAAAGCTAAACATTTTTGGCTGCAATTCGCGGGCTCTTTTATACCCACTCTCTTGCTCTCTCTGAATATCTCCCTACCATCTCTGCCTACCACTTCTGCTTCGGTGTCTTATATCTCTGCTCTGGTGTCTCGCATCTTCTTCTTGATCTTCTTATTTTCCTCTCTTCCTTATTCTCTCTATCCTTTCTTCTTCCACATCTCTGCGGAGATAAGCTCCCGGAGAACTTACGCCAAAATGGAGGAGCTTCCAGTGATGTCCTCTCCCCTGATTGGAAAATCAGGAAGAGGACATCACCGGAAGTTCCGCCATTTTGCCCTATGATAACCCTGGGAAAACTTTCGCCAGCTTCTGGTAACGTCCTGTACCTGGATTGGAGGGAGGACATCATCGGAAGCTCCGCCATTTTGGCGTAAGCTCTCCGGAAGCTTATGTCCGCAGAGATGTGGAAGAAGAAAGGATAGAGAGAGAGAGTAAGGAGGAGAGGAAAGCAAGAAGATCAAGAAGAAGGTGTGAGACACCGGGGGGTTACCGGGGGGCTTATGTACATGGAGATGCGGCTGAAGAAAGAAGAGAGGAGAAAAGAGAACATGAAGATGCAGAGCAAGGAGATGCGAGACATGATAGTGGAGCTGCAGAAGTGGTCAGCAGAGATGGTAGGGACATACAAAGAGCATGAGAAAAACGACAGAATGGAGTGTGGAGAGTGGGAGTAAATGTGGGGTCTGACAATGAATTTCGTTCATAAAATCAAAATGGGCCCATGATTTTCATCCATAACAAATGCCCAGGAAACGGAATTCGTTTTACGGAAAGAAATGGGTAAAAACCAAACAAAAAAAATTGTATGAATTGTTTTTGATCCATTTTCACATGTCTAATACCTATATCATGCAAGTTCCTTTGCGTTATATGGGACCAAATCAACCCTTTTTGCAGAAGCCGTTTCCAGGGGATGGCCCTTCATAATGCATCATTAAGTCAGAAAGCACAAAAGCATCAAACACAGCAGTGAGTAATGATCCAAATAGAAATAATTTGGTTGGCACTGGTAATAATCCTAAAGCTGCAGAATTGGACAGCATACTGAGGATAAAATAACATTTACTGAATATTTAGTTTTTCCGAATTACAGGAAAATGCTATGGAGAATATGTGCAAAGCTGCTAGTAAATTAATTATAGTATAAATAAATAATAACTTTTTTTATTTTGTATCTCGTTGCTCAGTAAGTCAATAAATCTCACAGCTGGCGTTTGGAGGAAAAGAGTGGAATACTTGCTGAAATTTCATTGATGTGCCTAGAAACACAGATCACTGTCAGGTAAAATCAACTCCTGCTTGAACCCATCCTGAGTTTCAGATTCAATTCTTTCTTGGACAATGTCTATAAGAAAAGCTTATATCTAATATATTAAAACATTTAATGTGTGAAATATCGCTGTATCCATACAAGTCAGAGGAGATTTTATAATCTGAATCATGAACCAATCTAGAACTATAGGGTGCCGCTGGCAATTCGATGGTCCCAAAGCATCTATGAGCTCTACTGGCATATGTGGTATAATAGGATTCCATTGGAAAGGAAGGGCAGGAACCATTGAAATCAATGAGTGTTCAATTGTGTTCAACTGTGCGTTGAGCTTACATGTTTGAGCATGCGCTGAAGCAGGCACTGGAAAATAAAACAGAATTGTCATTCTAACTCCTATAAAACAGAAATGTATGCGCTGATTTGTATATGGCAGAATGCATTAGTCTCTATGCAGTATGGACTCCAATATGCCTTAAAATATATGGTCTGGCATATCCCTTGAACCAAAAAGAACCATATCAACATTGTGGCACTTGATGATGGCAAAATCCAGTGCAAGCTTAGTACTGCTGATAGCTATGTGAAAAGGGTTCAGTGTACCAAACAGTCCATGAAGTAAACCCTGCACCCACGGTTCATACAAAGGTGCATCCTTTGCAGGGACCCAACGGGGGTGGGGGAACTTAATGCAACCTATCGGAATTTAGCACCGGAGTCTTAGAGATTTAAGCAGTCAACATACTTTATGTCCTTGCAGTTTACTGATAATTAAAGAGACTTTAATGTATTAAAGCCAAATGCTTTAAAATGCCCCGCAACCCCAACCAAGGTTTTCTTCTAATATTAATAAACCGAAAATGTCCCGGAATGAAAAACACAAAGGCTAGGACCCTACATTTATACGATAAATTAAAAGTGAAACTTTTTTTTAACCCCTTAATGACAAAGCACGTGCATGTATGGGCTCAAAATGCATTGTTTTCAATGGGTTTACGGACCCCCCATTGTCCTTAAGGGGTTAATCGCTTCAAAAGTGATATTCATAAACAGGACTTCTATTCATAAACAGGACTATGCATAGGACACGTGGTCATGTGTTTAGACTGGAAGAAAGGAGATTTACCCTAAGGCAGAGGAAAGGGTTTTTTTTACAGTAAGGGCAATAAGGACGTGGAATTCTCTGCCTGCAGAGGTAGTTTTATCAGAGTCTCTACAGACATTTAAACAGCAACTGGATGGATACCTGCAAAAACATACTTGCAAAAACAAAAAAATGATATCTTGCCCCATTACACCTGAAAACCATCATTATCTACATTCCACTCTAATTAAAAACCTCTTTAATTGTCTGTAATGCTGCAAGGAAAGCTGCATTCTCAAAAGGTCTCTTTCATGCCACCATTATATTTTTAACAAAACTGTATTTTTGTATTAAGCACAAAGTGTACGTAACTGATATTTATTTTCCTGGCTCAGTTCACAAAGATGCATTAACACATTTAGAAACTATATGTTTATTTTTTTTATTTTTCACTGTTGCTGTCAAATGTACTATGTTTACATGCATTGGTTAGAGATATGTGCCAGACAGAAAAGCTAACCTTCTGTCTTGAAATGTCTGTTATTGTTTGTTTTGTTTGTTACGGAATGATCAGGAGTTTCATTCGATATTTTATTTGAATTTGCATTTTTGTAATTAAAGTACTAGAACACAAAAAGACTGCTTTTATGTTGTCCAAAAAAGGCCCTTTCAGACTCTTGGGCGCAGCTGTCATCTGGTCAGGTGGCTGTGGGTGCAGATCGTTTTTAGCCGTTGAAATGCCAAATCCTTGTTCCAAAATCTATGGATGTTGCATGCATTGATTGCTGTACTGAAATGGTTAAGCTATTTTCTAAGAAACACAAAATGAAAAAGGGGTCAGGAGTTTAAACAATAACAACTAAGTAATAAATAAAATGCTGCAAAACTTTCCGAAAACTTTAAAATGTAAGTGGCATATAACTACTGAACAGTTGTTTTTCTTTTTTTTTTTAATTATAGGTCACTTGATTAGCAACCAAACCTACTTCCCCATTTTATTTTTAATGGATGACTTTATTTATATGCCATTCTATTATAAACAAATAGCAAAATGAGATATAAAATATACAAATATCATAAACATATATGGAGTAACCGTACTAAGAAAAAAAGTATATGAAAGCCATGTCACCACTCTGTATGTAACGGTGACATCATTGACTCACAGAGCACCGGTGTATGGCAGATCCGGTTAATATAACTATGGACACATCAGTTAGTTACTAAAAATGGGTAAACAAAAGGTGAAGAATGGATGTGGATGTACAGAATATGCGTAGACTTGTCTTGGAGATGCTATCTTTAATATATTAAAGGGAAGTGGGTATTGACCCTTCTACGGTGGAGGATATAATATTAAATCCTAGCAAAACCGTCATTTAAACCCAATGATGTAATATTACATCCTCTGCTACTGTCACAGAAGACACAACAGCAGCCAATAGGAGGCATTTCCATACATCTGATAGATTGAGGAACCAATGATATGTCCTTGTCTTCCTCAATCTGATTGTGAGGCAAAGAGAGGAGAAAAAGGTAAGTTTTATATATATATATATATATTATAATAAATTTGTACTTTTTGCTGCATGAATTATCTGCAGTCTCTGTGTATGTGCATGATTTTTTCCCAATTTTAGGGAGCTGCGCACCAGGACCTGAACATTCCCTTATGAATGCGGACATAAAACATCATACTCACATATAAACTGAAGCTGACTGCAAGATATTTCAAACAGCAGCAGGAAAAAATCCTCCCGGAGATATTCACTGACTGGAGGACAAAGTGCCAACATGGTTCCCTCAGACGACATGAGTACCTGCACATAACAAAACATAGCTGAGATAAAACAGCTTGTCTTTTCTGTAAAAACAGACCCTTAAAACAGCATCCAGCAGAGTCTAGCAGAATTCAGACGGATGCCTTGGAAAAACCCAAAAAGGCGGCAAAAGGCGACAAGATTATCAAACACCACATGTTGCACAGGAAGATCTAGAAGACAGATCTAGGACATAAAATCTACGCTTTTCCAGAGATGGTGACAGACCGTGTATCCTTTCTAACGCACATTTTTTGTCAACTAAATCCAGATATCACAATGGAGCAGTGCAAGATGTAAAGGATATACAAAGTTCAGAGGCCTAAACCAAAACCAAAAGAAAGACCATGGGGAAATAGTGGTGAAAATGGGAGATTATGCTATAAACAAAAACTATTGCAGTCCGCCAGAGACAAAACTCCATCTGATGAAAACATCAAGGCACAGATTTTCACTGACTTTTTATCACTCACTCTGCAGCGTAGAAGGGACCTTAAACCCTTAAAAGCACATCTGTGTAAACATATAGCATCGTATAGATTGTGGTTCCTTTTTGGCCTACAAGCTGTGAGGGGAGACGAGATGAGGAACAGCGGGATCTTTCGAAGCTGCCGCAGAACTTCTAACAAACCTGAATTTACACCCTCTGAGGATGGAGAAACAGCTGAGAAGAAGACTCATGCCAGGACCATCAGCGATGTCAGACTGGACAAAGAATAGATACCAGAGCAACACGACGGCTGCAAGATCCAACTAGGGTCCCAACAAACAACAGAGGAATGAAGACCACCCCTGCTTACTGCAGGAATGAACAATGTTCTAATAAAGACTGTTTTTACCCACCATATCCACCAGACCATTCCTGAGTTATGTAATCTTCAGATAGTAGGGTTAATTGGATTGACTATAGGCACATACAGAACAATTTTATTTTCTTTAGTGACTGTCAACATGAAGACTTTGGAACCTTTATAAAAATGACCTATCTCTTACAAAAAAAGGGTCGAGACTAACTCCTATTCTATTTAATAAGGAATCCCCAAATACTCTTCAGCAATTTAAATAGACTTGCTACTTTTCCACAATAAAATATGCTTATTCAACCAACTCTAAGAATCATACCAGATCCCGTCATCTGAAACTTTTTGATACTTACAGATTGAACAGTTTGTAGACATGGCGGATCTGGATGGTGGATTTGGGGAAAAAATCATTGCTAAGGAAAGAAGATCCCAATTGATGACACAACTTTATAACCATACCATTGACTGTCAATCTATAGTCACCCCCAGGTTTTGCAGAATGAAATAATCAGACATAGCTATACAGTTAAGGAGCATATTCACCCCTTAAAGACATGCCCCTAATCAAAGTAGGAGCATTTAAAATATCGTCTCAATGGTATATAGATCCCGGAAAGTTTTCCCAACATCAAGGGGTCTGTGTCTTTAAGGCTACAACGAACAAACTATCTTCACGCATGGTGAAACTGTTGGATGCTAACACCAATTTGGAAGCTTATTCTAACAAGCAATAAAAATTGAACTCACTACAGATAACTCCAGGATGCGCCAGGTTCATCTCTCGCTAAACCACAACAATGTCTCCTACATGAAATTTGTGGGGCAACAACACAAGCAATTGCAAAACACTGGAAGTGTACCATACCAACAAAATCTGCACCAATACTTGGAATAGCGTTATTATTAAATAAATTACAGCCAGATTACATGACAAGATGGAGAACTTCTGCAAGATCTAGAAGCCATGGTCTACTACCTTCTGAGCCTTAGGATACAATCACAGTGTGAGATTTTCTTTCTCATTTTTTTCTTTTTTGCACTCTTCTGTTTTTTTTAACAGGTGTGTTCTAGGAAGAGCGTGTATTCTACATCTGGATGATCTGTGTATTAGCAGAATGGTATAGTAATGTGCACAAGATAAAATACACAATAGCGGAACGGTAAAACCGTGTTTTACCTAATGCGCGATGCACGTAGACAACCTCCGCAGCCGGCACTTCTGTGGTGGAGCACCAGAAGGTTATGTCACGCCGGTGCTCCGTTATAGAAGCCCCGGCGGAAGTGCCGGCAGCAGAGGTTGTCAACGCGCATCGCGCAGACATCCACCAGCCAGAGAGGAGGATCCAAGTCCCCTGCAGCGCTGCTTGTATGTGCTATCAAACAGCCTGTCTGCGTCATCTTTATGCCCAAATGGCTTGTCAGTGCTCCCAAATGGGTTGTCTGCCCCATCTTTGCCACTAGAAAACATGAGTAGAAGAGAAAATCTTGTTGATGTGGATGGAGAGTCATCTGGGGAGCGGGGCTCAGACCATTTATGTTGCAAGGGGCTCCAAAACTTCTGATGGTGGCCCTGTCAGACTACAAAGGAACACATACATGTGCCCATCTATAGTCCAGTGTGTCCTGTCAATGACCCTCAAGGTCTGAATATCAAGAGAATAGTATACTGACTTCTTGTGTGGCCACCCTTCTACATTTTATATGATCACTTCAGAGCAATCTGATGACAGTGAAGGCATTATGTGTGAGTGAACTGAGACCATACAGGGAATGAGCGCTAAGCCATGTGATATGGTGAACCAGACCTCAAGTACACCTACTTTGTGTAGTGCAGTAGAATGCACTATTGTAGTGAACACTGAGTGCTCCATGGAAATTCGCCACCCTGACAAGAGCTTGAGGATATATAATAGGGTTGTCAAGTGGTACTTTGGCAGACATACCTTTAGGAGTAGGGTTCATTACATAAGTAATACCTTTGAATAGTTGCTAGGTGTGGTAATTAAATAATTAAAAAGGAAGAATGTGTAAATAGTATATGTTATTAGACCTACTCCAAATAATTCCTTGATAATGGTTGATATGGGATGCACATTATAAAAAAGTCAATGTTTCCTACCTGATTATGCACAGTGCTAACAAGGTTAATAGTAGAAAGTAGAACTATTCTCATGGCTTGGTGCATAAAATAATAGATAGTAAAAGAAACATTTTACTAGATTCTGTGCTGCCAGTGATGTGTTTTGTCCTCTCCTCTCAGGTCCAGGAGGGAGACAGCCCCCGATGTCACAAAACCAGGTGGCAGATTGTCCTCTTTGGTGATCAGGCCCTCAGTGTGTCTCTGCTTAATGGCTCATTAACATATGGGACAACTGTGCCACCTGACATAGCCTCCCTAAATTAAAAGGTGCTGCTCCATATTGAGGATTGAAGCGACGGAGGGGGCCGCTGTGGGAGCTGCCCTGGGTCAGGTCTTGGCAGTGCCAAAGGTAAATATGCCTCTGCTGCCAGGTGCGACCACGCCAAATGCATGGTGGGAACAAGAAGAATGGTCTGGAGTTAAAGGAGCAGTGTGTGTCCATACGTCTAAATCGTAAGCCCTTTTGTTTCTGTAAGTACTTATGTTGTGCTTACCCACGGCGCAAGGACGCAGAATATGATGGTGCCATATAAATCAATCAATAATAATGTATAGGGTCAAATTCTTGGTAAATAGAGAATTTTTGAAGCAGAATATTACTGCCTACTATCTTGTATTGCTTTTATAGCAAATGGACGGAAGAAGCTCTATTTGTGTTTGCTTTCCAAGAATTCGGGTTTTATTTATTCTAATGAAGTCAAACGTGTTTTTAGTGTCCTGCCAAGTGTAGGAAGCCATTTAAGAAGGATGTAACATGTAAACACACACACACACACACACACACTGAAACATCTGCAGCTCAGGTGTAGCTGCAGTGGTGCTGGCATGTAGTATTCATGGCTCAATAGGTTCCTGTTGCTAGGCAGTTTTTTTTTATTGGACACATCTGATGAGCCTGGAGAAGACTCAGCTTTCTCGGTGATCAGCATATCAGCAGACACCCAGGGGTTAAACTCACCTCCCAGCTCTCATCTTAAAGTTCCATTGGGGGAAAATGATGTAAACTCTTTAGATTCCCCTCCCTTCTCCTCCAGCTCACCTCCCCTAAAATCCACCATGTGACACTTGAATTAATAATGGAGCTGTTAGCACAATAACAGCTCGGCACACGTTCCCCCTGATGTCTGGAGCTTTGATCTCAGCTGGAAAATACTAGGAAGAGCCATGTGTCCGCTGCCTTTCCACGCCAGTCTACCAGATGTGTGCGCTTGCAGCTCTGAGCGGCCGGGAGAGCTGTGTTCCCGGGTCCAAGTGACGGCTGCCCGGCTCAGGATGGTCGGGGACGAGCTGCACGAGCTGACGGTCCGGAGGAAAACAAGGCTGAGCAGGAAGAGGCTGTGCACCTGCTTCTACCTGCTGTACACCGCCACCCACCTGGCAGCGCTCGCACTACTTATGCAGGGCAGGAGGAATCTGTAGGACCCGGGGCAACATGGAGCTGTCCATTTCAGCACCAGCAACAGGTGAGTCTCCGGGCGAGGAGTCTTCACTGCTCTAGGTGGCACCCCAAGTGACCTCTACATATCCAAAACCGCCGTCCTTATTTTACCAAACCATGTGCTGTAGTTTTGGAATTCTGAGAACACATTCTAAAATATGTCATGTAGCAAAGGTAAAAAAAAATAAAAAAAAAAAATAAGAATGTTGGGGACCCTAAATTCATCTCCCCCCCCCAACAGAAAGACCACTTTACTGGTGTGGGGCACTTTTAGGTATTCATTAGTTAGTGGTGATCTCACTGAACAGATTTCTGGAATATCTATTATTTATTATTATTTTTTGTGTGTAATTTGCTTTATTAGTATTATTTTATGCCTTGAATGGGAGTAGGGTCCAGGTGTATGTGAAGAGTATTACTTTCGCTGTTTTAGGTGAAAACCTGACTGTTTGTGTTGGTAAAGCTCAGCTGAATTGTTTTGCTCCTTAATTAATATATAACAATAACCTTAGAGATGTACAATGTATACTAAATAATACAAAGGCTATTAACCCCTTAAGGACAATGGGCGGTCCCAAAACCCATTGAAAACAATGCATTTTGAGCACGTACATGTACGGGCTTTGTCATTAAGGGATTAAGAATACAAGGGTATTTTGAAAACAATATTTGTGTTTGGAATGATGATAGGGTCATTGCTAGAGGCATTGGAGATATGAGGACTAACGCGCACCCTATGTACACCGCATAATTCCTATATATACCTCCCCAAAACACCATTCAAGCACCAAACATTCCATACACATTATACATTCTATAAGAACGATCAGGGCCACCTCAGTATGATGGCTATCCAGTTGGGTTTATAGGAAGCACTGATCCCTATGATTTTGTCCCTAATAGACTTTATGACTTCACCCGACTTCACCTCCTTTCAAAGTATTCATGTTAAAACTTTGCAAAATTCGCTTAGTGTTGCTTAGGGAAGTATAACAGGTTTTTACAATTGCTATAGAAGCAACAGACAACTTTTCATACTGTCTTCTGCAACCTGTGATAATGCCTAATGTGCCTCAAAGGTTCTACCTTAGAATGTAAAATCACAGTAGTCCTAGAAGTCCTAGAAAAGTACCCAGTACTTAACCTGTTTGGAGATTTATGCTTAAAATACTATGGGCTTACCACTTCCATGGCTCCTAAATATTAATGTTTTAAAGCCTACTAAACATGTAGATAATCCTTGCATCCTACCAAGTTAACTCTACTGTCGTTTCATAAGCTTCACAAGTTGGTTTTGAGTTTATGATTGACCAAAAAATATAAGATTACTAACCAAAACTTGGCGACATTCTGGAGTAGACATATTAAACATTCAACATTAAATCTCTTGCAAACCCATACAGGCTTAGTTTCAAATTGATAGGATTTGTCAGTTTTCATGTTCAACCAAGAAACCCCAGATTTGCTTAAACTGAGCCTGCACAGATTTTTAGGTTTGTTTATTCCGTCAAACATTTAACAGCCCTTTATTTGTAGTAAACTATAAACGCCATCATATACTTGCTTTCCCATGTGATGTAATTTATAGTAATTTGAAACCTCTGAGACTTGTTGCTATGGTTGACCAAATATTATATTTATAGTAGAGGCTAAGAAAGCAATATGGATCGTGTGTGTTTGTCGAGGGTTGAGTTTGATTTCTTGTCATTGCGTGGTTTTTGTCCAGTTGCATCAGATAACTCCTTTTTTTTTGTCTTGGAAAGCGTTCCGACTCTTCTATTAAAGGTGTTCAACTCAATTCCATTAAACTAGAACCTTTAACAATCCTGGCAGACATTCATATTCCAATACGAATTTGAATTTCATTTGTAGTCAAAGGCATTCTAATATGGGCTAAACTGATAGACCATGTTAATTATGGGTGCTAAATCAAGATTAGGTGGCCAAGGCATATGGGTACTGAGATATGAATTCCACCTACTTCACTCATGGGTGCTCCTCGAACCATTTAAATGAAACATGAGTTTAGTAATGTATAGACTATAGCATGTTTAAGTTGACTGATGTCATACCTTGTTGTATCACCTACAGTCTGAAGGCTACAGAGAAGGTATATTCACATAATACACAATAAAACACTCGAAAATAATTTTATTGTGAGAAGAACCAATGTATTAAGTAACGACAATCTATGAATTTTATAAAATGACCTAAACGGCTGTATTTTGCCTAAAAATGAAAATACTTTCTTATTGACTAGCAGGGGAGGTTTTAGTGACATTGCTTTACATATACCTTAAACCTTGAGTTATTTCTCTCACTGTTTCCCCAACCTATAAACAAATATCTCTCCACAGACCACACACAGAATATTCTGGGCACAAAGCGTCCCGGGAGCTTCGGCCCTTCTAGGAATAAGCGTGATTTCAAATCCCAAAAGATATCTTGTACTCCATCTCTGTAATTTCGCTGTATTGTACGGCTGTGTATGAATTCCTTGTAGGCTGAATTAACAGGCCAATTTTTAGATACACTAGTCTCTGAGGCAGCTGTATTTTTGTTATAGTTTAATTTGCCGAGCGATGACTTAACCCCCCTTTTGTATAAGAATTCGACTTGAGATGTTTACATTTTGTACGTGTAGTAGGAAGAGCTGAAAAAATATTCAGAACGTTTTCCGAAGGGTGAAAAAGAATTCATTATAAATGTATTTCAGAACATTAGTGAAAGTTACATTTATACATATACAACCTTCTTGAATGACACATACAATTAACTCTTGAATAGCGTGAATGATGACGTTATGCGTAGACACAAATAAATACAACCTGCCACAATTATACATTGAATTCACTGTGTGAGCGCCAAGAAGCAGGACAGAGAGAGCAAACTCTGTTGGACTTTTTAAGTCTTTTATTATTTTATTTTTGTCAAATATTTTTATTTATTATTTATTTCAAATTTCTTTTGTGTATATATATATATATATATATATATATATATATATTTATAAAACACAAAGCTCATATTTGAAATCCCTGGTGTTCCTTTGATGAGAATAACAAACATATGTGCTTTAGATTTAATCATGGGGAAAAAAGTCAGTCCGGTGAGAAAATCGATTATGTTCTTCATAAATTGTAAAGAAAGGTAAAATTCATTGAGTTGTAGAGATAACAAATGAATTTAGATTTCGGTTCTCTCCAGTTCCTCGATGTGGTATTAGAGGTCCTTTCATAGAACAGCACAGTATATGTGTTGTTACACACATTTAAAGTTAGCGATATGGGGTCCTTTCACAACTTTTGTCCTTGCTGAAATCTTTTCTCTTATTGGGACAGTAATAGTTATTTGTGGGTGAATTTATGTTGTTGGCCAGCTTAGTGCAGAAACGCTCTTGGGTTAGCTCTTCGCAGTCAATGCAATGTCCTGTCTCTTACTATACTAAAGTATTTTGCAGTTTCTAAGCAATATCAGAAAGTGCCCCCATATAGTAACTATAACATAGCATTACTGTTCCATTTAATAATTTAAATCCGGCTTATTCAAAGTAATATTCTTCCCTAGTGATACTTCAAATGTAAGATGGACAAAATCACAGCAACTCTATAAAGAAAAGTAGAAATATCAGGGCACAGACGCAACAGCGATAACACAAGGTCTTTAACGTTTCCATGTGCAAACACAGCGATGCCAAGTGGTTTATATCTGCCTTCAAATTCTATGTTTTTATGAGACTTTCAGACCCACACTTATAGAGGCTGCATAAATGCTGCTTCCACATATACACAGCTGCCTTGCTGATCTTGGGAGTCCCATCGTAGACACATAGCACATGTAGTTCGGCATTTCACATCTCTACAAATATCCTAATTGTGTGGTCGTATTTTTAATATTCAGTGTTTCATCCAAATGCCTTTTTCTAAATCCCTATATTGTGTTAGTATCATATTTTTTGCATTACTGCATAGTTAACTCAAGTATCTGTTTCATAAAGGAATAAAATAATAATAATAATAATAAATTATCATTGACTACCCTGATCCTCTCCCATGAAAAGGAGTTGAATTGTGTTCTTGTAAAGCTGAGCCTGGTTGGCTTTACTTTATCCATGACTTACAGAACTTTAAATAACTTTAAACAACATTATCATATCCCCATATATTATCAAGGCAAACCCTAGTGAGCTTCTGCGAGAAAGGCTTTGTTGGACCAGCATGATGCAATGTGTGTGATTTCTGAAAACTCCCCTCTTTGGTTAAGCTGCGCATTTTGGTCGGAAGGGCCCTTTCTAAACTATTTTGAACTGGCGTATCAGGGTCACGTGACTCTGCGGTGAAACAGAGGCTGCCTGCATAATGTGTGTGTGTGTGAGTGGGGCAAGGGCCAAAGAAGGCACAGACTATCTGTTGAAGTTGGGGCGCCTGGGGTGAATTTTCCCATCAGGGCCCGTGGTTTCTAGTTACGACCCTGGCCATTATTGTTTGCCCTTCTTAATGTATCGTGATATCAAGGAGCTGAACTGTTCTTTGAAACGTTCTCCATCCTATATTTCGTCTCTGATATCCCACCATATACCTACAATCCGTACACACTCCAGCCACAGCGGCTATGTCTCTGCTCCTTTAACAGCTACTGCTCTCTCTTGCTTCAAGGCTTTCTTTCTCGCTTCTCCATATCTGTGGAACCCCTTACCACTGGACATACACCGGACTTCAACTTTCTCCGTCAGCATCTTTTAATTGTATCACTTCAGTAAATAACAAACCGTGACCAGACATGCTTTCAGAACTCCTGTAAATTGCACTTACCACCTCCCCTTAATAGTACCTATATGGCAGACCAATAATCCCTACAACTACTTAGACTGTAAGCCCTACGGGGTAAGGAAGGACCTCCTTTCACACCTTCCATACCCTGATCAAAAAGTCTGTAGACCACTGTAATTTTTAGCTGATGCTTTTTGTACCTCGCCCTTTATTATTCTGTAAACTATATAATGTTAAGTATATCTGTGAAGGCTTATTAACTAATAACATGCATAAATATACATATACACATTACTCATTCCTCTGGTTAAATAATGTATTGCTTGCTTGATTGATTAATGGAGCTATAGGTATTTTAAATTAAAAAGAATAACACCAGCACTCTCCCATTAAAAGAAATATTAAGATATGACCTGTAAAATAACATTTTATTATTATATGTGTGCAGAAGCACAATAAAATAAATTCTAACTAGTAAGAAAAATATAAAGATGATCTTCCAATAGTAGTTTTTCATTCATTTTGCCCTAGTCCTTTCACATCTCAATAAAGCTATCAAGAGGCTTTAATTGTAGCAGGGATTGGATCCTTTATTACTCATCATGGGAATTATTTACTAAACAGTGGGTTGTCATGAGATGGAAATGTAAATGCCTGGCTGTACCCTCCTTCAAGAAGGGCTGGATTGTTTATAAGGATTCACAATTACATGCATAGTTCCCAATATCACAACTTATTCCTACTCATTCCTTACATTCACCTTGGTTACCTAGACCGATTCCTATATAGGAACATTAACCCTTTTATAGACCACTAGTGACTTCCCAACTATGATAGGTAATCTTTACTACCAGTCCTGGAAACCTTTTGTTTCCAGATATCCTTAAGGCATAAAATATCCAAAACCCTGCTCTGTGAGTTGAGAGATAGTGTTTTTAGGCATGTAAATATGATTTTCATTTTCCCATACATGCCATTGGCTTTGAAAAACAAACAAAACTATTCCCCAGGATGAAAATTTTCAAGTTGCATAAATCTCATGTGAAATATCCTCCTGTGGTTTTTGCGTGCCAATAACCTCCACAACATACTGCCCTCTGAACTATAGCAACAGCAATAATTCCTTTTAACAGAATTTGTATTAATATATATATATATACACATTCATACATACATACATGCATATATTTACATAAATTAAATATATTTATGTGCTACTATGATATGACATTAAATATTAATACATGATGATTATAATTTGAAAAAAGTATTTTTCCCTTTTTTTTTTTTTCTTTTACTCTCTTCCCTTGTCCCTTCACTCTTCCACATCGTTACCAACCTGTATGTATATATATACACTGATCAGCCATAACATTATGACTACCTGGCTAATATTGCGTAGGTCTCTTTTTTGCCACCAAAACAGCCCTGATCCTTCGAGGTATGGACTCCACTAGATCTCTGAAGGTGTGCTGTGGTATCTGGCACAAGACGTTAGCAGCAGATCCTTTAAGTCCTGTAAGTTGTGAGGTGGGGCCTCCATGAATGCATCCTGGTGCCAGGTAAGCGAAGCATACCTGGCCATCCACGTGATGTAAAAGAAAACGTGATTTATCAGACCAGGCCACCTTCTTCCATCGTTCCATGGTCCAGTTCTAATGCTCACATGCCCATTGTAGGCGCTTTCAGCAGAGGACAGGGGTCGGCATGGGCACCTGACTGCTACACAGCCTCACACGCAACAAACTGTGATGCACTGTGTGTTCTGACACCTTTCTATTAGAACCAGCATGAACCTTTTCAGCAATGCGAGCTACAGTAGCTTGTCTGTTTGGATTTGACCACATGGGCCAGCCTTCACCAACCACATGCATCAATGAGCCTTGGCTGCCTATGACCCTGTCACTGGTTCACCGCTTTTCCTTCCTTGTACCACTTTTGATAGGTACTGACCACTGCAGCCCTCACAAGAGCTTCAGTTTTGGGGAAGCTCTGACCCAGTCGTCTAGCCATCACAATTTGGCCCTTGTCAGTCGCTCAGATCCTTACTTTTGCCCATTTTTCCTGCTTCTAACATCAAATTTGAAGATGAAATCACTTGCTGCATAATATATCCCACCCACTGACAGGTGCCATGATAATCATGATATCAGCGTTATTCACTTTACCTGTCAGTGGTCATAATGTTATGGCTGATCGGCTTATATATGTATGAAAGAGAGAGAAAGTGAATAGGATTGTTGTTCCTCTGCTCTTAACACTTAACTCAGAAAGATCCCATTGTTATTGTTTTCATGAAAACAGTTGTTCATGGGTACATAATTCCAGTCCTCAAAGGCCACAAACAGGCTCCATCATAGCCTGAAAACAAGTAGTTTAATGAATCTTTCATTCAGATGCCTGTGCTCAAAGCGAGATACCCAAACGTCTGCAGCCCTCGAGGACAGGTGTTATGCGCCCTGTATTACCAGTAGATGGTAACGGCAAAGTAAGAAGATCCAGTTCCTGAGATTTGGTGCCATGCTCTCAGTGAGTAATGTTAAAAACTTTGATCCTTAATGAAGTCAGGCAAGAAGGTGAGATCAAATATCCTAACTGATTGCATTACTATGCATTTTGAATGTTTAACTCAGTCTTCTTTAAAGTAAGAGCTATTGGGTAAGTGGTGATGTAAAGAAAGGAAGGATCATGCAGAAGATGTCTAAGAATAAGGGACAGAGATACTTTATAGGTTACATGGAACTCATCTGTGTTTTTATTTTTTCCTTTGCAGGGTGTGACGTCCGGAGTCCTCTGTGAAGAGGAATGTTTGAAGCCAAAGGTGCCTGAAGATGAAGGAGAAATTCCTTTGCTGAGTGTCTAGCGTGGAGCAGTTATGAGGAACATTCTGAGGAGCACAGTTGACCTCAGTACCACAATGCATGCTATTAACAATCTAGCTTACTGCATCCACTACGAGTGGGGAGGGGGAGCATTTAGCAGCTGCCACCAACCAGCAGTGTCTGGGGGTATGTGCAATGGGCAGGGTTGAAGCTCTTGAATAGGGCTTTTGCGTTAAACCCCCTTCTTATAGTTAAAGCACTATGGGGGGTTATAACTGCTTCCAGTCTGACAAGTTTGTTTGCAAGTGTGTCCTCTTGTTGGATTTTATGGGGTTTTCTCTAATACACGCTATACGCGTATAAATCATAGATGTACATATTCCAGTCTATTTATTGTACAGAAAAACTTTTCTTCCAGTAAACAATATCTGATCATTATTATTGACAACGGCATTTTTTAGATTTTTATCTGACAACTTTATCGAATACAGAACAGAAAGATTTGCAAATTGTATGTCATCAAATAATTTTACTTAAAAAAAAAAAAAATTAGCACATGCTATTAATTACTATAAATAATTCAGATTTATGTGCTACGGTTCAGATGCACTAATAGGGTTGTTGTTAGAAGTGATTTATCCAGCAAATTTCTATAAATATGAATTTTATTATATTTTAAGAGAAAGGTGTATACGGGTTGAGTTTGGAGTCTGGCTATGCGTTTTCAGTAAGAAACAGGATCTAATTTTTACATATAATGTTTATTTCTGTGAATCAGTGCAAGTTTACAATATTCATATCAGCTTGTTTACTGATTTTTTAGGAACACTTTTTTAAAATGTGAATATTTTTTTTTTAATAATAATAAGTACTTGGAAGAATATGTTCGATTCTTCATATTTTTTCTTATGTGATTAAGCAATTGATATGTAAATAACAGATCAAACAGGCACTTTTCTTGAAAACCATGAACGTTTAGTCATTACTGGGAGCCTATAGGTGACACCTCTCAGAACGTACTGTAGGAATGGAAAAGGGCTTTCCTATAATTTCAGCTGTTATTGGTACTACAGTCCCCATCATCCTAAACTAAATTTAGAATGTGTTGGAATCCAATAAAAGTGAGGTAGTTGACGCTGCTCTACATGTCAGATAGGTAGTGGTCATGCCTTTGAACTCATCTGGCCTCTTCTCTAATATTGTCCGATACCAAGACTTGTGGATTTAAGTCGTAGGGGTATGGCCGACAATAAGAACAGTTTTAGTGACACCTACTGAACCACTCATGTAATAATTATATTAAGTATAGGCTTTTCGTCTCAGATAAATGGTCTTAATTATATTGCCTTCACAGTTAAAAACTAGGTGTCACTGCAAGCCTACAGACAATGCATGGTATATCCTCACTTTATAAGAAGACACAAGGCACATGAGTACTGAATTAGGAACATTGTAAAATCTAGTATCATCAAAGACATAAGTCCTCTACAAACGTTTGTTTCATTTGATACACCTGTACGTTTAGGCAGGGTTGAAGTATTTGTAAAATCTTAGCATTTTGTGTCCGTTCATGTTTTATTGATTTCAGAACCAGTTCTCCCGGTTTCTAATACCCCAAAGAAAGGAAAATACCCTCAGGTTTGTTTAAAAGACAGCACAATGCATTTTTCTTTCTACCTGCATTGTGTCTTAAAGTTCTGACTTGTTAATGGTGTCCCACTGACATAAGTTACTTGGAAAGCAGCTTGTTTGATCTCAATGATCTGTTAACATGTATACGATATTAACCGAATGTGTATTTCCTTTGCAATGTACTAAGGATCTACTGTGCTGCCTTATAAAATTAGGCTGGTGCTGGAGGCTGTCCGTTAGACTGGATCTTGGGTGCTATGCTATGGTTGGCCTGGTGCTAATTTCTCTGAATGTGGTGCTAAATTGTCTAAACAGGTTTAAGGGCTGGGGGTATGGGTTATGAAAAAAAATCTGATTTGGTGCTGAAAAACAAATTTAGGAATGGCAATGCATTTCTATGGGTTAAAATAATAAAAATAAAGACCCTTTTTTGTCTTAAGAGGACATGCTTGGAATGTCTCAGTCAAAACAATGAATGTCGGCAGGCAAGACCAAGGCTGCAAGTATTTTATAGAATAGAACAGAATACAGACTTTCGCTGATATAGATGTTTAAATATATTACACATTGTACGATGTACTAAAAAAATGATGCAGTCATCACATTCACTTTTCAAGGACGGTGCATTTTTTAGCTACTTACAAATAACTCAATAATGTGTTTTTCTGACCGTTTCTTTATTTGGTGATGGAGCACCTGTAACCTGGTCTTGTCGATCCATTTGTACTTTGATTAAGAACAAGTTGGATCTGTGAGCGGAAGTGCCACATAGAAAAGTTATTAAAAGCAACGATGATGTAGGTCTCGTTATAGCATTATATGAAAATGTAAAGCAAGGCCAGGTCAATACTGCATTTCAAAAAGCATTGCACTAAATCCAGATTTAAGGATTTCTGCGCTTTTTAAACAGATTCTGTGCGTGTTTCGAAGATATCCTGCTTTCTATGATTTCTTTTATTTGAACTCAACGAGGGCCCCTTTGAGCCCTGACTTTTATACAAAAAGTTAAACTGTATCAAAACTGAGAGGAATTCATTTAGCAAAAAGCAAGTATATAATAATGTTCTGCCATTGTATTGACTGAACCTTTAGAAATTTTGGACTTACCATAATTATAATTGACATTCAAGTGCGATTGATTGCCAAAATCAGATCCTAAGACACCGCCGCATTGTGATTCCATTTAAAGGGAAACTGCCACAAGCAATTAAAAACCCACTTTATGTTTATACTGGGAGAAGACATCTTTATGTAAAAGTTACATGACTCCTACCACTGGTGGGGCTTCTAATACTAATTATAATTACATATTTTAATCTATAAATGAATACTTGTTTATTTAGTGTATTAAACTGAAATATATTAGTTTGGAAAATGTGGCAACTCTACTTTAAAGATTGTGAGAAATAGCATAGCAATCACATTTCCTTGGAAGTATGAAGCTATTATAAAGTGACAGCAAGGGGTTAATTCAGCCACTGCATCTGTTCACGCAAACTTTCTTTATTTCCTGTATGTGTCGATTGTAACTGGAAATGAATTGTTAAAGCACTGCAACAAAATAAGAGATGTGAAATTATTGACGGGCATTGATAATTGGGAAATAAAAACAAATATATCAAATGGTGTCTAGTTATTTTTTCTCAATATTAAACCAAAGGGACAAATAGTAACAAGCTGAGCATATGTATTCATAAAGACTGTGTAGTAAGTGCTGTGGGTACCAACTGATCAAAAGAGTGTATATTAGTGGGAGCGATTTAGCCACTTCTTCCAAATTCTAAAAGTAGAATGTTCAGTTGTTCCAATAACTATCCTCCTTGGGTTTTAATACATCAAGAATATTATGATAAATTCTCACTCCATCAATGGGCACAGAAATCAGGCCACATACCTATACAAATTAACAGCTTCATCGTAGAAGTGGTTTGTTTAATATCAGGCTGTATAAAAAAAAAATCTGGTGCACTGACAGCAAAAGTTTGAAGTCCATACGTAAAGTATAACACATTTACATTACATGTATTTATTTAGGGCCAGCAGATTCCGTAGTGCTGGAGTCAGTAAAATATTCTAAATCCACACACAATAACAAATGGTGTATACCTTGCTATGTTTTGTGGACAAAAAAAATTTCATATATTTATCACACAGTACTGTGCAGAAATTTACATTTCCTAAAGTAAGAATGCTTTCAAAAGTAGACATGAGAAATACCATTACAAAAGTTATGGTGGGTAAAGGTGATGGAAACCCTTCCACTTAAAATTAAGGGGGTAGAAGAAGTATTATTAAACACTCATCTACAGACACCAGACATGCCAGGAGGCCTGTTTTTTTCCCTCAGAAATCTCATAGTGCTGCCACAACCACAAGGGATTCTGGGTAGGCACATGCAAATAAGGTCAACAATAATAACCTTTTGCCTCTATATCCACTTTATACATGGATCCCTTGAAGGTAATTGGGGTAAGAGGTGCAGTAGCCAGATCACCACTCATGGATAGCAAACATGTTAATAGTTTATTTTTATCATTTAACAAAATGCAAAGTGAACAAAAGAAAAATCGAATCAATATTTGGTGTGACCAGCCTTTGCCTGCAATGTGTACCCAGAATTGATGCTGTTTTGAAGGCAGCTTTTTAAGGAACTCAGCAGGTACGTTGTTCCAAATATCTTGAAGAACCAACCATAGTCCTCCCGTGCATTTAGGCAGCCTCAGTCGCTTCTCTCTCTTCATGTAATCGCAGATAGCCCTGCAGTACTGTATTTTTGTGGGGATACTTACAAAATAATAATTATTTTAGTATTCAAGACCATCAGACACAGCATGAAACCAAACGCTTATTGTCATGTAATAAACATGTGCGTATGTCCAAATGATCGTTCCTGTGCTCCAGGTAGGTTGTGATGGATGCAGCTTTGCCTTAGGATTTATGTTCTACAACAATAAAAGATAAAACATTGTCCCTGCATTGTGCCGACAGGCTGCTCTAAATAAAATACATAATTTTGATCTGTTCAAAAACGTCCCCTTTTTGCTTCGCTTAAGCCTTCATAAAATATATACTTTTATTATTAAAATATTGAAATAAAACATCTGTAATATTTCTCGTGTCCTTTGTTACTGTGTGTTACAGCGTAAGCGCAGCAGCGGAGGGGGTATCTTGTGGAATTAAGTTTTCACTACTGCCCTGTTCTATTTATTTATAAATGTGAGAACACTTTGATTAAGTGAGAACACTTTGGAAGGCTTGCATTGCTGAAAATGTGTTCACAAGATGACATCTTACTAAACGAGGTTCATGTAAGACCTAATTCTATTACATATATAAAAGCTCAGCATTTCTCTAATCATATTTTTCTTGGTAATGTATAGCAGATACGAGAAATAAAGTCAAATCCATCAAATGAGTTAGGCTTAGTTGCTCAGGGTGAGAAAAAAGATCTTTAAATCCATCTATTACAACATGTCTATGCATCGGGGCTGTCTCTGGAGTTACAAGCTCCCTAGGCAATCCATGCCTCGCCTCCGGTGCCTTGCTGGCAAAGCCCCCTGGCACACATAGCCCCACATCATTTGACTCTCTCTATATATAGCCGTCTCCTACCTCGGCTGCCTGTGTCAGAAGTCCCACCGCACATTCACCCCGGCAGCTATTCGTCCTCAGGAAGAAGAGCTCATCCCGTGGCAGCTAGAGATTTCTCTTCGGATGCCCGGCTCAGTTTATTACCAGTTGTACACACCTTTTCCTTTGGAGCCAGAGCTCAATATAAATCTCGATGACACATGCTGGGTATTGTCACCTCCGACAGGAAGATGTTACCTGTGGAAGGGTGAAGGGCCAGACATCCTGGCTACATTTCCCTAGGTGAGGGGGGGAGACAGAGTATCAATGGACACAAGGTAGAATTATTGTCTAAAATATGATGGTTGCATAACTTTGGGGCCCACCATACATTACACCACTATTCCTGCGATGTGCTGGTTTCAGGGAGAGCAGTCAAGCCACGCAGGCATGACCAAAACAGAAGTTGTCTTTTTGCCGCCTCATAGGGGTGTGGAGATGGTGTCATAATTATAAAGATGTTAATCTGCTGAACCTCCTACTCCCATCTCCTTGCTCAGGTGACAGAAAATGGTATGATACTTTGGCTCTTTTATTTTACACTGTTTATGTGTCTGTATCATTTATGTCTGTCTCTTTTTATATGCATTCCTGTGTAAACAGCGCTGTGACCTTTTGTTTACTCAGATTAAATATTTTTAATCAGTTCTGTCTTTGTTCTCTAATTGAATATTGAATTCAGCCTAGAGATAGCCTTTGCTATATATCACATTACAGTTAGAGGATTGCGTGTATATCGCAGTCCTATTTTTTTTTTTGAGGTCCGTTTTTTAAGTTCTGGGGGTGGTTGCTTTGTGCCCTGCGTGGAAAGTGACCAAACGCACCGGACATCTGGTTGGCGTTTACGCCCATACTCCATACTCTGCTTTGACTGCTATGAGTGGTATTTTACCTTGGACCACCTCTCAGTGGGTAAGTGCATGACTGTGACTCTCCTGCAAGTGGCTCCCTCGTGCTCCTCACCCCTGACTGGGTAGTTCATTATATAATCCTGAAAAGATGACTGCAAGAGCACAGGGCAAAAGGCTCAGGTGAAGAAGAATCCTAGAGTGTCAGCTACAGACTTACAGAAATCTTTGGAATATGCAAACACCCCTGTTGACAAGTCTACCATATGTAAAAGTGAACAAGAACGATGTTCACAGAAGGACACAATGGAGGAATGCACTGCCTTCCAAAAAACAAAAAAACATCCAAAGCTCACAAAAAAAAGCCGTTGCACAGTGTTACTGGCGTGATTTTCTGTGGACATATGAAACCAAACACCAGAAGAATGTGTGGAGAAAAAAAAGGCACAGCATACCACCATCAAAACATTATCCCAACAGTAAAGTATGGTGGAGGGGGCATCATGGTTTGGAGCAGCTTCGCTGCCACAGGGCCTGGACAGCTTGCTGTCCAGAAGAATATAAGGTAATCTGTCCATCAACTAAAGCTGAATAAAAGTGGGGTAGTGAAACAGGACAGTGACCCAAAGCACAGGAGTAAGACAAAAACAGAAAAACATGATTTCTGGGTGGCTTGGTCAAAATCCTGACCTCTGCTCCATTAAGATGCCGTGGCATGCCCTCCAGAAATTCCAAGAGTATTGCTGAACTGAAAGTTTTGAAAAAAGGAATGGTCCTAAATTCCTCCCGGTCGTTGAACAGGTCTTATCCATAAATACAGGAAATGGTTGGTTGAGGTTATTTCTTCCAAAGGAGGATCAACTGGTTATTAAATCCAAGGATTCATTTTCCACCATGCATTATCCTTGGGAGAGAGTGGTCTACACCAAAGGGAGAGTTGTGATTTCAACCCTGACTTCACTATACACTTAGAATGGCCATCCACAGTGAGCTACTGCTGCAGGAAGATCTTGGCTAGTGCTTTATAATGAGTTTTTCAGTTCAGCCATTCTTTCGAGAAACGTGCTAGTGCTGACCCTTCACAATAAATAGCGAAGCGAAATAGCTAGAACGACCACTCTGGACCCCCACCAGACAGATGAGCACCTGGTGGCTCTGTAACCATCTGTGATTCCACCCTTTGTTGCACGTGTACAACAACGGCAACCCAAGGCATAGCTGCCATCAGCCCCTAAGGTAATCAAAACCAGTGTAAGACTTCTGGTCTAAGCCCCATCACATAACTACCTTCCAAGAAAATCCTGCTACCTTGTAAATCTATTAAGTGATATTTTTAATTAATAAAGGCAGGATTTAAGTACTGTAAAATCACATATAATTATGTTTCCACTTTAAGAAATTGAGAGTTTTGCATTTATGGAAAACGTATAAGAGAAGCTTTCTTAAAACTCACCTACCGCATTCCTTATACTTTTAAAATCTGCTATTCAGATCACATGCTACTGAAAACTCAATCAAACAATGGTGGTCGTGGGAGACTTAAAGGGAGATTTCCACTATGGCCATGGAGACAATAATAGCAAATAGGCACCTTACAATCCTTATTGATTAACCATTTTCTTTAACAACAGAACCAAAATGCAGCTTAATTACAAAGCTGCTTACAAAAACTAAACTGTTGTTTAGAGGTGCCTTGCAGAGATACGTCAGCTATGTCCCGTCAGCAAAAAAACCCCACTTAGCTGCATTAAAAGAACATGTAATCACTCTTGCGTCTTAATTCTGACTAAAGATATAGATATCCAATGTTGCAAGCTACTGAATCAGTCAGTGAGGTATTGCAGCAAATTATTGACAATTTTACCATGGTTATTTGTGGAATGATTACATCATTTGTCAGCTGTTAAACCAAATACATCTTAAATCCAGCATTCAATAATAAAATAATGCAATGTGCTATGATGCTTTAAAATGTATTAAACAATTATATTAACTTAACATCTAATACTGAAATCATAACACTGGGGGAAAAGAAACGTATCATCCAACAATGAAAATAAAGAATGTAAGCACAATCCTTTGTTTAATTTGGTACGTAGAATCACAAGGAAACTAAAGTGGGGAAAAAAGGGTGAAAAAGTATAACTTTGGAAGAGATGCGACAAGGGGACTGCCAAAAGCACTGCCATTTTCTAACACAATTTCTTATTATACACCAAATGCACACATGTAAATATATATATATATATATATATATATATATATATATATATATATATATATATACATATATATATATATATATATATATATATACATACACACACACATATATATATATATATATACAATGTATTATTTAGTATTGATAAAAAGGAAACAATAATAAAAAATTTTTTTTAGAATTTCCCAGTGATATTTTGTACCTAACAAGAATATGTGATGCAATAAGCCCAAAAAATATTAAATTGAGTTGTTGATTAAGAGGGAGCTGTACTAGTGTGCAGTGGTTATGAACGGTGTCTGCTTCTCAAATGACAAAGGGAGACTGCTTCACATGCACTTTTGGTAAAGGAGTACCTGTGATAGAGGGAAAGCTTTTTTGAAGCACAAAGTGCCTACAGAGCCTCCAGGATTGGTCTGCCAGGGTGTTGGCACAGGGGTGCTGGGGTTCGGCGGGCACTGTCACCCTATGCTATGCCAGTATGAGAACTGTACAACACTTAGGACCCTTTGATGCACTTTTATTTTATATGCATTCTCCACTTAAAGTGCCATAGTCTATGGCTGGTGGGTTGAAGAGAATTTGTATGACACCGTCAATGGGCTGCCCCAAAACATGTTTTCACTTAGCATGTTTTTGTGCATGTGTACTTTTAAGTTCATTTGGACACTGATTTTCGGTCACTGCAAAATGACACAGTAGAAACAAGTCATTTAAGATTTTCTTTGGGGTGGTAGGCTGAGCCTTTTGACCACCATCTCCACTTGAAGTTTTCGCTGGCTTCAGCTCTGCTAAGACTTCAGTGTGAGAGGAAAGGATGGGACTGCAGGCTCCAAAAGACGAAGAATTGAGGACCTGGTAACCACTGTGGTCTTATGCTCTAGAGCACCTTGTTCCCGGTTATTCACTAACAAATAAGAAGCATGAGGCACACAAAACCCCCCCCAAACCTTCTAGACTGCAAATGGAAAAATGAGACAAACAGCAATACATTTTATCTGTTAATGAATCAGTTCCAAAATAAATATTTTTAAGATTGCAGTCTATAGGGGTTGCTATATCTCAGCCCAATGTGTGTTCAACTAACAGTCAACTGCAGCAAATTAAAAGCATTGCACTTTGAATTTTAAGATTTGAAAGTATAGAGAAAGCCTATAAAACAGAGATCCGAACAGAGGTGATGTGTTGAGGGTAAAGAGCACTGTTTTTATTTGTAAGCAAGTGTGAGAATTTTTTTTAACAAGAAAAATAACACCTGCAGATAGGAGCCTGTGTGAAATATACCAGACTATGTGACTAATAATATTACACTTTGCCAAACATATCACTACAGAATCACATGCAATGCCCTGTGCCCATTGGTCAGGGTCATCTCCCTAAAATGTTTATGCTGATCAAATTATTAACTATTGTAATTAATTTTGGTGATTTGTTGTTTCAGAGCCTTTTTACCTAGACAGAGTTAATATAGGGAATGTAATATAGACCGACAATGAAAAAAAACATGAAATACATACTTGAGGTTGACTTTGATCAATTTTTGATCAAGCTTTTTTTTTCTTTTTTTATTGTGACTGAATTAAGACCACAGGAACAGCATTTTAGACAGTTCTGGACAGTGACATGTGGAAGAAAAGTAGGTGGGTCTAAAGGCCACCTTATATAAAGAGAAAATAGAGCTTCTGTTGAAAGTTCTTCAGAAATCTTGAATAAAGAATCCCAGAACATTCTCAGAGTAGAACAATGATGATAATCCAACCCTTTTGTAAATATATACACACACACACCGATTAACCACAACCTCATGGCCACTGACAGGTGAAGTGAATAACACTGATAATCTTGTTATCACAGCACCTGTCAGTGGATGGGTTATATTAGGCAGCAAGTGAATATTTAATCCTCAAAGTTGTTAGAAGCATAAGGATCTGAGTGAGTGACTTTGACAAGGGCTAAATTGTGATGGCTAGACGACTGGGTCAGAGAATCTCCAAAACTGCAGCTCTTGTGGGGTATGTTCCTGGTCTGTAGTGGTCCAAGGAATGAAAAGCGGTGAACCAGCAACAGAGTCATGGGTGGCAAAGGCTGGCCCATGTGGTCAAATCCAACAGACGAGCTTCTGTAGCTCAAATTGCGGAAAACAAAAACCCTGTCCACTGAAGAAAGTGCCTACAATGAGAACTGGACCACTGAGCAATGGGAGAAGGTGGCCTGGTCTGATGAATCACATTTTCTTTTACATCACGTCGATGGCCGGGTGCGTGCGCGTCTCTTACCTGAAGAACACATGGCACCAGGATGCATACATGGATGCCCCACCTAGCAACTTACTGGACTTAAAGGATCTGCTGCCAACATATTGGTGCCAGATACCACAGCACACCTTCAGAGGTCTAGTAGAGTCCATGCCTCGACGGGTCAGGGCTGTTTTGGCGGCAAAAGGGGGACACAACACAATATTAGGCAGGTGGTTATAATGTTACAACTGATCGGTGTATATGTATAGCGCCAGCCACTTCAGCTCAGTACACCTGGAAATGGGCAGAAGTGGAGCCATCTTTCCACAAACGGAGCACTTCCACGGCAACAGAACGACAGAGGGGACATGTTCTCTCTCTGTCGAACCAAAGACACAAGCACTCCTCGCAGAAAACATGCTGATTGAAAGAAAAAAAAAAGGATACGTGGTCAGTAATTCTGCAAACAGCATTAATCATTTTGACCATTGTGAAGCTTATACCAACAAGGAAAAACAATTATTGTTATTACAATAAGTCGTAGATGTTAATGAGCACATTTTTGTCAGATCTGTTACTGCAGGAAATTCTCAGTACTGGTTTCTAATGATTGTTATGAAAACTCCTACTGTTCACAAACAGGTAGGCTGTGTTTCTCAGTGAAATAATGCCACACAAATACTTGTACTGCTGCCAGAATGTTTTTGTCTGAGATTAAGTTTGGTGCAGTATTTCTCCATTGAATAAGAGGCCACCAAAAATGTGGACATTGACCCGGATGGATACATTTGCTACAACATCCCTCAAAATCAACTTGGACTTGCTTCCTAAGGAATGTAATGATTCTACCTCTCTAAAATGTTCGAAACAGTGATGTGCATGTATGTATAATTGAGACTTCCTTCACATGGTCAATCAGCGACCTAAAGTGGCCCTGTAAACTAAAACACACAGTTTATATTTTTGTATTTAAAGTTCAGCATATTGTTAGTTTTCAGCTCTCATTCATATTTATTCCATGTCAACGTACTTAATAACGATCATTCCGTTATTAATCGTTTAATCTGCAGGCACTCACTTATGGGAATGAGGACAGTATGGTATTGTTGTGATAGGTTCTACCTGCCATGATTCTACTGAAACCCTATATTTTGAGAAGAGCACTGTATGCAGCTCCACTAATAAATATGCCTATTCAGGAATATATGTTTAACCATATGTATATCTTTTATATATAAAGGGTTGCATTTCCAGGAAGACACAGGGGCCACACTATGACCCACTGCACCAGGCAACTATACAATCCCAGGCACCCCATTGTCTAAGCTCAGGGACTTAGTTTAGGTTTTCTTTAAAGAAACACAATACATTGATCACAACCTACCTGACAAATAAGTATCAACGGATCTTTGAAATCTGCTTGGCAAATAGCACAAATATCGCCTGCTTCACTGCACTGCTGGTTAGTGGCACGGACCCCATACTTCTGTACACAGACGATATGGTTAAAAAAAACCCAAAAAACAAAAAGACACAAAACAAACCCCCTTCATTATTTATTTATATAGCCCCATTACACAGAGTATAGTTCAGGGCATTAAGGTATGGAAAACACGTGAAAACATGTTTGAGCACTCAGATAAAGTCAAAAGGTTAAATCAATACAGTATCTTTAGACATGAGCCTTATCATCAGAAAAAGGCATTATGCAGCATAAAACGGTTGTGACATAATTTAACACTTATTCCATTATCACTGTAATGGTAAACAGCATATGATCTAATTACATAATAGAAAAACATTCACATTATAGATAAATGGTTTAAGATCCTAAGATGGTATAAGATCCTAGATCTGAGATATATACTGGAAACCTATTGTCATCTTATAGGAGGACTTTCACCACACTTGTTATCACTAATATCATATTTAAAATAAGTTATTACTAAATATATATTACATTATTAAAATATTGTGCTGCTTTCTAGCTCTTGCAACAAAATTGCAAATGCCTGGGACAACAGAGCCACATCCTCACCCGATATGCAGGTCAGGTGCAGCAGCATGCAGCCAGTGGCTGGATATGCCCAGCCACACTTTTACTGAACATAAATACATAGCATGTAGACGCAAACATCAAGCCATTGGCAACATTTACGTCATCAAGCTGCTGCTGGCCTTAACCCCTTAAGGACAGTTGTTTTTTTATTTTTGTATCCTTAGTGATAATAGCGGGTTTAACATTTCTGCTGTGCTCGTGTTTAGCTGTAATTTTCTTCTCTCTCATTTAGTGTACCAACATAAATTATATATATATATATATATATATATATATATATATATATATATATATATATATTTAGAACACGAATTACTTTTGTTTGGTAACCATTATTTTGATCATATCCTCTAATTTACTATAAGAATATATATAAAATACAGTGAGAAATAGGGAAAAAAATACCCCAAAACACTTTGACTTTTATTTGAAAATCCTTAAACAAGCTAATGCAAAACCTGCTACACAGATTCTACTATTTGTCCTGAGTTTAGAAATATCTAACGGTTTTATGTTTTTTTTGTTTGAAAGTTATAAAGCAAGTAGCATATTGCCATTTCAAAATATTTTTTTTCATAACTGGTCATTCTGCCCCATGTCCTATTTGGGACATCTTCGAAGCCAGTGATATCACCCCTGCATAGGTTTGCCAGGTTGTTTGGGGGCTAAAGGGCCAGATTTGGGAGGAATTTTGACATCTAGTCATTCTGCCTCCATGTCAGTCAGAAGAAGTGTACAAAAGAATTTCCAAAGCATTAGATATACCATGGAACACAGTGAAGTCATCATCAAGTGGAGAAAATATGGCACAACAGAGACATTACCAAGAACTGGACGTCCCTCCAAAATTGATGAAAAGACAAGAAGAAAACTGGTCAGGGAGGCTTACAAGAGGCCTACTGCAACATGAAAGGAACTGCAAGAATGTCTGGCAAGTACTGGCTGTGTGCTACATGTGACAACAATCTCCCGTATTGTTCATATGAATGGGCTATGGGGTAGAGTGGCAAGACGGAAGCCTTTTCAACAAAGAAAAACATCCAAGCCTGGCTGAAGTTTGAAAAAGCAAATGGGAAAATGTGTTATGGTCTGATGAAACCAAGGTTGAATATTTTGGCCTTAATTCCAAAAGGTGTGTTTGGCAGAAAAACAACACTGCACATCACCATACCCACAGTGAAGCGTGGTGGTGGGAGCATCATGCTTTGGGGCTGTTTTTCTTCAGCTGGAACTGGGGCCTCAGTCAGGGTGGAGGGAATTATGCTCCCAACACCAGGCAATTTTGGCACAAAACCTTCAGGCGTCCGTTAGGAAGATGAAGACGAAGTTCACCTTCAGCACGACCAAAAGCACACATCCAAATCCACAAAAGCATGGCTTCACCAGAAGAGGATTAACGTTTTGGAATGACCCAGCCAGAGCCCAGACCTGAATCCAATTAAACATCTGTGGGGTGATCTGAAGAGGGCAGATTTGGAGCGTTTTTACAAAGAAGAGTGGGCATATATTGCCACGTCACGATGTGCCATGCTATTAGACTCCTACCCAAAAAGACTGATTGCTGTAATAAAATCAAAAGGTGCTTCACCAAAGTATTAGTTTAAGGGTGTGCACACTTATGCAACCAGGTCATTGTAAGTTTATTTTTTTTTTTTTTAGTCTCCCCCCTCAAAGATTTCAGCTTGTTTTGCAATTGAATTGTTCACATTATAGGTCACATTAAAGGTGGAAAAAGTTCTGACATGATTTATCTTTGTCTCATTCTTTAAAATCACAAGCAACTACTCTACTTTTTTATTGCTTCATATACGGATATGGCCCTTCTTCCAATTCTTTGGTCATCCCCTAAGCTACAGAAATAGCCTCTACAAAGGGAACCAGTAACCACAAACTTTAATTTTAAACTCTCACTAAAAACCCACCTGTTCAAAGGAGCGCACAATCTATCCTCTTAACACTGCCAACCTGCATTTTGAAAACAAACCATAATTTCTCCCCACCTTTTGCGATCTTGGTGCCATGGATCTCTCCCCATGACTCTCTCCCACACAAGCAGTCCCTCCACCTTCCGTTTCAGTCTCATCAACCAAACAGATTGTACGCTCACAAGAGCAGAGGTCTCTAACAGTACGTTTTAATGTGTGTTAATGTTATTGTCAATTTTGTACGTGGCCAGTTTTAATATTATTTGTTTTCCCTCTACCTCTATTGCATAGTGCAATGTAATGCAAATGACATTGTGAAAAGTTCAGATCATCACACTTTATATAATTTGTTTAAATTTAAAGAAAAAAAAGACTATAGCATGGACATTTTCATACATAGCATGCATGTTACTGGATATTTACCTGAGGGCGGCAGAGAATCCTCAACGCCTTTCTTAAGCCTCCTATGCGACCACAGATATCAAAGGACTGGGAAAAGAGATAAAACTTGATAAAACTTGATTCAAAAACATATTCAAACACATAGTATCTTTTACAAAACAAGTATAATTAATATTGCCTTTTTATATCAAAACATTCCTTCTCAAGGCTCTAGAAAATTAGTAAAAATACTTTCAGCTAATGTAATTAACCCCTTCATATTCTCAATAACTAAACTTATTTGGTTAGTTTTTCTACATCTACAGAAACCATATATTGATTAGTTTCACAGTTGGTTCCTTTCTTACAGTCAAAGAGGAAGGGTGAATACAATTCTAAATAGCCAATGTCTCCCAATTTCTTTTGAGGGACCAGTGAAGCAAATGACACTAACAAGATTGATGCTACCTGATGTCAATTCAGTGAAAAATCCAAGTAATTAATACAGGTATTAAGGGCAAGCATTTGAATGCTTGAGATGCATTTCTCCCTACAGGCTGGGTTTAGCAATGAAACCAGAAGTAGCCAATCACTGATAGCATGAAACATACATTGTAGTGCATGGAAAAGCCATGCAAAATTGTATCTTCAAAGAAAAACTAAGCCTGAAATAGTAGACATATGCAAAAGAGCCAAAAATGATTGACAAATTTCATTTTTGGCCCATTCCTTTTCGGGCAACTAATTCTGTTCCCTGCCCATTTGTTCTGACAAAAATCAGGGCATTTTAAATCCGTAAACAAAACCTGTTGTCCAAAGCCCGCACTTGCTCTGTCACACTCTCTGAATATCTCTCTACTATCTCCACCGAACGTTTCTGTGTCTCCCAGCTCTAATACTTCTCTAGTACCCTCATAATATTCTTGTTCTTCTCTCTTCTGTCTTTATTTCCACGGACACGACCTCCCGGTGAACTTTTCCAAAAATGGTAGAGTTTCCATGACATCCTACAATTGTCAGAGGTGATGTCACCGGAAGTTTTGCCATTTTTAGAAACGTTCACGTAAGCAAAATGGCAGAGCTTCCAGCACACCCCTCTCCTGATCCTACGATGGGGGAGAGGAAGTCACTGAAAGCACTGCAATTTTTGCAGAGAAAAGGCAGAAAGTGAGAGAGAAAACTGGCAGAAACTGGGGGAAAGAAGGCAGAAGTGAGAAGAACAAAAAAGATGAAGACGATGCTAGAGTAGAAACGGTCAGCAGAGAAGGTAGTGACACATTCAGAGAAAGAGAGTAAATGAAGAATGAGAGTGTGAGTGAACGAGCCCACAAACTTTCTGTACGAATTGACAAAATACGCAAATTTCATTACATTTAAACAAATCTGACTGCATAAATCTCTAAAATAGCATACATGACATCACAAAAAGTTAAGAACGACATTACATTCTAACTCTTGGATAATGTGAAAGTGAATATATCTGAAGCAATTACAGCAAACTTATTATTTCTTGAGAAAGATTTTTTCACACTTCTTCCAGGACCTGGCTTTTTGTAATCTTCTAACATGCTAAACAAGCTCACCTTACACAGACTGTATACAATGATAAGGACACCACCTAAAAAGTAGGAGCTTGATGGATCATCCCCCATAATGTATTTATACCACAGCTGGATGGGCACCAAGGAGCGGATCAGCTGGCTGAGCTCTTCAATTAACAGGTAAAACTTGCCCTGTGGAGACAGTTACAGTTAATACCCGAGAGATGTACACAAGTTAAAATATAGGCTTTCATTACCTTATTTGCTGTTAACAATATATTCAGAATTTGCAATAAGAAGCAACAGTGCTATGGGTTCCTAAGTAAAGCATCTGAAAGCTTAGTTATGCCATACAAATGTTTTTCATCCTCTTTCCAACAATAGCGAGTAACATCAGTTTCTCCAAACCAACATATTCTAGAAATTAAAGGTATTTGGTAGGAAACCACTACATTATTTGGGATAAACTGGTAGGGGTATACGGCATTACATATACAAATTGCAGGCAGAAAATTGCGACAGGGCTGAAATGATCACGTTTAACCATCATATACAGTGTCTTAGTGATAGCCAAGAGGTTACATAGACAAGTGTTGTACTAACGGGCACTCACTGAGGGTCTGTACTGGCTAACGTGACACAGTACACTAAGGATACTCACAGTGTTGCCAGGATGGAGCACTCTCTAACAAAGCAAAGGTAGGCAATCAGGAGTAGGGCTCCAAATTTTATAAAAAGTATATGTAAAAAAAACAAAAACATGGGAGGGGACAAAAAAGTGACCCTGGGGAGAAAGCAGATTTCGACCGTAAAACAGGATTGGGGGGGGGGGGTCAGCAGAGGAAAAAAGTAGCTAATTTAGGGGGTAAGAAAAAAAGAGAAAAACAAGATTAAGTTGAAAGGGAAAAGAGTTAAGGCAGCATTTATCAAGTTACTACAGTAGCTGAGAAACACGTCTAGAGGCGCTGACACATTCTATATGATGCCTGATTATAATTCTTACACCAATACTTGAGATATAAACATGTGCTATTAAAGTAATAACACCCCATTTTAAACTGTAAGATATTAGCGATGATAGCTTTACAGAGTAGTGCATAGTGCTAAACAATCTCTAGGGATGGAGGCTCATGTACAAAACTGGTGGAACCCAGAAACCGTGTTACAAGTTCCTACTGTAATAGGATTCTAACGTAATTCAGACAGAGGTATCCGGGGAAAAAAAAAGGCGAATTTCACGAAATGTCCTGACTACACCTTTGGTGGATATTACAGCTGAAAAAAATATAAATATGAATAACATAAAAATGGAATAGTCAATAAAACAACAAAACATTACAATAACACAAGTGATAGATGGTGTGCAGCGCCAGATTCAGTTACGGTTTTATTTTACATGTTACAGAACCCCTGTAAGTCAGTAACATTGGGTTACAGGGATGAGATGGATAAAGGATCCCACTACAACCATTTGAAATATAGATGGGAAATATAGCTCTTCAGTTGTTTTTTGTTTTTTTTATCAGTCACTTATATATTCCACAAATGTTTAAAGATCTATATCTAAAAAGGATAAATAAAATGTGCTCTCTATAAAAAAGTATTTTAATGCAAGCTATGCAAACACAGATACACAGCACTTTGTAACATACCAGGTTTACAAACATAGATGATCATCCCCCAAATTTTCCATTGTAGGAGTGCCTTGAAACATAAACCGAATGGTTAAAATACAGGTCTTTAGCATTTGGAATTTTGCAAGGTTTTATGCTCTTGGGTGAAATATTTCTAACTCCCGGAGAGGCCGGCACTCTAGAGAATACACAGCCATGCCGTTATTAATGCTTGTTGCTAAGGGAGCTGTTAAGTAATTAACTTTTTAGTTAAGGCACAAATGTCAGATTTTCTGTAAGCCAAATGGAGGAAGAAAAAAAAAAACTATTAAACGGATTTTTAATAGATTAAAACAATTTCCGGAAGAAAGAAAAAAAAAATGCCCCTAGTGTTTAACACTTTTAAAATTTGGCATTCCCTCTACCACTACTTTGAGTCCAAGTCCAAGAGTCCAATGCGCTCTTCTGGATTTTTGTCGGTATATAAAACATTACCGCATTCTGATTATATGTAATAGCTATGGACTGTTATTGCATATTGTATCATGGTAATCAATGACTACTGTTTGTGCTTGACAAATCTCTCCTGAAAGAATAAACCCACTGGATTGGTACAAGGAAAAAAAAATAAATAAATAAAATCGCAATGTCCAAAAAAATGCTATCGCACAGAGTACAGTACTGCATATACTGCTGGGCTACAGATGAAAAGACCATAGCGTGTGTTACACTGATTAAGGGCTCAGAAATAGATTAGAGCCTTCTTAGACCGTTTAATACCCCAAGGACAATGCAAGACGAGGATTGTGTGTTGTGTGTTTGCGCCAGTGTTTAGAGGCTAGGGGGAGGGAAGAAGGTGAGATCATGCTGCATGTCTTGTGTTTTACAATCCCGCTGCTAGGAATAAGTCGCATTGCTCAGAGCTTTGGCATTTTCATGATCTCATAGCCCTCCAGTGGGCTGTGAATGAGTTCACATTCTCATCTGCTTAAAGCACTTCGTTTTGTTTTGATTTTCTCCTCTGTACTCTATGGGTGTGAAACTAATTAAAAAGAAAAAAAGAAAAAAAACACAGATCGCGGATAAACACATTTACTTATACAGGAAACATTAAAAATTAGATCGAGTACAAGGACTAGGTGTCTGTGTTGTCATTTTTTGAGCAACTTAGATTATTAAAGGTTGGCTAGAACAGCAAAAAATAAAAATATAAATTTTTTTTAAATAAATGACTACTAAATTATTTTGCTATTTATAATGATTCTTCTAAAATGCCTTCTTTAATGGCATTTAAAAAAATATATAATGTATGTATCTAGGTGTATAATTTGCCCAGCCCTCTGTTTACTAGACATATCTGAGAATGAGCACACTTAGATTGTGAGCTTTTGTGAACAGGGCTATCAGTAAACCTATTGCAAAGCACTGTAAACACTTACTGGTGCCAAGTGAAAGGCAATACTAAATATACAATAAAACATGCAAAATATGCAGGGAAGCCACCAATTGAATCTCTTTGTGTAAAGTAGGTGATTTAGTTAAAGGGTGCAGTTGGCTGATAGCACCATACTTGAACAGTTATTTTAGGTTTAAGGAAAGGTACGACTTAAAACGTACGGTTATTGGGGAACAGCATGATATTACTGTACAGATATACTGCAGAAACGCAATGTAAGCAGAAGATCCATGAAAGCAACCGCCCAGCGAAGGAATCCTTAATTCAATGGAATTAATGATAGATTGCGGGTTAAATGAGGGCAAACACACCGAAATAGCTGAAGTTAATGTAAATGCATTAAGGAGTGTAATGTCTTGGGATACCACCACTATGGAGCTGGATAAATCCCAGCTCACATAAATCATACTCACACCTAGAGCTGAAGGGCTTAAATCAGCACCAATTCACTGAGCACTTTGGTTACCATCATAATTAGGCACCATTAGATAGCTTATTGTATTTAGCTAGTTATCTCCTGACTCTCTGGCTCCCTCTGTTGGATTTAACGTGATCATTCTGACTTTTCCCCCTGTACATCTCAATATATCATCCTATTGTGTATGAGGAAAACAACACTGTAGCTTAATACAGATGCTCACTATACAGTAGTATAGGATTGCATGCATACGTAAAAGAGGAAACAACAACAAAAAAACATATCAAAATGTAACGCATATACGCAAAGTTGGCAACCTTAGGTCTAGGGCAGCACCCAAAGAAAAATATACAATTGCCAAAGCAAACCTTGATCATGGCCAGATTATAAAAGAAAATTACCTTTTTAATAATACTTCTTGTTACATAATGTCCCCCCTACAAATGAATGGACGATTCTGCAGAATCCTCCATATGCATTTTCCCCATTTCCTGTCTCCCAGCTATTTATACTTAAACTTTAGCACTGGCCTGGTGAACGCTGGGAACTAGAGTCTATTTAGACCAGGGCTTGACAAATTTGTTTTGAATCTAGGAGCCAGCTAAAAAAGTTAGGAGCCAGGATTTTTTTTTTTAAGTAGCAAAGTTTTATTTTCAACGACAAAAATGAATGATGTCCGAAGGGAATTCCCCCCTCTCTCTTAAATATAGGTCCACTTTCCTCGAACCCCTATTTTCTTTAAATACTTACATTTTCGCTTTTCTTTTTTCCCCGCTCTCCTCCAACGTGACGATCCTCTCCCCGTCATAAGGAACTCTTCTGTGGGCCCCGCCCCCTTGAGCGTCACGTCTTGAAATGGGCGGGACAAAGAGCCTCACTGAGGCACTGCCACTCAGCTGCACGGTGTGTGCAAACCGGGAGCCTAAAGAAATGAAAGTGGCCAGCATGCACACGGCGGTCTTACCACCTCACGTTGCGGCCGCACCACGTGAACGTTGGTCTGCCAGCCCACCCGGTGGGTGGTAAGACCGCCGTGTGTGCACGCCGGCCTCTTTAACTTTATTAGGCGGCCGGCTTGCACACACCATGCTGCACCAGTCCGGCCTTGTTCATGCGGGCCGCACATTGAAGTCCGGCGGGCCGCACGTTATAAATTTTTATCAAAGTTTTTTATTCTGCTCTATGTTTTTCACCCAATTTATTCATTACATTATTTTAAATAAACAAAAATATTGCATATTTTTAATCTGATTAATCGGAAAAAATATAACCGGCCAACTAATTGATTATGAAAATAATCGTTAGTTGCAGCCCTAGTAAAGTTCTCTCTTGTACATTGACCTGCCAAACCTCACTTCCAGCATACCTATCACAACTCACTTTAATTACTCTTATCACACCTCACTCTAATCATACCTCATTCCAATCACACACCACTCCTACGACCCCAAGCCAGCACATCTAATGCCAATTACACCCAACCACCACACATTACAACTCACTCCTATCACACATCCCAACTCACTCCTATCACACCCAGCCACCACACATCACAACTCACTAATATCACACCCAGCCACCACACAACATAACACACTCCTATGACACCCAGGCATCACATATCAGACCCATCATACCCAGCTATTACACATTACACCTCATTCCCAGACAGCTTCTTTCTTCCTCCTCCTTCTTCTTACCTTGAGCAGAGCTAGAAACTCCAGAAGATGCACAACGGGGTGGGCCAGACCAGCGGAAGCAGGCCAGGAGAGGAAAGGAAGGGGCGTGTCAAGACAGAGACACTCGGGGGAGCGGCTAAAAAGGATGAGAGAGATGGTAGATGGCAAGATAGTCCCTCCCCTGTCTCTCTATTGGTGCTGGCTGCTGCAGGGCAAGCTCCGCCCTCAAGCAGCCAATCAGTGGCAAGAATCATCAGAGCATGAAGGAGGAAAGCTGTAGCTAAAGTTTTTCAAGATTGCATACAAAGTACTAGCAGCCTCAACATTTGCCACAAGAACTGGCTTGGTTATGATTTAGAGCAGGGGTCTCTAAACTACAGCCCTCCAGCTGTTGCAGGACTACATTTCCCATAATACTCTACTAGAATTATAGCTGAAAGAGCAGTCTGGGAGAAGTAGCCCTGCAACAGCTGGATGGCCACAGTTTGGAGACCCCTGGTTTACAGAAACACACAGCCTTCTCAATAAAATGATGGACAGTACTGCTGTAAAGAATCGATAAATGGGCTGTTCCTCTGATTTACTATGCAAGTAAATGTAAACACTTTTATGCCCTCTTAAAAAATAAAAATGAAGGAAAATCTCAAAAGAGATTAAAAGGACACTGGCGTGAATCATGCACCGACACCAATGAAGAATACATATGAAGGGCTGAGCTGACCACAGGGCCTTTCACAGGGGATATTTATCCCCACGGGTTTACAAATGGAGGGGATATTTATGCGAAGATTGATGCACACTTAACCAAACAGACATAAAGTCAAACACATTGACCAGCCTCCCTCAGACAAACTGTAAAAAACTACTGACCACCCTAAGCGCAACTAACATTAACTAAACACACAGGCTACTTTGAGTTAGACTGACACAAATTAATACTGACTTCTCTCAGCCACACTTGCTTACATTCATACACACATACAACTCTCAAACTAATCAGACGGATGCAGGCAGTGTCCTCAGAAAGAACGCAATCCAAACACATACATTACACATCTCAACCACACACCAATCTCAGTTTCAAAATCCCCTACCTTTGTTGGCCAAATTTCTGGTACTGAGGTCAATGTATAATCAGTCAGCTGTATTACCGTATTTTATGCCAAGGAGGCAGGAAGCATTGTACATGTTTTTATTCTAAGTAGGTTTGTATCAGAGTTCTTTGATCAAGTTTGATTTTGAGATGAAGGTTTAGTGAATAGGCATAAAAAAGGTGCGGTATGTAAAATTACAAGTCATTTTTCTATATGCAAAATCTCACAGCAGATTTGCAGCCAAACACTAAGTGATCATCATCATCATCATCGTTTCCATCAGTGCAAATGAAGATGTACCAGTGGAAACAATTGCTGTGCAAACAAAACACCGTCAGCTGGCAGTTCTGCTGAAGACTACTTATTAATCAAAACGTTGGCTAAAGGAATACCAAAACCACCATGCAGAAACCTGGAAGCTTTCCGTATTTAATCATCAAAGAGCATCTGTGACTGTACTGGGCTCTCAGCTAGTGGCACCCAATAAACTAGTATTGTGCTCAAGTGCCGACCAGATGTGTTTGTGTGGCTAAAATGAATGTACCCCTATTATTTCCCTACTAAATCGACTGACTAGTAATTCAATGAGCCATCTCCTCCTGGTGTGAATATACCCTCTGAGTTCCAATAAATTGAGACTTCCAACCCCAGCAGCCCATAGCCAGCTAAAAGTCTCTGTGTCCGCATGTGGGTCAACAGGTGTAGATAAGGTTTCCTTTCAACGGTCTCTCCCAAAGGAATGACAAGCTGAATTACAATATCAGTTTGAAACAGAGGTTCAAGAAGACCAATCTAAATTACAGTATGTTTGTTAAAAACATGGACTACACAAAAACGTGTAAAAGATATGGAGTGAATTATGTAAAAACCGGTAGAGCTTAAAAATAAGTCATAAGTATACAATAAAAAAAAAAAAACAGAAGCAACAAGGCGAACATAGACACTATATTACATTTGTAAATATATTAAAAACAAAGACATTTGTACATTCACAGATTTGAATTCTGATTACAATGTATAGGTATTAAAAATACTAATTAAATAGAGGTTCCAAATCAAAGTATTTTTGCAGTAACTGAAACAAACAGGGTAGTAACTAGTCCATATATATCACATAAAGAGAAAGTCTACAAACCTATCATGAGACCATCAATGCACAAAAGTGTTGAGTTATTTTGAGGGGACAGCAAATTTACACTGTTATACAGGCTGTACACTCACTACTTTACATTGTAGCAGAGTGTCAATTCTTCAGTGTTGTCACATGGAAAGATACAATAACATATTTACAAACATTTGAGGGGTGTACTCACTTTTGTGAGATACTGTACATATTTATGTTCTAAAGAACTAGACCTTTTCTATTTGTTGGAAGTGGGAGAAACTTAGTTTTCCATTCTCTTCCCTCTGATCTCCCTGTACTGGTCACACTGATCATTAAGCATGGCTCTCTTCTCCTCAAATGATCTTCGGGTGAGTGCAAGCATTGAAACCTGCCAGAAATGGAATGCTCCTGCCGACAGGAGAGAATCCTGCTACTGCAAACACAGGCAGATCTTAAGGGGCATCTTGGCACAAAGGGGTGTTAAGAGGTTAAAGCACAGAGCACAACAGGTTTGTCTTCTGGCTTTAAGGTCTAGTAGGTTGAGAAGCTCGAGGTTCTCCAAGAGCCCCCTGGTTTGGTCCACTTGTGTCAGTAGCGTACCTAGCGGGGGGCGGTCCGCACCGGGTGCCGCTCATCAGGGGGGTGCCAACTTGCCGGCACCCGGCACCCCTCCAGAGACGGACAGTAATGTCCGCCGCTGGAGGAGCAGGCTCGCAAGAGAGCGGTATCGGAGGTCTTTAACAGACCTCCGGCTCCCTTGAGTGATTTTAAGCCGGTTCCCTTGAACCGGCTTAAAATCACTCAAGGGAGCCGGAGGTCTGTTAAAGACCTCCGATACTGCTCCCTTGCGATCCGCGCGGCAATTGTGCTGTGCAGAGGGCACTGTGGGCGCGGCTTCAGTGCCGCCGGGATCTGACAACAAACCCCGGCGGCACTGAAGCCGCGCCCACAGTGCCCTCTGACCCGGAAGAAGACAGAAGAAGAGGAGCGAAGAGGAAGACTGCTGTAAAAAGAAAAGACTGCTGTAAGAAGAAAAGAGGTAGAAAAGAAGGTAGGAAATCATTCATTAAGACTGAGTGACAGTGACAGTGACAGTGAGAGTGAGAGTGGATTGGTATGTGTGGAATCTGTGGATTGGTATATGTGTGGATTGGTATATGTGTGGAATGTGTGGAATCTGTGGATTGGTATATGTGTGGAATGTGTGGATTGGTATATGTGTGGAATGTGTGGATTGGTATGTGTGGATTGGTATGTGTGGAATCTGTGGATTGGTATATGTGTGGATTGGTATATGTGTGGAATCTGTGGATTGGTATGTGAGGTATGTGTGGAATCTGTGGATTGGTATGTGTGGAATCTGTTGATTGGTAAATGTGTGAGAGTGATGGGTGTTATGCTGTACCATTTCCAATGTCTTTTTCATTATAATTATGCTCTAAAGTACATCATAACTCCCATCACTCTATGCTGTTCCATACAGTGGCAGAGCTGGGAGACAGAGGCCTTGCACCCCCACCGCAGGGTGCTGGTCAGGTTCTATGTGGGCAATGTGGACGCTGGCTTTGGGGTGTGCAATCTATGCCTGTAATTTAGGGTGTTTTATCTATAACTTTAATGCTGAGTTTTTTATGTGAATTCCAATTGATCAATACCTGCAAAGCTGGGTTTGTGTGTTAATGTGTTGGTCTGTATCTGCTATGCTATGTTTCTATACATTATTTATGTTTACCAGCAAATACAGGATTTGTATGTCTTATTCAGTTGATCAATACCTGGGGTGCTGTTTCCATGTGTTGTTTATTTGATCTATACCTTCAGTGCTGAGTGATTTCCAGTTGATCTATACCTGCAATGCTGGGTTTGTGTGTTCTGTTGATTTATACCTGCAATGCTATGTTTCCATACATTATTTATGTATACCTGTAAATACAGGATATTTATGTCTTATTCAGTTGCACGTGTTGTTTATTTGATCTATACCTGAACTACAGGGAGTAATTAAAAGAGAGTTGTGGTTTAGTGACGTAGGGGACAAATGGACTTTGGGGATGATTACGGGGAGAGGACCTCCCAATGTCACGGTGCAGTCAGAAGAAGGGAAGGCTGTACTGACTCTCACAGTCTTCCCCTGATCTGCAGTTGAGGGCAGTACAGCATAAACCCTATCACTATACATCGATCTAGACATTTACAATAATGCAGCATAACCCCTACCACTATATACTAAGCCAGACACTGAAGTGGTAGGCCTACACCACATCAATGGCTTTGTATATAGTGATATGGGTTATGCTGCATTATTGTAAATGTCAGGCTCAATGTATAGTGATATGGATTACGCTGCCCCACCGTCAATGTGTGCTCAGTATAAAGTGATAGGTGTTATCCTGTATCGCCGGCAATGTGGGCCTCAGTATATAATAACAGTTATGTTGTACCACCGTCAGCCTGTGCCTCAGTATATAATGGAAACAGCTATGTTGTACTACTGTCAGCGCGTGTCTCAGTATATAATGATAGCAGTTGTGCTGCACAACTGTCAATGTCTGCCTCAGTGTATAATGAGAGTTATGTTGTACTACTATAAGTGTCTAGCTCAGTATATAAAGATAGCGGTTATGCTGTACCACCATCAATATCTGGCTCAGTTATAGTGATAGGTGTTATGCTGTTCCACTGTAGTATCTGGCTCAGTGTATAGTGATAGGAGTTATGCTGTTTCACTGTAATGTTTGCCTCAATATATAATGAAATTACTTAAGCTGCACCACCGTCACTGCCTGGCTCAGTATATAGTGATACGTGTCATGCTATACCACAGTCAGTGTCTGGTTCATATGGTGTATATATAATCATGAGTCGACATGGCAACACCACTATATATGCAAATGCTTAAATGAAAAGAGAACAATGTTATGGTGACTCCTGATTATAATATCAGAATTGTTTTTAGTTTATAGTGTCTTCAGCTGCTTAGCCAGTACTTAATTTGTAATGTTTGTCACTCATTTGTTAGGTCTTCTTAGAAACTTGTTGTGTTTGTTGTTTTTTGGGGGGTTATTAAAGAAAGCACTATTATATGTTCAGTAAATGTTATTTAAACATATTTATTTTACTTATAAGTTATTAATTTATTTTTTCAGATTTCTTGTTGTTTACAGTTGACATACAGTTTACAAATTGGTGCAATAAATATTCTTGCCAACATAATTTTGTAGATGTCTTTACATTTGGGGGGGGGGTGCCACTTACAGGATCCGCCCCGGGTGCCAAATACTCTAGGTACGCCCCTGACTTGTGTACTCATGCTGGGCCAGGAAGCAAACTGAATCCAGCTATAGACAACCCAATACATCATTTTTATGTTGTTTTCGCCACATAACTATAGGAAGCACACGGTTTCGGTTCCTCAGGTTTTGAGAAAACAAAAAACCCTTGCCCCATCAACCTATTTGCAACTTTCTCTCCTACATAGCATTTCCCTCATTAGTTTTCTCTCAGGCTTAACTCTATTATTGCTGACTGGAAGGGGCTGAAATGTGACAGCTTCCCTTTCACGAGGAGGAGGGGAATGATGAAGAAACTCTCATATCAAGTCATTATTACTATGTGCAATGACACAATGCTTAGTTATCTGATGTGGCGCACAGTTGAGAGTTAATAAAAACGCCCATCACTGGAGCTTTAATCCTGGGCCGATTTAATCTTAAAAAGCGGAATCCTTCATATGAGACAAAGCCGCAGTGGGAAACTGGGGTGCCTTCCCTCCCTATCATCTCCTAGCATGATGACAAGGATTAATGACTGCTCCCATTTGTTGGCAGGCGGGGGGGCTGCGGAGCGACTCTGAACCTTTTGCGATGAAGCAATTTATCTCAGGAGAGATCATTCCTGTCTCTTCAGCTTCAGCATACTAATTCCCTCCAAAAACTAAAAGAAAAAAAAATAAACGCAGAAGAAAAAGAGAAGGAGGGTGGTTCATCTTGGAGAAGGGCCAGGGACAAATGAAGAGATGCCTGGCTGCATTCCTGCAATGGCAGAAGTTAATTGATCTGCCTGTGGCACTTGTCTGCCATTGATAAGATGGGAATTGCAGATCAGAACAGAACTCCTTGAACTTTACTGGGGCATGATTAGTTTACTTCATAAGTAATGTTTCTATTAAAATGAACACATTTCCAACATTCTGAAAGACGAAACCCCAAATCCAAATCAGGATCTTTCTTAGCTTGTTTACAGACATTTACTAATATTTGGTGAACCTGAAAAATGTGGAGCACTCCCCTGCTTAAACTGACAAAAGAGATAAATCTCCCACAGGATCAAAAGCTAGTCTGGGCAGTATAGAACAAGACACAAAATCAATCCCTTAACAGGCCACTGAAGTAGTAAATACCTGGAATATGCAACATAGTACATGAAACACAATAATTATCTTTTGAACTACTCTTTATAAATAAGGCCCATTCTAAATAACCTCCTTAATTATGGTATATTGCCTTTTGTTACAAGATGCGGACTGTGTAGTCTTGACTCCTTGTACTGCATAAACAGTGACATCATGCATCATCTCTAGGTTTTCAGAAACCAGGCTTTTTAAATACATAATGTATCTCTTTAAACAGGTATTATTTAAAAAAAAATATATTTCTAAAATGAAACTATATAGTTGCTATAAAAAGAAAAACAGACATACATAAAAGTATATAAAACTCATCTATTAAAATAACAATGATTTACCTTTGATTTAACAGCTAGGACAATTCTCGGGAGGCTGAGGATCAGACATTTCAGAGATACTGTGATGTACTTCAGAACGAAGTCTGATATGCCCACAATCCAAATGAGTTCAAAGAAGTCCAGGCCCTCAAGGTTGGGCTTGAGAAAAATAAGACTGAAAAATAATAAAAAATGCATAAAGATTTAGAGCAGCAGTAAAAGAACATTGTACAATTGGGCTTTACTTCCTTAAAACGGACCATCACTGGTCAACGTAAAATATTATACATATACATACATATATATATATATATATATATATATACACATACACCCACACACACATACATACAATGCAATTTTAATTTGCTGCTTATTGGCCCGTGTTACCATTTCTAAACCAAATATCTGTCATTGATTCTGAGATTAACAAACCATGCAAGCTCCCAAGACATGGCTATATGACATAGTGTACCAGTTACTAAAGAGCAAAGACTCAAGGACGTTCAATGCCATGTTCTTAATAACTCTCTTCTGACCTTTCACTGAAAAACAATCTTTATACACCAGTGACACTCTGTCGCTGTGTCCTACTCTGAGCTTATTCTTGATTAATATCCCCAAACTGATGTCAGAATGTAACCATCAGCAAATATAGTTGAAAGTAAAATCTAGCAAAGAAAAACAAAACCAAACCAAAACAATGAGAAAGTGAATGGAAGATACTCACACCACAGTGGACAAAATGAAAACCTAAAATGCAAAAGCAAATAATTTAAGAAAGCAAATCAAACTAAAAATGGAGGGAAAGGTATATCGGTTTGTATAGCAGTTGAATGCATACAAATAAAACATAAATATGGCCATGAATTAAAAAACAAACAAACAAAAAAACCCAGAAATATATACACCTTTTG